>NW_006781997.1:1329182-1337019 GCF_000442215.2 Lipotes vexillifer | reverse complement strand
AAAAAAAAAAAAAAAAAAAAAAAAAAAAAGGATATTATTCTAATGGCAAAATAACAGTAATTGTAGTTGAAAAGGCTAAATTTCAACATCTTTTAACGCAAACAATTTAAAATAACATCAGCATGTCTTGAGAGCTAGAATATGTTGGCATCTTAAGACTGTAACTACAAAAGCTATCAACTTTATTGCTCATTCACTCAACACTGAATAACCCGAGACACAAAATATGGTACTGTTGTTCTACAGCTCCATCTCTAATTTAGAAACTGTATCCATATGTGTTTTCTTACTGACCAAAATGCATTGCAATGATTAACTTTCAATAAACAGCAGGCTCCAACTATGAAACGTTCAAAGTAGACATATATAAAAATACTTAGCAAAAAGCCTTTTCCACCCCCCAACATATTAACACATAATATCTTTTAATAAACATTGCCAATGGTTTGAATTTTCACTTGTGCCTTTATAAAGTATCAAATCTATGCAGATAATACAGATTTAATACAGTGACTTAGATTCCTGATCTTCACCTAAGAACATCACATGGTCCTTGTAAGCATTTGATCAACACATAGAATCTAATGATTCAACATAGATTTTATACAAAGTTCACTCAGAGCTGAAAAATTACAAAGTGTGAAAAGCAAGTTCTATCTAGAATTCGTTTCAATTTTGTATGACAATCTGCCCCTTTTTCTCATTTGTAGAAAGAAAAACAACTTCATGTTGAGGCAAAAAGAAAATAAATGATGCTATAGTGAGATTTATCTCTCATATAAGATTTAAAATGGCCTGTTTTCTCATATATGTGTAATGTCACCTAAAAATATCCAATTACAATATATGAATAATCTGAGAGTAACGATTTTAACATTATTTTGTGCTTTCCATTAAAGGGAATGATTATCACCATGGAACTTACTCTTTTATACAGTACTTGAAACAGAATGTTTTTGCCAGTCAGAAAATCAATTTCCTATGAGATAAGTAGAAATACAGTAGAGGAAGTGGTAGAGTTAAGACACTGAAAGCTATAAAAGATTAAATTGGACGTAATCACAGAATAAAGGTTCTGCATTTTGGGGTTTTTTTTTTTTTCAATTGTGAAAAAATGAGATGTAATGCTAACAATGCATACCTTTCATGTGCTATATATGGGTAAAGTAGTACTTTGTAAATGATAAAATAAGTATAATAAAAGTGACTCCTTCATGAATGATATATGTAGAAGTCTAGCTCAAGGAGCTTTCTAACTGCAAAGCCATTCATTCTCTGAAAACTGAGTTAGATCAGAGGTTATTCCAGGTATAAATTAAAATTTCTAAACTTACTTCAGATTAGCCTAGAAGGAATTCCCAATGCCCTCTGACAAAGATTTGGAAGACAGAGTTTGATGATTAGAAAAATAAAGGGAGAAGAAATCCAATATTAATTCCACCATTCATTCAATAAATATTTATTATTGCCTACTACTTTAGACAAAAATGTTCATGGAGGTGACATTCTAGAGTAGCAGCCAGTGAAAAAATAAATACATAAGTAAACTTCATAGTTAAACTACAAGTGCTGTTAGAGAAATAAACAGGGAGCCAGAGAGGGAAGCAAGGGAAGAAGTCTGTTTTACATAACGTGGAAATTACTTCTATGGAGAAGTAACATTCAGACTAAGCCTCAAAAGGTTTAGAAGGAATTACCCAAATGAAGAGTAGGAATTAGTACTCCAGGAAAAGGGAATATCAAGAGCAGAGGCCCAGAAGCACAAACAATGTATTTTAAGGCGTGAAAGAAGTTTCTAAATCATATATTTGATAAGGGACTTATACTAAGAATACATAAAAAATACAATAATAAAAAGACAAATAACCCAATTGAAAAATGGGCACAGGCTCTGCATAGTCATCTCTCCAAGGAAGATATACAAATGGCCAATAAGAACATGAACAGTGTCACTTATATGTGGAATCTAAAAAATAAACTAGTGAATACAACAAAAAAGAAACAACTCACGGATACAGAAAACAAACTAGTGGTTACCAGTGGGGAGATGGGGAGAGGGAATCAGAGAGGTACAAGATAGGGACAGGGGATTAAGAGGTACAAACGACTGTCTATAAAATAAATAAGCTACAAAGATATACTGTACAACACAGGGAATATTGCCAATATTTTATAATAACTATAAATGGAGTATAATCTTTAAAAATTGTGAATCACTATGTTGAACACCTAAAATTCACATAATATTATAAATCAACTATACCTCAATTAAAAAAAGAACATGAGGAGATGCTCAACATTATTAGTCAGCAAGCAAATGCAAATCAAACCACAAGGAAATAGCACTTCACACCCAGTAGGATGGCTAGAATCAAAAATATCAGATAACAAATGAAGATGTGGAAAACATCAACTCTCATACACTGTTGGTGGGAATGTAAAATGGTTTAGCTGCTTTAGAAAACAGTGAGGCAGTTTCTCAAACTATCAGAGTTAACATATAATTCAGCAATTCCACTCCTAGGTATAACATTCTAGAGAAATGAAAACATGTTCATGCAGAAACTTGTACCTGCAGTTCCCTGGTGGCCTAGTGGCTAGGATTCGGTGCTTTCAGAAACTTGTACTGGAATGTTTGTAGCAGCATTATTATAACAGCCAAAAGGTGGAAACAATCCAAGTTTGTTTCACAAAATACCACATACTATATTATTCCATTCATATGAAAGCTCAGACTAGAGAAATCTCTAGAGACAGAAAGATTTGTGGCTGCTTAGAGCTGGGTGAGGAAAGAGGGGAAAGCAAGGATACTGGGTTTCTTTTTGAGGTGATGAAAATGTTCTGAAATTTGTGGTGATGGTTGCACATACCTGAATATAATAAAAAGCACTCAACTGCACACTTTATATGGGTTAATTGTATGCTAGGTTAATTATATCTCAATGAAGCTGTTTTAAAATTTTTTCAGGGCTTCCCTGGTGGCGCAGTGGTTGAGAGTCCACTTGCCAATGCAGGGGACATGTGTTCGTGCCCCGGTCCAGGAAGATCCCATATGCCGTGGAGCATCTGGGCCCATGAGCCATGGCCACTGAGCCTGCGCGTCCGGAGCTTGTGCTCCGCAACGGGAGAGGCCACAACAGTGAGAGGCCTGCGTACCGCAAAAAAAAAAAAATTTTTTTCAAAGACCTATACGATTGATGCAGAATATATAGGATAATTACCATAAGAAAGAGAAAAAACAAGAGATGAAGTAAAAGACAAGCAAGATGAAAGAATGGGAAAGTAACATATTTGTTATTAGCTTTCACTCTGTTTACTTCTTAGACAGCACAAAGGAAGGGCCTCCAGAGGGATGTATGGGTAAAGAGTGGCTATCGAGGAGTTCTTGGAACATTCAAGTTTACTTACATCAGGAGTTACTAATATGTTTGAAGCTTTCAATGAGCAGCCATGTGAATTTCTAAGAACAAAGAAGAGCAATCATTGCCAATGGCCTGGCAGTCAGTAACCTTGTGAGTTACTGCTGTGCTTTTGCTACTCTGTTGGCCCTGTTAGGAAGACTAGAAACATACAGGCAATGACCAACAACAAAAAAAACAAAAAACAAACAAAAAAACCCAAAACCACCACCACCAACAACTTACTCTCCACTTTGAAGACACCAGCCCCAACGAAGTAAATATATTTCCAAACGGTTTCTTGATAATGATAGAAATTCTACAGTAGTAAGGTATATAGGATACAGGCATAATCTAGACCACTGATTTTTATAATTCATCCTGAATAAACATTATAAAATAAAAAAATAAAGTGAATGGAAGATGCTAGAAAGGGAAGTAAGAAGAGCGTATTTCTCATTTTATTAAGATATTTGTCTCTGATGCTTTCAATACCCAGAGTACACTATCCAACTCCTCAAGCTATTTTTATTTCCCAGTATGGAAGTACTGAATTTCCCTTCCTCCTTAGAGAAAGAAGTACCCAACCTGAACACATCAAAATGGAAAGTATACTAGTTGCTAGGGATGTTATAACTCCTGGGAGATCTAATTTTAGCTTAGGAAAACAAAAACAAACCAGATTGCTGTCTCACAATCTTCCTGTTTCATATGGGAAAGGAATTATGAGTTAATCTCTAGTAGTTCACTAACATGCTAACAGGTACTTGGTTTTACCTACCATACAAACTCTTCTTTCTCTGACTCCCCTTCCCTCTTTCTTATCTTCTGCACAGGAACAATAAGTTACCGTACTAACACATTTCTTCCTACTTTTCTCAACTCTCAGATAACAGAGAGATGATATTTTGGAATAGATTTTTTTTTTATGTATGATGATTTAGGTATGTTCACATATGTGAAATATGTACATAAATAATATTAATCAGCTTTTAAAGGGCTTTTACATTTTTTGGGGGGGCTTTTACATTTTAATATGGTGACCCTAAAAATGAATACAAAGAAAAATAACTGAACCAAATGATGTCTCAAGATTCTTATTCAGATGATATCGGGCGCGTTCAGGGTGGTATGGCCATAGACAAGATTCTTATTCACAGATGAAGATAAATCATCTAATAGCTAACACTGATGCCAAGGAACTAACAAGAGGCAATTTAACAGATGAGGAAATGCTAAGTGTAGCAAGAAGGATAAATCTAGAAGCTGGGAGACAAATTAGGTGAATGTCACCATGTGCACACAACTACAGTGATTTTTTTCCACAACGATGAAATGATATCCCAAATACTGAAGTGCAAATGACTAGAATAACACCTATCAGAATCAGAATTATTACCTCCAAATCTAAAAAGCAAGTATATGAACACTTGCTTTTAAAATAGCTATTTGTATCTTAAAGTATTGCTTAAACAGTATTTTCTTTTTTTTCTTTTTTTTTTTTTTTTTTTGGTACACAGGCCTTTCACTGTTGTGGCCTCTCCCGTTGCGGAGCACAGGCTCCGGACGCGCAGGCTCAGCGGCCATGGCTCACGGGCCCAGCCGCTCTGCGGCATGTGGGATCCTCCTGGACGGGGGCACGAACCCGCATCCCCCGCATCAGCAGGTGGACTCTCAACCACTGCGCCACCAGGGAAGCCCGCTTAAACAGTATTTTAAAATGCATAATTAATGTTTAACTTATTGAATAGTATTTAACCAGGAACATTACTTTCAATTTAGCCTTGTATCTGCTAGAAATACGTTTGGCTCCATTATTTTCACGGAGGTTAGAGATATCATCACTGTATTCTCTTAGGTACTATCAAAGTCGGACGTACTTTTGATTTCCTCTCCCATTTTCTGCCATTCTTCTACGAGTATACGGTGAGTGATACATCGGCAATACCAGAACGACATATATTTGATTCATATTTGACTCAGTACGTACCTACGTAAAATCGCTTCCTGAGGTACCTCTTTGGCTATTCACTGACTGGTACCTAGATCATTCTCTCTTGCTTAACAAGAACCACAATAATGCCAGGACCACTATTAGGAGGAAGTATTAGGTACTGCTGTTAAATTGAGAATAATGTCTTATTCAAACACTTGTGTTTTAGGTACAAACAGAAAGGCAACTAGAAGTTGCTGTCCAATATGGTGGGAAAATATGAAGTTAAATAAAGAAAATTGAAATTGTACTAAATTAAAACAGAACATGTGACAGAAAGGCAGGCACAAATGAGTTGGGCCTTGTAGGCTATAGTGGAGTCATGAGAGGGTTTCAAGTAGAGGAGTTAAATGATCCAACCCACATTTCAGTAGCCATTTCTGTGGCTGCTGTGTTGGAAGCAAACTGAACAGGTTACTACAATAATACAGGTGAGAGACGAGGGTGGTAGTAGATGAGTGAAAAGTGGTTTTATTTCTGATATGAAGGATCAAGAGCATTTGTTGACACATTAGATGTGGGGTTATGAAGACAGAAGGAGTCAAAGAAAACCTTCAGGTTTATTGCCTAAAGAACTGGAAGCACAAAGTTGTCCTTTCTGAAATGAGGAAGAATACCAAGTATCAGAAATTTATCTCAGACGTGTTAAATTTGATATGTTTATTAACCGTCCTAGTAAAGGTGTCAAGTAAACTGATATGAGTACACAGTCAAGTAGAAATACGGGTTTAAGACATAAATCAGAGTGTACTGGATGGTATCTTAGTCATGAGACTAGACGAAATCCCCAAAAGAATAAGTACAGACAAAAAAAAAAGAGAAGACCTGGGGCATTCCAAAGTTTAGAGGTTAGAGAGATGTGAAAGATCCAACAAAAGAGATGAAGAATTTGCCAGAAATGCAGCAGGGGGGAAAAAAATTAGATAATGTACTTTCTGAAAGCAAAATAAGAAAATGTTTCAAAAAAGAGAGGCATCAAGTATTTTAAGTTTTAATGCTAGGTGTAGTAGGATGAGGATGAGATCTGACCTGTCAATTTAATCATGGTAGAATGGTAAGGGTGAAAGCCTGATTAGCTTTCAAGTGGATTCAAGAGAGCATGGAAAGAATAACTACAATATTAAGATTAGACAACTCCTTCAAGGAATTTTGCAGTAGGAGGACAGAAATGGGATTGTAGAGAAGAGAAAGTAAATTCAAAAGAAGATAATTTAAACATGGAAAAATTAACAGCATGCTTGCTGGCCTGTAGGAAAGCTACAGTGGAGATCCACACCCACTCCCCACCCACAAAAAAAGCAATAAAGAAAAAGGGAGAACTGTTAGAAGCAATATCTTTGCAAAAAAAAGGATGGAATGCAGGGCACAAATGGAGAAACTGGACTTTGTAAGTAACATTTGCAGTTTTATTCATAGTAATACAAAATCTAAATTGGCACAGATGCAGCAGAGTGAGCTGACATGTATCAGGAGCACATGGAAGCTGACTGTTTCTATTTCCTCAGTTTAAAAAAAAAAAAAAAGGAAACAAAGTTATCATCTAATAGGAAAGATTGGGAAGAGGTTAGGAAGGTTTGATGAAAGAGAATATTTGAAAATAGTCATCTAGGAGACTAGGAGAGTAAATGGACCTGTGGACACACTATATGACTGCCTGGCAGCATTACAGGCTTACTAGAGGTTAATTACCATTCTGCAGTTATCTTCTGGGCTAGACAGAGAAGCTATTATTACTCACTTTTCTAAATCACTTATAAGAGTAGAGCAGGGAAAAAAATTATACTCCTCTGAGCACCGATTCCTAGGAATTGATTTCTTTTTTCCTTCTCAGGGAACTATCCGTTTAATCTTACTTTCTGATTTGTCTGCCTTGGTCATTTTAAAATAAAGCATATTTTTTTATCAAACTATTATACTTTGAAGAAACAAACTATCTAACATAGCAGTCACAAAGTAAGACTGACAATGAATGAATCTGCTGGTCAAAAGAAAAGATATATTTGTTTCCAAGCAAAATTTAGCAAAGGTAATGATGCTATATGGTAACAAGGAAAAGGGCTGAATGGCTGAGGCACGAAGAATGGATCATATGCTATACATCATCTTATATCCGGTGCTTAGTAAAGTACCTGATAATCAGCACTCAAGAAACATGCTGAATAAAGGAATGAGTAGGCGAATACATAATGAAACCTAAAGACAGAATGACAAAATATAAAGACTGATTAAAAAGACTGAAAGTAGGAGGGGAAAACATAAAAGATTGGGTTCACTGAAAGATGCAAGTCAGTGGTAAGAGTCCAAAATGATATTCTTTCAAGAGTTTCTTCTTGAAAAATACTTAATATTGCTCCCACATCTCTGAATTAGGTCTCATGAGAAAAACATACGGCAAAATTTTAAAAGTGTATTAAAAAGACAAATATTAAAAACTTTAAAAATCCCT
>NW_006781997.1:1291614-1329125 GCF_000442215.2 Lipotes vexillifer | reverse complement strand
CTAAGCTAGGTAGACAGAAAAAAAATAGAAATTTGTCTCTATGCAATTGTGAGATACATAGTGTATATCTTAAACACTGGATAGAAATTAAAACATGTATCAATTGATGGCCTCTATTGATTGATTTAAGGCAAGTAAACACCGGGAAAAGTAAGTGGCTTATGCAGCCTCACATAGAAGAAAAATTTCTTATTTTTCAACAATCACTCTGTGGAATCTAACCTACATGAAATGAATTATATACGTTATTTCTTTCCAATGCAAGTTTGATAGTATAAGGAGATCATGTTGATATTAAGATTTAATTTCTCAAATTAATGGTTTAAAATCTTCATATTTTCATCTTAGAATTCTCAAGTCTAAAAACTGCTTGAATTTTTATTGCTCTTATGATAAAGTCTAAATACCTGAACTTGAGGTTCTCTGGTCTTACAGCTGAACTTGGCTTACCTGCCTAAGTCTTATCTCTGGTCACGCTTGTCCTCACATTCCAAATCTCATACATCCTTGAACTACTCATGGTTCTTAACACAATTTGCTCCTTTTAGTCTCACTGCTGTTTCCTCTGTCAAAAATGCTCTTCTAATACCCAGAAAACACTTACTTCACGTCTCACTTTAAACTCAGTGTTCTTTGGAAGAGCATCTGCTTATGTGCTACCCTAGCAGGCTACACATTTTTCTATATATTTAGTTCCTATCACAAGGTACTACCATACAATTGTCTAATTACTTGAATGTATTCCCTAAAAGGTCATAAATATCAGAATTTTTATTTTATTACGTTTATATAACATTTATATTTTAAGTCCTGAGCACACAGGACTTACATATGGCACACGGATATTAAAAAATATTAGTCTGTTGAATAAAGTTCTACGTATCGAGAATTAATTCATCAAAAATCACTAATTCCCTTTTTTAAAACAAAAAAAGGTTCTGATAAGAACTATTCAGCATCATACAAATATTCATTTAGTAAGGAACATGTGAAATAATGAAAACTTACAAAGAAACAGACATATATGTATTCAGGTATATGAGCTGAATGAAAAATAGTATTAATCTCCCTTCATAATATTTTATCTTTTTTCAAATTATAACAACAAAAAAAGCAGTAAAACATGGCACTTGATGGTAAATGTTTTACCTTGTTTTAGATCAGCATTTCTTGTAACACCATCTGACAAATAGCAGTTTGGTAAAGGGTATGATGAAAACATTGGCCAAGGATATGGATCATCACCCTAAAAAAGAAGACAGATGACTTTAGGAAGTAGTTTAATATTAAATTTCAAGACTTTCTGAAATATCACTTAAATTGGCTTTTGTTTCATAAATTCCAGAGTTGTAGCATAACTAACCAAAAGCTATCTGACATTATAATTCAACACTCTAATGGATACTAAAATGAAATATAGAAACAACATTAAATAAGTACTAAACACAAATATGATAACTTGTTGTAGCAACTAGATTGCTCACAAAACTATTTCTCTTATGCTGTCAATCATTTCTGGCTCACCATTCTTGAAGTACTTAATATAACAACAAACAACAGTAAAAATAACAAAAAAACCCTTCAAGAGAAAACCAAACTCTATGGATACTGATGAAAGGAGAGGTACTCAATATAGCCAATGAAACACAATAAGAATTAGTCATCTAATAAAAATCAGGTATCATGAAGGGGAAAGATATTAAAAGTGAAAAAATTTTAATATGTGTTCAAAGACACACAAGGAAAATGACAAGTTTTTAATAAAAGAATATCCTACTCTGCAGCACAAACTACCACTCAAGACACCTTGCCTTGAAGAATACTATTTTCATTAGAAAGTGTTTACTTGCATCCTAAAGTTTTTCTAGTAACAAAAGTTCAATTCTGTGATGTGGATATTCAGAAGTTGTTTATTGTCCCTTGAGTTGGCTACCTTGCTTCAAAATGTCAGAAAAACATTCCCCCCTCCTCTTTACCCCACTTACCTTCTCTAGTATCCTTGGAGGCAAAATTCGTTCCATTGGCCCACCAATAAGATTAATTCTAACAAGAACATGATTTCTCTCCACTGATAAGCTATCAATTATAAAATCTCTGAAAAATAAATATATCAATTGTTACTGTTAATTGAATATGATTTTATTTTAAGATGTCAGTGGAATGTAGAGGAAAAAAAGCAATACAATTTCTATAGAAGAGTCTGAAAAATTCACTTTTTATCTTACAGCTTTCTTAGCTACAGAGCAAAGAATTGGAGATATAATTCATATAATGAGATGAATGAGATTAAGAATATTTCCTTGATAAACGTCACATGTTAAAAAGAAATGGGATTAAGATGTGCATTATTTCCACACCAACTCTATCACATTTTTTAAAAAATTTATTCATTTTATTTATTTATTTTTGGCTGCGTTGGGTCTTCGTTGCTGTGCGCAGGCTTTCTCTCTAGTTGTGGAGAGCTGGGGCTACTCTGCCTTGCGTGGCCTTCTCATTGCCGTGGCTTCTCTTGTTGTGGAGCATAGGCTCTAGGCGTGCAGGCTTCAGTAGTTGTGGCACGCAGGTTCACTAGTTGTGGCACATGGGCTTAGTTGCTCCGTGGCATGTGGGATCTTCCCGGACCAGGGTTTGAACCCATATCTCCTACATTGGCAGGCAGATTCTTAACCACTGCGCCACCAGGGAAACCACATTTTTAGTCAAAATTCCCTTAAGTTCTAGACCCAGTGACAATTCAAATTCTTCACTTTGTATCCTCCACACTTCCTGCAGCTGTTAATACTATCCTTCTATATCAAACCTAGAGTTTTCAGTAATGTGGGCTGGTATTCTGTACTATTTTTCCAAGGTCTAGCTAGGGTGGAGGCACACTTTTTTAAAATTACAGACACAAAAACAATGCCAGCTATTGAACGTGTGTTCAAGATAAGTCAACCGAATCAAGGTAATGGTAAGTATGACATATTAATAGAAAAAAGTTTTTAAGATATTACCATAACCTCGTTTTGCAATAATCAGAATTTATAACTATGAACTAACATAATTAAGAGAATGAAGTAAAAATTGCCTCTATAAGGGACACAAAATTCAAACGTTTTGTTTAATGGGTCATCTTTCACATGAGTCTGAATTTAAAGCTGATACAACTTAATACAGTTAGGTCTTAACTAAAAAACAAAAAACTAAACAGAAACTTAGAAAGTAGCACTCTGTAAGCTGTCTCCAAGAACACTGTCTACAATCTTTTTAACTGTGACATTTATGCTTTATTGCTTTTTACTCTTATTTAAATCTACTGAATTCAGATAATGGAAAAACATTAAATAAACTGTACAGAAAATTACTGCCTCAACAGAACATCTGTAAAGAAAGCTGTTATTGTCTCTTAATTATTTTATTATTATTATTTTTTACCTGTGACTGTCAGAGGTCTCTAAGGTATTTTCTTCTTGAGCATTTAGTAACATTTCAGATACTTGATACTGAGCCTCCAATAGGAGAAAAGTGTCTAGATCACAGCATACCACACTTAATAACCTAAATAAAAAGGAACAATAAAAGTAGATTTTCAAAAATATATCCTAAAAGTTTAGAAACTTTCTTGGTGTCTCAAACCAAGAGACATGGAAATTAAAATTTTGTAAGAAAAATCAGGTAGTTATTTCAGATATATTTTTAATCATTTTGAATAATTGACTTCAAAAATTTTTCTAATTGAAATATCATTTAAAGACCATGGGTTATTTCTAATCTAGTTTAAAAATTTATCTAAATCTAGGAATAATAAATTTTATTCTCAACTGATACTTAATTTAAAAATGAATTAGGGAACATTAGCAAATCTATAAAAACTACAAATTGCCACCACTTTTTACTCAATTAAATACAGAAGGAATGACAGAATCATCTTGGTACCAATCCAGGAAATATTTATTAGGTGAAATGTCAATGGCTAACTTTATAATTGTCAGATAAATCTGAGAACACCAAAACACAATGATCTATCTTAACATTACTAAAAGTAGAAATCATGCGGTTCCTATTGTGATGAAAAAGGATGTGCAGTGAGTGCACCATCTACAAAATATTCTTGCCAAAAAAACGGAACCTGAAACTAACCAATCCTAGATATCTCATTATCAGTTTATACTGATACAAGGCTCAGAGAAATATGTAAAAAGACACCACAAGAGGGAAACAGTCAACACAAAAACCAGAATTTGGAGAATACTACACATAATATATTTCTTCTGGAAAAAAAAAGGTTCATAAAAAAAACAGGGGATAAAGGAAGTTATAAATTAAAAGAAAAATAAAATGAATGTGAAGATTTTGTTTTGATCATGATTCAACCAAAAACTGTGAAAATGCATTTTGAGTCACACAGGAACTATCTCCAAGGTATGTTAAGTAAAAAAGAAGAGGCACAAGATGTGTATAGTGGTAGCATTTGAACCAAAATGGAGAAACATTTGAATACATATTTAAGTACATATTTGTTTTTACGTAGACTCCCTCTCCAAAGACAAAAAAGAAACTGGTAAGAGTTGTTAGCTGGGTGGGGGGGGGGGGGTGTGTGTTGGCGGGGGGGGGGGGGGGGGGTTGGAATCTGACAGACTGAAGGGAATATACTTCTCATTGTATATCTTTTACAGTTTTTTAATTTTGGTGCAATCACATGTTTTATCTAGTCAATAGCATCCATAAATAGAAAAATGTTTGGTGGATGCATTTAACAGTCAAAAATGGCAATTCAATATCACTCCCTAGAACCTGGCAAGATAACCAAATATATCCAAAACTAAGGGAAAATCTACTATCAATTTAGAGAAATGTTCCGTACTTAGTTTATAAAAGTAAGAACATTTGTGCTAGATAAAATGAAAAGAATACTTAGACTTCTAGTTTAAAGATGGTAGTGTAAGTTGGTATTTCCCTTTTCTCAGCCTAGAGATAACCCCAAGGATTGAGAAGGAAGGAAAAGATCATAAAAATGTTTAGCCACAAAATGAGCTGAAGGACAGTCAAGGGCAATCAAAACTGGGCAAAGACCACTATGGGAAGGAAAGAAACTGAGAAAGTATGTCATGGCTGCCCATGAAAAACAACAGAATTAATTTCTCAAAAAAATTCATAAAAACAAAATTTTCAGAAATGAGGAGTATACTCAGATGAAACTCTCTGTTTACAACAGTGGAAACAGGATACACGAGACAGAGGCAGGAAGATCCCTGGTCGTAGTAATAGAAGAAACAAGGTAGAACATGGAGTCACAGACAAATCAATTATTAGTTATTGGTTACAGGTTATAGAGACAATTATTAATAATTAAAACTGACTACATGCATAGTGAGATTGGCAGGGACAACACAAAAACATACACAGACTGAAAACTCAGGCCCACAGAAAAAGTTCAACTAACTGGGAACATGACCATAACTTCTCTTCAACATGAGCCTCCTGTAAACAGCTGATGATGAAAGAGCTCACACCCGTCCAAAAACAAATACCACAGGACGCATACAAAGGTGCTCCAAGAAAAAGGAGGAAATAACAGGATGAGCAGATGGCAAATACAAACACACAGGGCAGCCATTATACACTCCAAAACTATGACCAAATAATTGTCCGTGAATTCTTTAAGTTATATAAATGTATCAAATCAACAGGTTATATAACTTACAGAATGTTATATTGCAATTATCTCTCAACTGAGAAGTTTAATAAGGCAGTAGTCTCCAATAAGCTCTTTGCACAAAGTAGAGCTGTATAAGCACAGGGAAGAAACAGCAAAACAACCAGAAAAGATAAAACATGAACTGGCAGAGCTAAGCAAAGAAGCAGAAGAACAAACGTGTCACAGAAAGTAATGCACAATTAGAAATAGCAAAAAAGAACAGATGCTGCTAAAAGCACAATAAATGATACAGGGAACAGAATGAGAGTGTGAAAAACATAATGACAATAAAGAATTTGAACTCTTGATTTCTTGAAGAGAAAACAGAAATAACCTAACAGGATATATCTTTAGAGATACTAGTCAAATTCCACGAGAAAAGCAACCATGACAGCATGTCCAGGGTAAACTGAACCAAAAGAGTCAACACTGAGACAGAGCTATTAGACTTAGAGAAAGAACCACTGGGGTATCCAGGGAAAAAAATAAGTCACTAACAGAGGTGGAGTTGGGGGGAAGGGAATCAAGCTGTTCTCAGATATACCCACAGCAACATTCAATACCAGCAGGACAATGAAGCAATACTGGGAGGAGGTCTAACACCAGATAGTAACACATATTACAAAGCTGTGAAAATTTTAAAAGTGTAGTAATGGCATGAATAAACAAAAGAAAATTCAAACAGATGCAAATATATAGAGGAATTTAAAATATGTCAAAGGCAGATAGAATTTCCTGGTGGATGGAATATGTGGAGCAAAAAGAAGAAAGATACCAAGGATGACTTCAGATGTTTTGTTAGAAAAATAAGAAGGATCAAGTTGTCACCAACTAGGTAATAAGGCTTTAAGTTATAAAGGTTTAGGGAGGACCTAGTGACCTTTCTACTTTCTTTAGGTTACTAAATCAGTGAACAGGTAATGAAAATAACCTCAACATTCTCTAGTTTATGATTTGAAAAGAGGAGTCCATAGACTCTAGATGGACAATGAGATGATCCAAGGTGAATTAGAGTAGCTCTGAAAGCAGATACATGCCTGGACTGAAATCTCATTAGAGAATGAGTAAATAGAAACTTTAACAAATGATGTAAGACTTTTAAAATCCTACAAATACTAGGAATAATGTAAGGTTAGCAAATTTGATCCAGCAGTAAATTAAAAGAATAGCATACTGTGATCAAGCACTGTTCATTCCAGGAAGAAAAGGACAGTTTAATATTGAAACATCTCCTGATATAATTCATGACATCTATATGTAAAAGAAAATATATAATCATCTGACCAGATGCGTGAAAGCTACTTAACCTAAGATTCAACATCCACTCTCTACTCCCTGTCCTCCAAAAAATAGCATTCCCATTAAGGTCATGAAAACTGCAAAACTGTCCATTATTTAGCATTGTTTTAGAAGTTTAAGCCAATGCAAAAAAGATAAGAAAAAGAGGAATGCTATCTGAAAGGAAATAATGATGTTCATTATCAGAAGATGATAAAACTGTTTATTTGGAAACTACCCTTCCCCATGACATAAAATTCAATTTACTTGATTTTAAGAAATATTGGTTGAATACCTACTAAGTGCCTATTACTGTTTTAAGTGCCAAGGATACCTCACTGAACACACATGCACAAAAATCCCAGTCTTTATGGAATGCTAAATAGTAGAGGAGGGGGACAGTGAACAACAACAAAAAAAAACACACACAGCATGGATACAACTAAAGCAGGGAAGTGAATAAGGAGTTGTAACAAGAGAGCAGTGGGGATAGATCACTGTACGCAATTTCAAATAAGGTAGTTAGGAAAGACCTCAGCAAGAAGGTGACACCTGAGTAAAGACCTAAAAGAAATGAAGAAAGAAGCCATGGAGCTATCTGAGGGAAAAACGTTCCAAGGCAGAGCAAACAGCTTGAGCAAGGGACTGAAGGTTGAGAGCACGACTGGCATGTTTGAAGAACAGTATGCCGTTCTCGCTGGAGTCTCTCTACCCTGCTGGCTTTGAAGAAGCAAGCAGCCATACTGGAGAAACCCATGCGGCAAGGAACTACAGGTAGCCTCTAAGAATTGAGGGCAGACTTCAATTAACAAAGCTTCAAGGGCTCTAGCCTCTAAGCAGCAAGAAAACATGACCCTTAGTCCTAAAACCATGAGGAACTACATTCTGCCAAAAATCTGTGTTTGGAAACAGATACTTTCCTGATTGAGCTTCAAAAGAGATCACAGCCCCATCTGACACCTTGATTGTAGCCTTGTGAGACTACGAACAAGGAACCAAGCAAGCTAAGGTGTATGTAGACAGAAACTGAGGTAAGCGTGTAATGTTTTAAGCCACAAAGTTTGTGGTAAGAGTTCAGCAAAACGTCTCCACTAACAACCTAAAAGCATTTAAAGGAGAATAGTTCAATGAATTAATTGGTATATCTATACAGTCTCAGACATTTATCTCAGATATGGTGCTTACTATGTTCTAAATTTATGTGACATATTTAGTCTCACAATAACTCCAAGGAAGGTAGAGTTACTGTCTCCATTTCACATATGAAGAAATGGAGGCATAGAGAGGTTACGAATCTTGTCTAAAATCACTTTGACGATGTGGTTCCAGAGTCCATGCTCTTAAACCACTGGGTAATATTGCCACATGCTGTAGTATATACTGGGGAACATAAGGCTACAAATATTAAATTAACAAAAGATATATAAGACCTATGAAAAAAACTCCAATGTCCTAATGAGAGTAATTAGAGAATACTTAAATAAAATGGAGTTATATACAATGTTTACAGATTGGAAAACTCAGTATTATAAAGATGTCAGTTCACTCACTATTTATCTGTAGATTCAATCCAAGGATAATTAAAATCCCAGTGGGCTGGTTTGTGTGACAAGATGATTCTAAAATTTGTATGGAAAGAAAAGGACTAAAAGTAGCCACAATATTTTTGGAAAAGAAACAAGTGGGAACAATCACCTTATCAATCATTGTAACATATTATAAAGCTATAGTAATTAACAGAATCTAATATTTGTACAAGGATGAACAAAATCCAACTGAATAGAATAGGAAGTTCAAAAACATACCTTTGAATATTTAGATACCTTTTCTGTAACACACAAAAAAATTATGTATATATATGCACACAGAGATACGTAGCTAATGTTCCACGTGTAGTAGAGTTGTTTATAATAGCCCAAACTAGAGAACTATAAGTATCTCAAATGTCTGCTAGTAGCATAATATATAAATAAGATACAGTATACTCATGCTATGGAATATCATATAGCAATGAATATTGACCTTAGAAACATAATGCTACATATAAAAGGTCAGATGTCACAGAGTATACGGTCTATGCTACCACTAAAATAAAGCCCAAAAATCAACAAAATTAAATGTATTTTTTTGGAAATACACAACTAAGTAGTAAAAATATAAAATAAAGTAGTAAATACCATAAAAGTCAGAATAGTGGTTACCCATTAGGGAGATGGGAGGCAGTCATGATCAACAAATGCATAGTACCAGTAAGTTCTCTTTGTTTACTTGACTGGGATTTTATGTAGACATTTATTTTAGAACACTTTGCTAAATTTATGTTTATATTTTATGCAGGATTTATATTTTTAATATTTCATTAAAAACTTGTGTTATGCTTGGGTGGATATTGGGAAAAAGTATAGCATTATATCTATAAGAAATATAAACGTGTGCAATAAATGAACAAATCGAAAACACCAATAAAACAATGCATACTTTAATAATTATACATAAAAGCCTTGATAACAATGAGTGCCATTTACTACTCAATCATGTAATCATCTAATAAACAGATCTTAATGTTTCATTAATTGTATCAGCATATTTGTATAAGCTAGCAGCTACAGTAAACATGGAAGAAAAAGCCAGTTGAGTAAGACCATCTTTTTAGCCTAACCATGAAGCTAGGTTTACAAAGTGAATTGGAGTGTTGTGTGAAGATTATTTTATATCCATTAATTTTTAAAAAGTGACCATAAAAATATGTCTCAAAACTTACATATTATTAGGCTTACAAGTAACAAATTGTGAAGTTTTGTTGGCCCCAACCCAAATTTCCCGAAGAAAAAAATCTGCTGCTTATTTCAAACATAAAGTTAGTTATATCAAGAAGTATTCCAAAGAAAATCAACAATTATCCAAGATGAATCCAAATTCATTACTGGATAAGTGCTTTAATGGTATATTTTCAGTATTTTATGGACAGATAAAGTATTAGAAATAAAGTTAATGTAAAGATATCAATGGTAAGTTTCACAGAAGAAATTTCAAAGTGTTTGTGAATATGTAAGTGTATCTCTCTCTCAGAACACAGAATTAGATGGAGTCTACATACCCCAGGCACAAACCCTCTTAGGTTGTTAGGTGTTATAGGTTACTTTTATCAAAATAAGAGAAGTTTCTGTACACCAAAAGACAGACAGTATCACAGACCTTAGCTGTTCATTCTCTATTTCATACAATCCTAAGCAATGTGCAAATATTACAGACACTATTATAGCCTTATGGTTCCCAGGAACCCAAACAGTCTAGCACTCAGGGATATGGTGTTGCTGTTTGAAGGTGGTGAAGACATAAGAGTTTGTCTGCTTACAGCAAAGCTTTTGGAGGCATGAAATGACTATTTAAAGTGGGGAAGGATCCAGGTCCCTGTAGTAACTCCACGAAAGCATTTGTATACCTGTGGTGATATTCAATCAAATCTACTGCCTTATTTGAGTCAGGTTTATTGACGACATCTAATAACAGCTTTCTCATCTCACCTCAGGCACTGAAGGCTAAGTCCATATCTTTATTAGACATTTTATGCTGCATTGCTCAGTCTGCACATGTTTCCTGCCTTAGTGTATCTGTTAATTATATGTAACAAAAGACATAATCAGGATGAAGTCTCCTTAGGAGAGTAAATTAACAAAGCCTCTAACTGAAAAGATACTGCTAATTTGGCCAATGTGAATACCAGGAGCAGTCTGCTTTCACCCAACATGGACAGTAATACATCTTTCATTTTAACAAAATTTAGTCCAGGGCAGCCTTGATTGTCCTATCATCCCTCAGGTCATCGTGAAAAACTACTCTACCAATGATATGTTAACTGGACCTAGGTGAAAAGGAAATATCTGGCATTCTACATGTTTTAGTAAAAAAAAAAAAAAAAAAAAGGTGTGCCAGAGAGTGAGAGATCCAAATAAATGGGACATTTCATTGGCATCTCAGTGAAGTTTGAGTTCTAGTAGCCTAGAATGTCAAGATATCACATGTAATATACATGATGTATTATTAAATCTTATACTATTTACCACCAAGGAAGTGACATAATGCATGATTTTAGCCTCTGTGAGTTTTAGAAGCAACACCTACAATATTTGGGTATGCTTCTCTGATTTATATCAAGTAACCCCTAACTATCAATTTTATGTGACCTAGAGGCTAGAATAAGATCTGAGGCAGGCTCCAAATCTAGAAACTCTATCACTTGAGCCTTTAATCCAGCAGATTCAATGTTCAAACTTAATGGCTGATTAGATACAATATGGAGATTCTAGCAAGGGGCAATACAAGATACACACATGGTCTCCTAACATTTTGGAGCAAATCCATGTTCTCTTTGTTAAATAAATATTCCTGTTTTTTGATCCTTATTTGATAAACAATGTCTAGCCCCTGCCACCATGTCTACTTTGCTCATAAGCCCAGCTGAGTAAGCACTAGGGTAGCTGAGGAAAGAGGCTGACCCAAACAAAAGGGATTATTTTACCTCCTTTGCAGAAGGAGAGATCAGAGCATTGACATGAGTCAAAAATATTCCCTAAATCTGAGTGTATTCTCAGAGGATAATCTATATACCTCTTCCACCAATCTTCTTAAACCAATCCTCCAAGTGCTTAGAATAATACCTGACACACAGTAAGCACTGTTATATTTGACATTATTATTATTACGCTTTTGCAGAAAAAGTCTTGAGATATATTACTGGTAGATACATAGGGAAAAAGTAAGCAGATGGAAAAACAATGCCTTATTAATGCTAAGAAAAACAAATTTGGGGAGGAGAGGAAATTGAATGATAATATCTCTCCTGAACTGACAGATAATAACATTTAATCTTTTTCAACACAATACCCCTTCCCTTAGCTGCACTTGTCTCTGATTCACGGTTTCCAGAAGGTAAACCTCCACTGTTCTGCCGAAGTTGGGAAGAACAGTAACCTAGGCTGAGTGGGTAGGAATTGAGAGAATGTGAGGGCATATCTAAATCTTAGAATTTGAACTAATCCTATTATTGAAAATCTTAGACTTTAATACTTAATCCTCTATTTTCATCTCCATTTTCAGTGGTGTCTCTAATTCCTAGTGTTTCTAGAATACTGTGATAAAAAGTTGCTTCTGGGCATTCCCTGCCAATTTACTTTTAGCTTTGCTGACCTACTAAATCAGTTACAATTTACCCATTTGTTTTGTAGCTCCCGACATTACACTGTGGACATCTCCATCCCACAATCCTTTCTGAAAAAGTTATCTCCATCAAAACATGGGAGTAAACCAAGAAATAGGAAATTAAATCCCAGGTAAAAGAGAATCCATCTCAGAAGAGAGAAGAAGCAATTCCCAGGATGACGGTGAAGGGAAATCCCAGGAAGGCTGATATATAAGGCTAAAAGATCCTCCAGTACAAACACATGTGATATAAGAAAAAAAGGTAAAATATTACCTGATGTCCTTTAGTTTATTATTCACAAATATGAACAGGACATGGTCCCTGCCTTCAAGAATGTAAAAACCTTGAGACTATAAAATATAATTGGACAGAATGGTTATAAGGCCCTTGACATTTATGTTGCAAAATAGCAGTCCCCAACCTTTTTGGCACCAGGGACTGGTTTTGAGGAGGACAATTTTTCTATGGACTGGGGGGTGGGGGGGAATGGTTTCAGGATGATTCAAGTGCATTACATTTACTGTGCACTTTATTTCTGTTATTATTACATTGTAATATATAATGAAATAATTATACAACTCACCATAATGCAGAATCAGTGGGAGCCAAGAGCTTGTTTTCACTTGCCACTCACTGATAGGGTTTTGATATGAGTCTGCAAGCAATTGATTTATTATGGTCTCTGTGCAGTCAAACCTCTCTGCTAATGATAATCTGTATTTGCAGCCGCTCCCCAGAGCTAGCATCACTGCCTCAGCTCCACCTCAGATCATCAGGCATTAGAGTCTCATAAGGAGCACGCAACCTAGATCCCTCACATGCACAGTTCACAGTACAGTTTGAGCTCCTGTAAGAATGTAATGCCTACGCTGATCTGATAGGAGGCGGAGCTCAGGCAGTAATGCGAGCGATGGGGAGCAGCTGCAAATACAGATGAAGTTTGGCTCGCTCACTGCTCATCTCCTGCTGTGCGGTCCAGTTCCTAACAGGCCACAGACCGGTACCAGGGGTTGGGGATGCCTGTTGTAAAACAATGCAATGTATGGGTCAGGCATTATATTCTCTGGAACCAGACCATCTGGGTCCAAATACCAGCTTCATTAATTACTAGGTGTGTCATCTTAAAAGGCTTAACTTCTGTGGCTCAGCTGAGTCATTTAAAAAAAAATGAAGCTAATTAGAGTACCTATTTGATAGGGTGGTTCTAAAATTAAGAGATTTAAATGTGAAACTAATACCAGTACCTGGGACGTAATGAGCACTATACAAGTATTATGCAGCAGCAGAGGTAGTGTATTTTTTTTTTTTTTTTAAGGACAGTCTGGAAATACATTAGTAGATACACAGAAAATGAAGCAAATGGGAAAAAGCCATGAAATTGTTAACTTCAGAAAAAATAAAGTAGGAAAAATGCAATAGTCATAGTATACTACTTGGCCCATAAATGAATAATATTTATATAGACACAATAATGTAAACTTTCAATAGTGATTTAATCAAGATTGTGATGAAACTATAGAGCAGGGAGAGAGGGAGAGCAGAGGAAACCTAAGTCCTAAGACTTGAAATTCTTTAAGACAAAAGATCAGAAACTTCCCTGGTGTTCCAGTGGCTAAGACTCTGCATTCCCAAGGCAGGGGGCCCGGGTTCGATCCCTGGTCAGGGAACAAGATCCCACATGTCATAACTAAGAGTTCACATGCCGCAACTAAAGAGCCTGCATGCTGCGACAAAGATCCCACACGCAGTGACAAAGATCCCAAGTGTTGCAGCTAAGACCCAACGCAGCCAAATAAATAAATAAAAATTTTAAAAGTATTCAAAAAAGACAAGAGATCAAATCTAAATTTCAAAAATCAAGACATAGTATATAAGCATGTTATTTAAAAAAAACCAAATAGCTCAGATACAGAGAACAAACTGGTGATTGCCAAGGGTGGCGGTGGGGGGGCGCTCAAAATGGGTGAAGAGTGTATTCTGTATTTGAAAGCTGCTAAGACAGTAAATCTTAAAAGTTCTCATCACAAGAAAAAAAAGATTCCTGTAACTATGTATGATGATGATCTTAACTAGACTTTTGTGGTGACCGTTTCACAATACATACAAGTATCAACTCATTATGCTACACACCTGAAATTAATACGTCATGTTAATTATAGCTCAAATTATCCAGGACAAAAACCTCATTGTGCCTTAATTAGTGCCCTTAAAAGACAGGTGTTCAAGAAAATAATTTGCACCCAGCATATAATGTACAACTTTCTTTAAAAAAGTTTCCAGGCAACTGTTTTTAATCAACAAATTTAGCAAATGAATGTTAAACAAATAACCAAAAAGTCCTTGGCAATGTGGTGGACATGAAAGTAAAAGAAAATGATACTCCCTTGGGAAGTTTTAGTCAGAGACAGAAATAAAATTAAGAATGTGTGAATGACAAAAAAGGCAAAGGACATTCAGGAAAACTATCAGAGTGTTCTTATAATAAGCCCTGGAGAAAGTAATTCATGAAGCAAGCTTTGCCTTGAAGGATGATCCAAATTTGTACAAAGACAGCAGAAGTGAAGACAATATTCAAGACAAACAGGTATAGAGGCAATAATAAACACTGTGCTTGAGGGAGATAAGTCTAACTTACTCAGAGCATTAGTTCAGGTTGAGGAAGGTGGAAAATATTATACACAGGAAAGGTGGAGATATTCTGGAGCTCCTTGAAAGGCCCATAATAGAGTCTTGAATTGCCAGTTATTTAAAATGGGAAGATGGAGAGCTTTATAAAGATGCTATTCTCAGGCTTCCCTGGTGGCGCAGTGGTTGAGCGTCCGCCTGCCGATGCAGGGGACAGAGGTTCATGCCCCAGTCCAGGAAGATCCCGCATACCGCAGAGCGGCTGGGCCCCTGAGCCACGGCTTCTGAGCCTGCGCGTCCGGAGCCTGGGCTCCGCAACGCGAGAGGCCACAACAGTGAGAGGCCCACGTACCGCGCAAGATGCTATTCTCTTCTGCATTAATTACCTCACGTTTTTCATTATCTTAAAATCCAATTCCTCACTAGGTAGCCAAGTTAAAGAGAATGAGAACCACATCATATTTACACATTATTACATCTCCCACATGTAGCACAGAGCATACTGTCTAAAAGTGAATTATAATGCTCAAACCACTTGAAGTGTTTTATATAATCTTTGTTCTTAAGCTCTAGGAATTGCCGGGGAAATAATTACCTCTGGAGTGAAAAAACAGCTATTTGAAATTCAGCAATTCCTTCTGTTTCACTAGGGTTTCTTTTCCTTTTCTATAAAATTCATTTAGAATTTAAAATAGAAACCATATTATGATTCCATTTTTATAAAATATTTCCATATAGCTATTCTTCTGTCTGTATATGCATATAAGACATCTAGAATGATTTTCCTCAGTGTTAATAATATCACTTTCAGAGTTAGGAGGAATTTCATTTAATTTATTATATTTAATTTCCTGCATTGGTTAATTTCTTTATAATAGACAAATTATTGTTTGAAACACAAAGAAAGAAAGTTAAGATGACTCAAGATTGAACAACTAAATAGATAGTTGGGCCACTTAATGAGATGGAAATGAAAGATTTGCTTTGTTTTTGTGGGAGAAGACCCAAGAGTTCAATTTTAGACAAGTTTGTGATATCTGAGAAATGTATGAATTGAGATATCAGGATGCAGTCATATATATGAGTCTAGTAGCTCAGAATGATAGTTTAGATTGGGGATATAAATTGGGGCATCCGTTGGCATACAGGTGATACTTAAAGGCAAAGGAGTAAGTGGATGAACTAGGGGCAGAGTGTAAAGAAAAAAAGTGGACCCAGGACCAAGCCCTGAGTATTCGAACATTCAGAAGTTGCTTAGAGAATGAAAAGGAGGAGAAACTGCAGCCATAGGAGTATGTGGTATCACAGAAGCTAAAAGAACTTTCACACAGAAATGGCCCATTATGTCAAATGTTACCTTCAGTAAGATGAGGATCAAGAGAAGAATCCACTAGATTCATCAGCATAAAAGTTATAAGTGACCTTGAGATGAGTAGGATGTGCAGTTCTGACAGAACTGTAAAGTCAGTGTCAAATCTAAGGGGGCTAAGAAGTAAGCAGAGGTGAGCAAGTAGGGACAGTTCGTATAGATACATTTTGCTGCAAGAGGCAGAGAAATAGGACAGTGACTGCAGAGAGATGTGATGTCAAGGAGTTTCTCTGTGCGTGTGTTTTGTTTCATTTCATTGTAAAATGGGAGATGTGAAGGCATGTCTGCACACTGATACCAGTAGTAGAAAAGGACAGGTTGGAAGTGGAAACAAAGAGGATAGGAGGGCTAATCAAAGGAGCAACCTTCTTGTATATTAGTCATTTACAATATAAGATTTGTAAGAAGATCTTGGCAAATAAAAATTCAGAAACTTAAATAGAATGTGATGCTGTTGAATGTGAAAATCCACATTTCCTTAGGCCCCAAATTAGCCTCATCTAAGAGCTGCGGTAAACCTAAAGAAACTGTACCAAACTTACCATCATGCTAGTCTAGATTTTTGAAGCAAGGGGAAAAAAAATAAAGTGAATGGAACAAAGCAATGCTAAATGTAGAAATCAAGCACATTAATGAGATGACTTACTGGGAGGGAACGGTACAATTAAAAACAAAAAACTGTGGGAGTGAAAGAAAATGATACAGGCAAAAATCTGAAATACATAGAAACACGAGATTTATATAATACTAAGCTATGATTTAAATTATCACCACTGGACCTCAGTGACCGATGCTAGACTGAAATATTAGACAAATGAAAGTAAACTTTCATAGACAAATGAAAGTTTCATTTAAAAAATGAAAGTAAACTTTCATAGAAAAGTGAAAGTTTCATTTAAAAGATGAAAGTTAACTTGAGACGCATAACTTAAAAATACAACTGAGTATTATAAGCATGGACTTCAAAATACCATGAAATTCCTTGTCAAAGAAAAATTTGTTAAAAGACACATAAAATTAAAATACAAACTTTTCCTCAAAAAGTGGTTTTGTCATTTTCTTTGTCTGAATGCTGATATTGTAAACAGCACATTTCTTGGCAGGTGTGGAAGACTACTGAGATACTGAAAAAATGAAGTCAATTTATTTCCTAAGTAAAACTCAAAAACCATATACAGCAAGTAGACAGATATAAAGAAACAAAGTGCTGCTGCTTTATATCTATTACTAACATTTTTACAGTGCTTTTTGCTATGTGCCAAGCACTGCTATAAGCCCTTCTAATTTTTCATATGTAAGTCTCATGGTAACTCTGTGAGGAAAAGTATATAATTATCCTCCATTTTACAGATGGGTAACTGAGCTCTCCCTTCACAAAACTAGTAAACAGTAGGTAGACTGACTCCAGAGTCCATGCTGCTGACCACTATATTGCACGGCTATTATAGGTATCTACAACGGGATGGCAAATTTTCTAGTTTCCATTTAGACATTATGAGAAAGCATACACTATGCAAATTAATATATTTTATTCCCAGGAGCATTTTACTTCTTGGATTGCTTTTTACGTGACTTAAAATCCTACTGCTAAATATTTTGCCAGAACACCAAAAGAAAATATTACTCTATAAAAGAAAGAAAACATACAGAAAAAAAAAATTTACTCAACATATTAACAACAAGAGACCAAAATCTATGTTCTAGAATTAGAAAACTCAGAAACATACTTGCTATGCAAAAGGAGATTCTACTGATAGATTTTCCCCAGAATTCCTCATCACTGCTTGCTATATGATTATCTGATGCTATTCACAGAAAGTTAAAATTTAATGTGAAAGTACGTTTTGAGATAAAGAGCATACCACCCCAAAGAACTATAATAGCTGCAGCTTTTTTTCCTACCTTCTTTGAACTATAAATCCAAAAATGAAACTCAGCTATTAATGAATGTAAAAAAAGGCTTAAGACTTATAATATACACTACCATTAGAGAAATCTAATTTTAGAAAAGTAATTGCTTTATTTCTTAGGTAGAACATTCTCACGGACCTCCGCCCCCTCATACTTTTAAAAGTTACTTTGCTAGTAGAAAGGAAATCATGAACCTATGAAAGTGAAAATTTTCTTTAATTCAGCTGCTTTTAAATGTTAAGGAATATAAATTCAACCAGAAAATATTTAATCCTTGGGTTAAAGAGTATGATTAACATTGAGGAGCAACATTTGGGCAAGATAAATCATCCATTTCTAGGCCTCTTTCAAGACTATATTATGGCAGGAGTCCAATCCAACACCAATCCAGGGAAGCCCCAGTTGACTCCTGAGTAAACTGAATAGTCCACAGAATGCCTCTAATGAATCGAGCAAAAGTGAAATACACTGTGATAATACAGAACCTAAATGTGGCAAAAGTCATAATGTAAAAATCTAGTGACTATAATTTACTTTGTAATATTACAGGAAGACAAATTACATTTAAACATGCTTTAAAAATTAGCTTATTTTAAATATTTTTTTAAAGTATATAGAACATATCCTTAACTGTTTTCACAATAAGAAAAGATCAAGTGAAATTCAGCATCTTACCTTAGACCAAAGATGTGTGATTGTTCATAGTTGAATAAAGAACGAATCTTGGCTTCAGAATTCAAAATTATAAGTCTGTCAATAATATCCTGTAAAAGAGACTTAGTTAGATTGTTCTTGGCTGAAACCATTTAAAGAAAATCAAATCAACAAATATTTATTTAGATTTGTGGTTCTCAAACTCGGCTTTGCATTTGAATGTAGGGAACTGTTTAAAAAAACCTTTTTTTAATTAAGCCTAAATCTCACCCCTAGAGATTCTGAATTAATTGGTCTGGGTGTGGTATGAGCATCAAGACGTGTAAACATTCCTGAAATGAATCAAATGTTTAGCCAAAGCTGCTTATTGCAGCCCGTTAAATACTGTTTAAACTGCTAAAAATGTAAACTACCTTGAAAAACAAATATGAACTCTAAAAATGTGAAGCATGAACGGTGGACTTAAATAGTTTTATCTAGGAACTATTTGAGATTTTGTTAATAGATATTCTCTGCTCATATAAAGCAGTTGTTTCCAGCCCTGAGCAAACAGTGCAATCACCTAGAGAACTTAAAAAGTAAATATAGGGCCTCCCTGGCAGCGCAGTGGTTAAGAATCTGCCTGCCAATGCAGGGGACACGGGTTCGAGCCCTGGTCCAGGAAGATCCCACATGTCACAGAGCAACAAAGCCCGTGTGCCACAACTACCGAGCCTGCGCTCTAGAGCCCGTGAGCCACAACTACTGAGCCTGTGTGCCACAACTACTGAGCCTGCTCTCTAGAGCCCGCGAGCCACATCTGAGCCTGCATGCAACAACTACTGAAGCCCGCGCGCCTAGAGCCCACGCTCCGCAACAAGAGAAGCCACCACAATGGGAAGCCCATGCACTGCAACAGAGTAGCCCCCGCTCGCTGCAACTAGAGAAAGCCCACGCACAGCAAAGACCCAACACAGCCAAAAAAAAAAAAAAAAAAAAAAAAAATTAAGTGTAATAGCTGCCCAAGCTCTATCCCAAAGCAATTAAGTCACTATCCCTGGGGTATGATTCTGGCATTAACATCCTTGTAAAAGCTTCCCACTGTTGTTGCAATGGGTAACCATGCTTAAAAATCACTGATGCAAGTACAGAGAGAACCTGATGCCTAGGTGCCATCAATTGTCCCAAGCACTGACAATTTAAGCCTATCACAAAATTTTGAGCATTCTCTAAAAGCCTTTCTTTCTATAAGACCTGGCTTTTGTGCATATCTTTGGGTTCAGGCCTAAGAAATTTATTCATAGCAAATACTTGTCTCTCTCACTGATCATTTTCCTGATCAAGAAACTTGTTACCTTCCACGAGTTTAAATTCAAGATATTTCTGTAACCAACAGGGCAAAAGAAAAATGGTTATGCTAGGGAACAGTCACATAATATTTCCTGAGGTCTATGTAGATGATAGTACAAACATATCAAATACATAAGAGGCCAGGAAATAAGACTGTAAGGAGGAGGAAATAATGGATCTAAAAATCACATCTGAAAAATACTAAACAAGACACAGTAAAAACTGGATTTTGTATGAACTTACCAACTGAAAGTTTACATGGAACACTTAGGAATGCATTTACCATTCTACAAACATCTTGTAAAATGTGTAAATATTAGCACAAAGAGTTTACAATCAGCAAATATTAAATAAACTGCCTAACAATGAAGAATGAAAAGATTGCTATCTTAAATAATCTGTCCTTGTTGGCTGCTACTTAGCTGGACACTCATTTCAAAACAGTACATGACACCTTGTGCCTCCAAAGTTCTAGTTCTGAATCTAAGTACTAGATACTGTAAGAATACAAGGTAGAGAATGTATTACCAACAAGCTAATAGCAGCTATCTATCAATGATAATGCATTTTCAGAGAACAAATGTTACAGTAAATAAATTCTTCTTCAAAGAGGATTACACTGATGGATCACCACTTAGGGAAGTAAACTCCCGGGAAGCCCACCTTATGGAGAAATTCAGTTTGTAAGCACTACAATGTGTGTCAATAAGGCAATCAGTTTCCTAAATTAAGCAACAGCTTCTGAGAAATAAGTTAGTGCAAGTAAGGCTTGGGACTCAAAAAGGAGTCTGAAACTGTGCTTTTTAGAAAGCATATTGTCTAGCTTGAGAATATGTTCAGTAATCTAGTAAGCCAGAATGAAACCACGACTGGAAAAACAAAGAGGAATATGCATTCTCTATAAATCAATATATGTTTGAGTGCCTATTATGTTTACAATTGTCCCAATGGCTGTGTTTGTGCTATCTGATCCCTTTTACTTAAGAAAGGGCCAAGTGAAGGGTGAGGAATATGTCAACCATAATGCCAATACTCCTATACCTGCACTATTAGGAGTGGTTTGTGATTGGTTAGTTCATAAACATCCATGAACAAAACTCAGTCTATTAAGGTCCTCCCTTGGGATTTTTCAAAGTGGGGAGTGTCTTAGTCCATTCTGGATGCTGTAATAGAATAGCATAGACTGAGTGGCTTATATATAACAAAGTTTATTTCTCACAGTTCTGGAGGCTGGTTAGTCCAACATCAAGTTGCCAGAGATTTTGTCTGGTGACGACCTACTTTCTAGTTCACAATCTGTCATCTTTTTGCTGTGTCTTCAGATGGCAGAAGAGGTGAGAGGTTTCTCTAGGGTTTTTAATAAGGCACTAGTCACCCTATAAAGACCTTACCTCCAAATATTATCACACTGGGAATGAGGTTTCAATATATGAATTTGGGGGGTATACAAACATTCAGTCTATAGACAGGAGGTAGAGGAAAATGCTACTCTGGTGGTGTAGTGAGTTGAATGGTGACTCCCTCTAAAAAAAAGATATGTCTATGTTCTAATCCCCAGAACCTATGATTGTTACCCTATTTGGAAAAAGGTCTTTGCAGAGGTAATTAAATTAAGGATCTTGAGAATAAGATCATCCTGTATTAGGCAAGTGGGCCCTAAATCTAATGACAAGTGTTCTTATAAGAGAAAGACAAAGGGAGATTTAAGAAAGAAAAGGAGACGGCCACGTGAAGATGGAGGCAGAAATTGGAGGGATGCAGTAACAAGCTATGAAATGCCTGAAACCACCAGAAATGAGAAGAGGCAAGGAAGGATTCTCCCCTGGAAACTCTGGAGGGAATGTAGTCCTGTTGACAACTTGATTTCAGACTTCTGGCCTCCAGAACTGAGAGAGGATAAATTTGTTGTTTTAAGCCACCCACTTTGTGGTAATTTGTTATGGTGGCCCTAGGAAACTAATACAAGGGGGGATGGTGAACATGTCTGTATGGAATGACAGGTAGTCCCTCCCGTGTGTTCTTCTATAGAGGACACCATCTGCAGAAGAACATATTAATAATAATTACAGCAAAAAATTATATACCACTTATCTGCCAGTCAGTGATTTAAACTTTTATATTTAATTTAATTCAATTAACTGAATTCTTACAACCCTGAGATAGTAACAGTATTGCCCTCTTTTTAACAGAGGAGAAAATGGGTCAAACTTGTCCAAGGTCCCACAGCTTGTAAGAGGCAGAACCAGGAATCTAATCCAGGCAGTCTGGCTTCAGAATACAAACTCTTAACCACTATACTATGTATATGCCCTTCAATAAAGTCAAAATGGAGAGCAATAAGAAAGGGGGTGGGGAAAGCAAGAGAGACAGATGTCGACCTGACTGAATTCAAAGTTCTATTGCCACTTGTCCCTGATTTTATTGCAAGATGGTAAGTCAATTCCTTTTTTGCCTAAACTAATTCAAATTGAGTTTCTCCAATAACTAAAGGGGTCCAACCTAGTATACAACGTATATAAATAGAAAAGAAATAGAAAAGCAGTTGAAAAATATATCTGTCAGAGGAAAAGAATATTTTGTGTCATTCATCTTTAATATAAACAAGTACAAGTTGGAAGTTGTTCCAGGGCTTAGAATTTTGGTAGATATTCAATAGGAAACCATGAAGAGTGAAGGCCAAATATTCTTAAAGTATAAAGAATTTCTTAAAATTGAGAAACATAACACAAATAGAAAAAAAGCAAAAAATAAGTTGAAAGACCACTATGAGAAGAAGAAACGTCAATGGACATTAAACATATGAAAAAATATTCTGCTCATAATGAGAAAAATATAAATTAACACTTCTTTCCTGTCAGACAAATATCTAAACCATCGACCACATTATCTTCTATGAGCCTGCCAGGAAACAAGCACTGTAATATCTTATTGATGGGAATGCAGAAGAATTATTCCCTGTGGTTGGAAATCTAGCAATACATACCAAAATTACATATGAATTTACCTTTCAACGCAGTGATCCCACTTACAGAAATCCAGCCCCCAAATCAGTAGTAGGCAGAATTCTAAGATGGCCCCAAGATTCTCAGGCCTTAAACACTAATGTATCAATAGGTAGTGCTGTAAAGAGATTTTGCAGATGTAATTAAAGCCCTTAATTAGTTGATTTTAAGAGGAGATTATCAGGGTGGCTCTGATCTCATCACATGAGACACTTAAAAGCAGAGTTTTCTCTGACTGGTCACAGAAGAGGAAGTCAGAGAGATTCAAAGCATGAGTGAAGTTCTTCAATGCTGACATGGAGGGAACAATCTGACAAAGCCCTGAAAGCAGCCCCCTGCTGACAGCCAGCAGGAAATCAGGCACTTCAATCTCACAACTGTAAGCAACTGACTTCTGCCAATAACAAGAATGAATTTGTTATCGTGGATTTTTCCCCAGAGCCTCCAGACAAGCATGCAACCTGGCCAACATTTTGATTCCAGTCTTTTTAATACTCTGAGCAGAAAACCCAGGCGCACAGTACTTGACTTCTGACCTATAATAAGTGGGTGTTTTAATTTGCTAAGTTGGTAGCAATTTGTTATGCAGCAATACAAAAAAAAATTACAGACATACTGGTAAACACAAGATAAGCCAAGGCTATTAATTTTGGCATAATTGATAATAACAAAAGACTGAAAGAAACCAAGTGTTCACCAATAGACAACTGGATAAATAAGCTCTAGTACATCCACACAAGAGCACTATGTAACTGTAAAAAGGCATGAGTAAGAGCTCTACGTACCACTAAGGAGTAATCACAAAGATAGAGGAGCAGGACGTCCTGGTGGTCCAGTGGTTGAGAATCCATCTTCCAATGCAAGGGATGAGGGTTCGATCCCTGGTCCTGGAAGGTCCCACATGCCACGAAGCAACTAAGCCCGTGCGCCACAACTACTGAGCCTGTGCTCTAGAGCTCGCAGGCCACAACTACTGAGCCCGAGCACCACAACTACTGAAGCCCATGCGCCTAGAGCCCATGCTCCACAACAAGAGAAGCCACCGCAATGAGAAGCCCGTGCATTGCAATGAAGAGTGGTCCCTGCTCACCGCAACTAGAGAAAGCCCGCACGCAGCAACAAAGACCCAACGCAGCCAAAAATAAATAAATAAATTTATTTAAAAAAACTAAAAGACCAATCCTAACATAAGTGGAAAGATATTTCTGACTATGCATTGTAGAACATCCACGAAAACTTGAGAACAAACATCCAAGCCATTGCGCTAGATTAAATAATTCATTTGTACTTGTGTTCCATAACAGATTTCAATAAAGGTAATAATATTAGAAATATTTTTAAAAATCATTCACTGGATATCTACTATGTTCTATATGTAAATATGACTAAGATATCCTACTTGCTCTCAGGCCCTCACAGTATAGTAGGGAGGATAGGCGCATAAATGGCTAATTATGAAAGTACTTAAGAAGTGCCAAGATACAGAAATTGAGACACAGATGTAGAGAACAAACGTATGGACACCAAGGGGGGAAAGCCGCGGGGGGTAAGGAGGGGTGGGGGGATGAATTGGGAGATTGGGATTAACATGTATACACTGATGTGTATAAAATTGATGACTAATAGGAACCTGCTGTATAAAAAAATAAATTTAAAAATTAAGCAAAAAAAAAGTGCCAAGATACAAGGATAAGATAAAATTGGAACACTTCAAGAATATAAACATTTAATGATAAAAATACCTATCTTTATATTTCATTCATATACGTCATCAAAAATTTCCCAAAGTAGAGAAAGTTTAAAAAAATAAAATGTTTAGGGTCAAAAAGAATTAGAATTCAAAATGTCAAAACCGTAAAAAAAGGACAACACACAGGACAAAGTGACCAGAAATAAAAGTAATGATTAACAATAGAATTTCAGAACTAAATAATTCTTTACTAATGCATATATACACATATTTATGTGTGTTCAATTCATAAACTTACCCAAAGATGAGGAACTAAATGTCTCTGAATGATTAAAACAAATTACCCATCTTAGAGTATGAATATAAAATAAGTCTCAAATTAAATAAATATGTATATACTGCCCTCATGGGGCAGTAATACGTAGTTCATTTAAAATATAGGCAGAAAATGCACTGGACTCCTTGGATACAATTTATTAATGTAAGCCACCTAAAAATAATTCATACACATACTTCTACATATGCCAAATCTCCTTCCTAGTTGGGAAGCCTTAACCTTGTTATTTCAATAGGTGCCACCACTGTTAGACAGTCGGATCAAAGATTTCATTTACAGATAATTCAGAAGCTAAAATTCTATAGGTTAATAAATCAAACAGTCTTTAAATGTGATTTAGTATACCTTTTTTTCTGTTAAATTGCATTTTTACTACAAATCTTAAAAAGCGGCACTATAAGAATGAAAGATTAAAAGAAAATGACTTACAATAACCCTCGATGGGACTTCACGAAGAGAATATTCTTCTTTATTAGGAAGACCTTGATTGCCTACAAGCTCATAAACAGCAGGATAAGATAACAGGTTCACCAGGGCTAGAAAAGACTGGGGTGGGGGGAGGTGGGAAGGGGAGAAAAAACCAATCGTTCAAATGGTTCATTTTTTTTTTAATCACATCCACGGAAGAGTTATTAATGCGAAGGGCAATTTTTAAAATAAGCCTAACCAATCCATATAACTGAAATATATGCATCTATGGTAAGTACAAAATAGTTAACGTCAACAATAATCCATGTACTAACAATACATAACTGTAACAAAACATAAATGAGAACTGGAAAATGCTTTAAAATATCACGTATCTCTTGAAAGTTAGGTTCTGACAAAAAAATGAAATGAGCCATCATTCTCATTCTTTGCACTGTTATATCTGATGCATAAGAAAATATAAGAAAAATATTTTGGGGCTCTGGAGCAAGATAATAAATTCTATACATTATAGCACTCAGGTCACAAGGCTATCTTTATCCTTTAACTACATTCACTGGAAATTTTTTCTCCAGCACAGTTCATTCTTTGGATCCCCTATGCAGAAGCATGCAGTGGTTGCCCATTACTAAACATCAGATCTAAATTCCTTAGCATGACTTTCAAGGCACTTTACTGACACCTTTCTTCTCTTCAGTGTCAAATCTTCTGCCCACCCCCTCCTTCAAATAATCATGACAATTTTCTATTAGATTTGAGTCTAAGTGTTCAAGACTTTCTTAGTTTTGGTTGGTTGGTTTTTGTTTCAGCTTTGTTTTTTACTTCCAGTTTGAGATAATTGATATATAACACTACATAAGTTTAAGGTGTACAGCATAATGATTTGACTTACATAATCAGGAAATGATTACCATAGGTTTAGTGAACATCCATCATCTCATATAGATACAACATTAAATAGAAAAAATAAATTTCTTTGTGATGAGAATTCTTAGGATTTACTCAAAAATTTTCATATAACATAAAACAGTGGTAATTATATTAATCATATTGTACATTACATCCCTACTACTTACTTGTAACTGAAACTTTGTACATTTTGACCACCTTTACCACCATAAAGATATTACACTATTATTGACTATACTCACCACTATACATTTCATCACGTTGACTCATGTATTTTGTACTGAAAGTTTGTATCTCTTAATTTCTATCACCTATTTCACTCATTCCCCCACCACACTTCCCTCTGGCAACCACCTGTCTATTGTGAATCTATGACTGTTATGTTTGTTCATTTTGCTTCATTTTTTAGATTCCTCATATAAGTGAAATCAGGTTAACTTTTTTATCTTCTACAAATTAGTAAATGATGTTTTTCTTCACATATTCACATTCATAGACAGTGCAGCCTCGTTGCTGTAGTTGTTCATATTTGACCAAATACTATTCATATTAATTTTAACTTCAAAAATATTTTTTGAATAAAGCAACATATAAGAAAAACCTTAAACATAAGTTTTGTGGATAGTTAGAAAAATCTCATTTTACAATAAATTCTAGAACTTACCATACAAAAAAAAAAGTGAAATCATATGGTATTTGTCTTTCTCCATCTGACTTATTTCACTTACCATAATACTCTCTAGGTCCATCCATGTTGTCATAAATGGCAAGATTTCATTCTATTCTATGGCTGAGTAATATTTCATTCTATACCTATGCTACATCTTCTTTATCCATTCATATATCAGTGAATGTTGAGAAATTCATAAATGTTGAATTTTGTCGAATGCTTTTACTGTATCTATTGAGATGATCATATGATTTTTATTCTTCAATTGTTAATGTGGTATATTACAACAACTGATTTGCAGATACTGAACCATCCCTGCATCCCTGGGATAAATCCACTTGATCATGGTGTATGATCCTTTTAATGTATGGTTGAATTTGATTTGCTAGTATTTTATTAAGGATTTCTGCAACTACATTCAGTGATATTGGCCTGTATTTTTTATTTTTTTCACAGTCTTTTGCTGTGGAATCAGGGTGATGCCAGCCACAGACTGAATTCTGATGCATTCCTTCCTCTCAAACTTGTAATAGTTTGAGAAAGAAAAGCATTAACTCTTTAAATGTTTGGTATAATTCACCTGTGAAGCCATCTGATCCTGGACTTTTGTTGGGAGTTTTTAAAAATTACTGATTCAATTTTGTTACTGGTCATCTGTCTGCTCATATTTTGTATTTCTTTCCGATTCAGTCTTGGGAGATGGATAAATTCCTAGAAATATACAATTTCTTCTAGGCTGTCCATTTTATTGGCATATAATTGTTCATAGTAATATCATGATTTCTGTGGTACTGACTCTAACTTCTTTTTCATTTCCAATTTATTTGGCTCCTCTCTTTTCTTGAGAAGTCTGGCTAAAGGTTTATCAATTTTATTTATCTTTTAAAAAAACCAGCTCTTAGTTTCACTGATCTTTTCTATTGGTTTCTTAGTCTCTATTTCTGCTATGGTTTTTATTATTTCTTTCCTTCTATTAAATTTGGGTTTGTTTGTTCTTTTTCTACTTCCTTTGAGTCGGCATTTGTTGTTTTGTTTTTTTAATATGTCTGGTGTGTACTGTTTATTAATTGAGAATAATTATAGTAGGAATATCCTAAAAGAAAAACGTCCTTGCAAGACAATTCACAGGAAACACTGGTATTTGTCTTTTACTAAGTTTATTTTAAAAGTAAAAATTTAGAAATAAAAGCAAGGAGGGAAAAAAATTAGGAAAGGTTGCTGGTTGTAAATGAATATAGATTAAGGTCTGGATGAAGTAATTTGAGAGAGATATTTCAAATCTATACATTGTTAGTTAAATCATTTCTTACCTTTTGACAGCTTCGGTCAATAGGGTCCACTGGAGTAGATTTGGGATGGGTTACCCTAACATCATCTCTTCCACATTCCAGATTGGCCCATAATTCAGTTAAAAGTGCATTAATAAACCCTAAGAAGAATTTTACATCATATTTATAATATACTACTTCTTTGGATTATGGAGGAAAGACATAATTATCTTTCTGACAAGACTGGTCCACACTGACAGAAGACATACTTGTATCCTTGTTGGCTCATTATCATATAACTATGGAATGCCTAAACTCTCAAAGACTATTTCCCTAGAGGATTGAATTTTGAGCCCCAGTTTTTATCCTTTAGCCAATGACCTCTCTAAGCATGTTTTCCTGAAAAAAATAAGGTTTACATGTTACTCAGCAAATAAGCTAATAGTGAAATGCAGCCTGAAAGCTGGGGTGTATGTGTGTAAAGGAGGAGGTATCCTGGAGGCACAGTAAACATCCAAAGAGAGTGTGTTCCCTTTCTTTAGTGTAACAATTTTTTTGCATTTCCATATGCTGAGAACAATTCTCCACTTCATACAACTTCTGGCTCTATACAGTCTTTAAATTCTCCTGAGTCAGATACTATAAATCTAAATGAAAGTGATTATTAAGCCCAATTATCAAATTCCTTTATGAGGAATCAAAGCATATGGAAAGGTGCAAAACAGAACACCTAATCATAAATCAGTAAGTTTGTAATAACACATTAGAGCAGAAAGGGTCCTCTGGTACAATGGAAAACATATAGGCTCTGAAATCGAAAATAGCAGTGTTCAAGTTACAAATCTGCCAGCTTGTTAGTTACATGTCCTTGAATCTTTTGACTTCTAAGAGCATCAGTTCCCGATTTGAAAGCTGAGAAAAGTGTTGCATTTGAGGGTTGCCATAAAGTATAAATGGGATGATATACACAGAGGTCCCAATATAGTACCAAGACATCAGAGGAACTCGAGCAGTGTTAGTCTTCCTTCCTTTGTCCTATGAAAAACTGCATTTAATCCTCTCAAGAAAAGTTGGATATATGAGGCTTAGAAGCTTAATGACTTGAGCAACAAGAAAATCTGGAATTGAATCTAGTCTTCAAATGCTTCTATTAATGTGTCCCTCAATACTATAAATAAATTGGATTTTATTTTAAGTAAAAGAGTAAGTGGCTCAGCTTAGGGCAGCTTCTGCAAGAAACGTGTTTCATAAGTATTCCAAATTAGTCCAGCCAAAAAATATTTAAGATACACTATAGAAAAATATTTACATTTGAGGAGAGAATCAATAGTGACCACTGATGTTATGATTCTTCACTTCTAACACTTAAATATAATCACAGCATCTCTATTAGAGATTACATCTTGTCTCTGGTTCAGGGTTCAGATAACCTTAATATACAATATATTAAATCTCCCAATGTTAGAATGTCTTAAAAATCCAATCTGTAGTAGATAATATTCAATACATGCCAACTACAAACTCCAAAATAGTGGTGAAAATTAAGTGGGTGAGAGAGAATCTTTCAAGAAAGGAAGAGAAAAAGGAATAAGAAAATGGCATGTATGTGTGATTATTATGACTGGAAATCCTGATTTATATGTAATTCACTGAAACTGAGCATTAAATCCTATCAGATGCAATTATACCAAGAGAGGATGACAAACTTTTGATTTATAAGATGAAGGCTTCTTAAAGCCATCAAATATAACTCAGTTTAGATCATTATGCACCATTGTTCTGAGGAAAGAAAAAATTTATATATTTTTTTACAGAGAAAAAAAAAATTCCTAGTGGGGTTTCATGGAAGAGAAAAGGTAAAAAGGAAATCCCAATAACATTCTTTTACCTAAGGCCTAACTTGGGAAAAAGAACTTTTGAGTGAAATACCTGATACTTGATCATGGCAGTCAAATTTTGTATAGACTCACTCATTTTATTTAAATTATAATTCTAAAGAACTTACCTGAACTTTGCAGTGCTACTGCACCTGCTGCTGTTGATGCCACGTGTGTAACCAGAACTCCATAGCCAAACTTTTTATGCCTGTTGATCTAACATAAATAAGGAATAATGAGAAGCAGGAAAACACAGCATGCTAATATTTTACTTACATGTTACATGTAGAGTTACTGATTTCTTTATTAAAATGCTGGACAGTCTTTCAAGGAAGGATAACAAGAGCAGAAAAAACTCAAACTATAACAATCAGTGAGTTAATACTAATGTAATATTTTTGATAATCTTGTTTCAGAGATCTAGGTTCTGGAACCAGCCCTAAAACTATGTTGCTTCATGACCCTAAACAAGTCACTATGTCTCTATGTCTCTTTATATATAAAATAAGGGACTTTGGACCAGATGAAGAGAAACTCCTTCCAATTCTAATTTCTGTTATCTTACTATTTTATTCTTTAGGTTGGTTCTTTGATAACAAATTCTCATTAATTAATGTGTATTGACTGCCAGTTTTTTAACTGGGCTTTCAAATAAACAACTTTAAAAAGAATAATGGTATCTTCTTAAAAGTGACAGTTTTAGAGGCCATGTGATTTTTTTCCTAAAGAAGGAAGGTATATACACGCATATGCGCACACACACACAATCCTCATTTAATATACAGGTTTCTAAACAACATTGTAGAAAACCTTAAATAATTTGTTATTTCACAAAGAATATCATCCATGTATTCATGGTACAGTTCAGAAGTATCTCTTAGCAGAAATCAGAATAAGAAAATAAAGACATTATAAAATATTCCTCCTTCCTCAGACTTTATAGGTCAGCCTGACCTTAGACAAAGTGTTTGACTTCTAAACAGAGCTAACCATTTAGAATTTGTATTTTTCAACATTTCATTAAAAGGATAAGGATATGTTTTTATCAAATTTTTAAAATACTATACATTCCATGTTAAGGGCAAAAAAAATAAAAAAAGGCAGGGGGGGACTACAAGACCATGGGAAACAATTAGGTTTATTTCTTAAAATTTTTTGCTGCTCATCTCTCTATAAATTTGCCTTCCTTTTCCATTTTTATTACTCTTATTTTCCATTTTCCTAAATTATCATCCATTAGTTCCGCAGTGGGATAACACAGAAATACAGCAAGATAAATGTCTATCTTTTTTCCCACTTGCCTTCTTCCATGACAATGGAAAAAACACCTTACTCATCAATCATCCCAAAGGACACTGCTGATTCAGATATTAGCAGCCACAGGGGTCTTCCAGATCAACACTAAATACTAAAAAGGAAAGGCAGAGGAAAACTTCAGAGAAGCTAGAGGGGCTTCACTAAACAAGACTTAGATTTCACGGACATTGTTAAGACTAATCTGAGTTCCAGTATTACTACCATCAATAACTACATGTGTGAACATAAGCATATCATTTATAACCAGCCTGGATCTCCAATTTCTCTTCAGCAAAATTAAGGAAAGTCTAGTTGCCTTCTTACAAGATAACTGAGAATCTAAATGTTCAAAAAATGTCTTGAATGGTGTAAATCAACATTAAACTATTGTACTAAATTATATGGTTGTAAGTTACTGATGTCCAGGGAACAACATCTTCTATTAAAACAAACAGTATATTAAAAGGAAGACCAGATTGTTTTAAAATTTATGAATATAAAAAAAGACATCTAGTCCTAGGTATATTATTACAACAGTAAAAAGCTGTGTCTACATGGTCTCAAGAATCTGAATGAGAAAGAAAAATATCTCTCAGTTGCTTGAATATTTTCAAAAATGGAAAGAAAAAAAAAGGGAAACCCAAATGGTTAACTAGTACACAAGGAGAAATTCAAACTCACCAGCAGATAAAAACACAATTTATTTAAACTAAAGGCCTGAAAACCTTCTATATTTGCTACATTCTGAATGTCTATCTCCTCTCAAAATTCCTATGTTGAAATCCTAAGCCCTGGAAGTAATGGTAGGAAGTGGAGCCTTTGGGAGGCTGTTAGGTTGTGAAGGTAGAGAATGCTCACGAATGGAATTAGTGCTCTTATAAAAAAAAAAAAAGATCCCCAAGAGGCCCTAGCCTCTTCTGCTAGGCTACAAAAAGAAGTCTAAACATCAAGAAACAATAGCTTCCAGAGATAAAGGAAACACCTTTAAAAGCATACCTATGATCCTAAGAAGCCTTGATGTCTAGGGATATTTACTGTAACAGCAAAATGATGAATATACCTCAATGATCTCTGTCTGATAAAGGGCTAAATTTATAGTAAATTTTATTTAATAGTACCAATAACAAAACTCCTCTACAAATATATTTATTTCTTCCAAAATGTGAACCCTAAACTCCCACTGACACATACACTTAGACCCAAAAGGTTTTTCTCCTGGAATTCCACCGAGTTTTAGTATAGCCAGATGTTTGATATCATATTTATAAAACATCTAGATGATTAACTGAGTTTTTCAATTTCATCCAGTTGTTTCAGCCTGTAAAATACTCATAGATACCAACATCAACTCTCTAAAGCTTTCCTGAAAAAATATCGTTAAATATTACAATGCTATATGGTTTTTTAATTGAGGTTTAATAATCTCTTCACACAAAGAAAACAGAATAATGTTCTTAATGGCTTTTACAGAAAGGAAAGTTCCTTTTGCCTGTGGCAGATGGTAATTCGCACCTGTAATTCTTTTGTGTATTGGTTGAACATAAATGTCACACATTCATTGATGGCACCTGTTCTTTGAAGAAGCTGTAGTCCTTTGGGAGTGGCAGCAAAATTTAGTAAATCGTCTAACAAATTCTCTTCCCAAGCCATACTGAAACAGGTAAAAAGAAAGGTATGAACGTCTTTATTGTACTTAAAACTGAAAACAACAAAAAAAACCCAGCTTAATACTACTAACAATTAAATTTATAGAGTACACATTGGCTACAAAGTACTCAAATGTTTAAAAATAAGATAAACATCATGGTTTCCTTGACAGTGAGTTGTTTTTCTTATTTCTTCTATCCAATAATTTTCCTTCACTAAATGAATCAAGTATTAACTGAACATGTCAGCATTTTCATTACACCTAGATTCTCTCAACTAGGTCTTAATTTCATTGTTTTCCTATTATAATTCTGCTGTGCCTGGATTCCCCAAGCCCCAACTCTCCATTATTTCTATACTTTCTTTTCATTAAGGAGTATCTGTCTTCTGACTTTCTAAAGCATATCAGGCATTTTATCTTTATTGTCATTGGTTCTTAGTCTTACTTTTGGAGAATAACATTTTTTCTCAAAATACTTCTAAAAGGCCAGTAACATTCTCCAGAGAAAAAGAAAAGACAAAGAAAACAACTTGAAACATTCAGAAGACACACAGTAAATAGGAGAGTAAGAGCTAGCAATTTGGAAACACAAGAGAGGATATCAGCACTTCATCTGAAGTATCAGATGTAAGAGAAAATTTTCTACCCACCCTACTGGATATTCCTACTTGCCTAGAAAAAAAAAACTGGATATTAAAATAGGTCAAAATCAAATGTTTATATGTACAGTGAAACAGAGCATGGAAAAGTGTGCCTGTCTTTTGCCCAAGGAAGTTTCAGAAGTATGTTTTGAAACTGGTAAGAGATCTGAAATCCAGAACTTTTCTGATCAGAAAAGGAACAATCAGTACATGCCGACACATATCGATCAGTGATCACACAGCAATGGCCAAAGATATAACCATGTTCAAACACAAAATAAATATCCCTTGGACAAAGAAGTAGGACTAGTTCTGAGGCAAATGCAAGCAATGGAAACCAAATTTGGCTCCATTAGGATATAAAGGACTCAAAGAATTGCATATGAGATGTATGACCAGCAGTAAGCTCACTGCTTAAGATTCATGACTGGGTAAGACTACTAAAAATAACATATGTTTAATTAAAATATATAATTTATATAAAGAAAATATATAAACAAAATACTTACATATGTATAAAACTGACTAAAATTGGGGCTTTTGACAAGCCATAAGCCTAAGGAGACTTGAAGATACAGAGAAAGCTTCATTTCTAGAAATGAGCAGATAATCAATTCATCTTCTAACTTTTAACAGTATATGCAGTATTCTCATCATCACCAACAGGAGCCTCAAAATGCCAATACAATGTTTATTTAAATCATAGGGGTAAAAGAAAAAAACATAAAACTGCTGGACAGGGAAGAATGAATATAGAAATAGAAAGTGGGGGAAATGAGGGAGGGCAGAAGGGAGGAAAGTAGTGAAGGAAAAAAAGACTCATTTTTAAATGGACTTGCAATCAAACTTCAAAAGACATCTAAAGCTAAGAGCCAGCAGAATCAACATTCGTTAAATGAATTCATTCCAGCTGAAATAATTTAGAAATAATGACTAGCTTTATTTATGATACTCAAAGGAAATTTTTTACTCTTCCATTAAAACTGAAGCAAAAAGCAGAAATAAAGAACAGGTAGATATTTTTTTAAACAACCCATTGGAAATCTTGGAAGTATTTGTTTAAAAACCCACTTAAAAAGCAAATGGGGGGACTTCCCTGGTAGCGCAGTGGATAAGAATCTGCCTGCCAATGCAGGGGACATGGGTTTGAGCCCTAGTCCAGGAAGATCTCACATGCCGCAGAGCAACTAAGCCCGTGCGCCACAACTACTGAGCCTGCATACCACAGCTACTGAAGCCTACACACCTAGAGCCCATGCTCCACAACAAGAGAAGCCACCGCGATGAGAAGCCCGTGCACCCCAACGAAGAGGAGCCCCCACTCGCTGCAATGAGAAAGCCCGTGCGCAGCAATGAAGACCCAACACAGCCAAAAACAAATTAATTAATTAATTAATTTTAAAAAGCAAATGGAAAAACTCTCAGCCACAAAGAATTATTGAATTGAATGGTAGCTAGATAAGAAATAAATGTTTGAGAAAACAGATGAGACAGAACATACTAAAAGTTTTCAAATACATCTAGTAAAAGCTTCAAGAGAATCGAAGAAATATTTGAAAAATACTAAGAATTTTCTAGATTTGAAGAAAGATGCCACTCCAGTCTATCGATCAAAAGAACATTCAAAGTACCAAGCAGGAGTTAATCAACTATACTCCAAAATAAAATAAAAATTAAAAAAAAGTACCAAGCAGGATAAACTTAAATCACACAGAAATAGCAAACATCCCCCAAAAGAAATTAAAAGCTATGAGAGAGAAAAGATATGACCTATAAAATAAAAGTGATTATACTAACAGGCTTATCAGTTACTACTTATTCTAGAAGACAGTGGAGTAAAGCCTCAAATAATAATAAGAAATGATTGTCTATCAAAACTTTGATACCCAGATAAACTACCATTTAGAGGAGAGAGAATGTGAGCCCTCAAAAGCTGTGGACAGGGTGGGGGTGGTTTGTGTGGGCTGGAAAGAGAATAGCTACTATCAGACACAGAAAGATACGGACAGTTTACTACCCTCAAACCATTAAGAACAATCAAAGGATAACTATATTTAGAAACTTATAAGGGAAAAAAGTGAGCTTATCAGAAAGAACGGCCTACAAGTTTCAACAAATGGCCTAAAATAATAAACATGTCAAAATATTTAATATCTGTGTGAAGAAATAAATCAGGTGATTAAACAGTATAAAACCAAAATTCTGGATAACTATAACAAGACAGTCATGGAGTATTTAGAGGAGCAGCAACTGGTCAAAGTATGCTAAACTCCATAATGCTTTTCAAAACATGATATAATACCCAATTACTTCTTACTTTCTTAGAAAAACATATGGTTAAATATGTATATTGAGAACTTAGGAACAACCACTTAAGAAACAGAACAGTGACTTATAAAGTCAAAACCAAGGGAAAAACAGGATTAAATTTATTGATCTAAGATAAGGCAATAAAGGGAGAAAAGCAAAGAAAATAGAATAAAAATAGAAAGTACAAAATAAGAAAAATAAGCCCCAAATATCAGCATTGCAAAAATGTAAAAAACTTCAACTCATCTAGTAAAAAATAGAGATTATCAGATTGGATAAAAATTCAAAATTTACTGCTCTGAATGATAGGAAATAAAGAGATGAAAAATATACTTGGTGTTAACAGGCTGACCCAACCTCCATCTAAACTCCTTTTTTATCTTGCTCCCATCCAGCAAGAAGTGGCCATACAGCAAATCCAGTAAGATGTTCACAAAAATGTTAATGAGAAGAGATTTCTTTCCTAAATAAAAGACAAAGCATCATGAAAAGAAGCCATTTGTCTCTACAACCTTTTTCCTCTTCAAAAGCAGCTGTGAGTCTAGAGGTTAGCCACTGTGCAAACTTGAGGGCAAAAAAACCCCAAAAAAACATTAATAATGAAAAAGAAGAGGAGGCTGGGGTCTCAAACCACATCAGTAAGTCAATGCCTGAATAGTATTCCATGAGACTTCTTGCTTTATGAGAAAAAGAAAGCCTTACTGAGCTATTCGCAATCAGACACATTCTTAACTCATGTACTCTGCAAATACTAACTAAAGCCAAGTATATTTAGCAATATTAGTAACATACAGGATAAAACTTAAGGCAAAGCAGTAATGAAATACTATATAATAAAAAGTTCCCAAGAAACAGTGAATTATGTTCCTAATAGCATAAAATATAAGTATGTAAAACAAAACCCCAGAATTACAAAGAGAAATGGACAAATCAACTTTTATAGTGAATGATTATACATATGCAGACAAAACAAAATATTGGTGGAAATATTAAAAACTTAGAATATCTCTACTTCCAATATAAAACATAAAATAGTCTTTTCAAGCCAGGACAGATTTTTGTTTTGATTGGCCCTGTACTACAACACAAAATCTCAACCAACCTAAAAGGATACATATTATGCAATCTATATTTTCTGAAAAGAACAGAATTGAATTAGAAGTCAACAGTAAAATATAGTAGTAAAAAAAAAAACAAACTATGTTTGGAAACTTAAATGTATTCCAAATATTTCATGGATTTAAAGAGTAAAATCAAGATAGAAATTTCTCAATATTTATAAGAGCTTAATAATGAAAGTACTACATATCAAAATGTATTAAAGTTAGAATGGCTGATGTAGATTCCTTCTTTTAATATCCATTCTCAATCCCCTTTCACTTGTTTTCCTG
>NW_006781997.1:1174174-1291604 GCF_000442215.2 Lipotes vexillifer | reverse complement strand
GAGAACATTAGCAAAATCAAAAACTTGTCTTTTCATAAACTAATGAAAATTAATTGGTGAGGGGGGCAGCAAAAAAATACTAAGAATCAAAAAATGAGAAATAACCACAGCTAAAGAATTTTTTTAAAAATCACAAAAATACTTTGTACAAATTAACACCAAAAAAGTAAATATTGATTAAAAAAATATGTTTTTAAGAAAATATAGCAAAAGTCACTCAAGCAGAAATAAAAACCTTGAATGAACTATTAGCCATTAAAGAAATTGTTTTTAAAAAGTCTACCCTGACTCCCCCCAAGTAAAAACACAGGCAAAAAACTTACAGGTTGGGGGCTTCCCTGGTGGCGCAGTGGTTGAGAATCTGCCTGCCAATGCAGACGACACAGGTTCGAGCCCTGGTCTGGGAAGATCCCACATGCCATGGAGCAACTGGGCCCGTGAGCCACAATTACTGAGCCTGCGCATCTGGAGCCTGTGCTCCGCAACAACAGAGGCCGCGATAGTGAGAGGCCTGCGCACCGCAATGAAGAGTGACCCCCACTTGCCACAACTAGAGAAAGCCCATGCACAGAAATGAAGACCCAGCACAGCCATAAATAAATAAATAAATACATTGTGTATTATTTAAAAAAAAAAAAAAAAAAAACTTACAGGTTGTGTCATATAATTCTGAGAAAGTTAATATACTTTAGTTTATCGTTTCTCCTATTAACCTAGCATTTAATTCTCCCTTCAAATTATAGTGAAGACACTCAATGTTTCAAAACAGAAGGAAGATCTAAGCTACTGAATTTGTTTATCATCCTTGGAGAGCCCTCCCCACTAGGACAATAGGCAACGATCACACTGCTTTATTAGCTTATGAGAACTCCATTTTTTGAATGGTTAGATATTATAGAATGTATAGTATAGACACTCTCATGGCAATTAAGCTTTAGGTGTTTATTTCTTTGGGATCATAGCCTAAAAGTTTTGGCAGATCAAAGATTCCCCTGTTACTTCAACCTCTAGTTTTACCAAAGGTCCCTTGGTAATTGGTTGGGGCAGGTTGGGCATCATTGGTTTTTTTGTGATTACATTCTTCTCTACCGTCACCCTAAGGATGGCCCCTAAGTAATTTGCAGTCACTGCAATCACCGATATCAAACTAGCCTCGTAGAAATTTCATCTGGGGTTGCATTTCAAAGTCTAGATTTAAGACATACCCTATGATGACTACAAAGCAGCATCTATCTTCTCTGTAGTATTGTAAGCACCAATAAATTAAAGGATGCAGAGGAAATCTCCAACATGTACTGTCAGAAAGTAAGATCAAAATAACTAACATTAGCTTGTCAGAGGCTCAAAAATATAGATTATAACAACTTACTCTTCATTTTACCCTACTCAGTAAGACTAAGATCTCAGTCTGTCCTTATTTAGAAACTAGTGCCTGGTGGTAGGAGAAGTGTTATTCATTCACTAATTCAACCAAGCTATCAAGCACCTGCTACATGCTAGAGACAAGCTAGTCTAGTTAACTGGCCAAAATGATTTTATGCTCAAGTTTTACCAAACTACAATGGAACAAATAATGCCCATCTCATACCAACTTTTCAATCAATGCAGAAGGTACTCAACAACTCCATTTGATTTTGATGACAAAAATGAAAACAGTTCTATTTTATCAAAAACTATTAAACCTTTGTTTCTAAGACAGTAATATCAGATACTGAAGGAACCTCCTTTTCCTCTAGCATCAAGTTTACACATGGAACACATTCCCCAGTTTAACACTGCTTGCCTCTCTCCACCTAATCACTCACTCCTCCCCACTGAAGAAGGGACTCAGGAAATCTGTAGGATGACCTAAGCATGATTGGCTAGGCAATGCCTCTCCCCCAGTCCACCACTTCTTTGTGACCCAGCTACCTGTAGGAAGCACACAGTCTGCTTGGTTCTACTACATAGTTAAGTTTGATATTTGTAAGCTCTGCCTCTGGGGGTGATGGAAGCCTATCCACTGCTGATAGTGAAAGAAGGGTAAATCTGTCTAATTCTTCTGATCTTGGGAAGCCTATGTTATTCACTGTTTTGATTTCCTTGACTTCTTTATCTCTATTAATTGGTTCACAACATAGGAGAGAAGGAGTGACATATAATTTATTAGTTCCCTCAGACTCTAACATCAGAATCTAAAAATATTACTGACAGTAAAACATGTTAAATACATTGACTATGTTCTCTCTCACTGCTAGTCTGTTGACCACACTATCTCTTCCACCTGAAATAATGTTCTCCCCTTTTTAGACAGTTAATATCCATGTATCCATTTTAACTTAATTTAATAACTGCTTCTTGGGGAAAGATTTCCCCAAGTTAGCTCCCAAAGGACCCTGAATGACCCCTATCATAAATTTAGCATGCTACATTGCCGCACTGTATTAACTTATTTGTATTTTACACTACACAATAAGTTCTCTAATGTATATAGGTATACTCAGAACTCAGCAAAGTACTTGGTCCAATAAATGGCTGAATGAATGAGTAGAAAATGAACGCATGAATGAAAACGATAAATCATAGAGTTATAGACCTAGAAATTACCTGAGAAATGAATTGCAGCAACATTTTTACTCACCCCCTCATGCAAAGAAAAAGATGGCAGTTGATTTAAGTTTCACAACTAGATTAGAAAAAAAAACTATAACTGATTTTTAGAAAATTAACTATTTGTTGAACGATTACATCATTAAGGAAATGTAAAAGGCTTTGTTTGATTTTGAGTTAAACTATGCCTACCTAAAGAAAAATGGTGACTTTTTAAATTTCTCTTAACTAAACATCACTTAAAGTTCTAATTATCTTTGTAGATTATGCCAACCCTCAATTAAAAAGAGACTCCAGGAATACATCACCAGATCTTAATTTAGAAAAAAAAAAAAAAAATATATATATATATATATATATATATATATATTCCCCATTAATCTGACTCCATATCCTACTGATATTTGTGAAAACAACATGGAAACATCTAAATTAAAAAATTACTATAAATACTGATTTAAATAATTCTCCAATGCCAAAATCTAAAATGTACCCCACACATTTTGGAAAGTTATAGTTTAAATGTAAATGGACTTCACTGGCATTTGAAAACACTCTACTTCTACTGAATTTCCAATTTTAGTATTTGGTAATTCTCCAAGTTTTCTGGAAACACTACAACACGTCACATTTCCTAACCCAAAATGTAAATACAGGTTGAAGTATAATAAATATTGCTATTTTTTCTTCTTTTAAAAGGTACAAGTATATATGATTGCTAAGGTTCCTCCTAGGTGTACTTTTCCTAGAACCTATAAATATTATATATATACGTCTAGCTTCCTATAAAATGTTTTGCCACAGTATTCTATTACATTTCTCATTTTGAAATTATTTCAGCAAATGTGAAAAAACAGATTTACTTACATGTTCTGGGATTCCTGGCTTTTCGAAGAAACAGAATCAGAACCCTGTACTGGAGTAGGAATTCTTTCTGATAGCAAACTTGTCTAAAATATAACAAATTTACATTTTTTTTTTTTTACTGAGTGTTATTCCTAAGCTCTCATGCAACATTTTTATATTTGACTCAATGTAATTAAAAATTAAATTACCTGCAAATTTTAAGTTATTTGATTCTTAACTATAATGTAAAGTATTTCATAAATGAAGCATATAAATGGGGTGGGGGGAAGATATTGACATATACTATATGTCATATATACTATATTTGACTGTTGCTACTTTATGATCTCCAGTGTATGCAATAAAAACCCAGCTATCTGTAAAAACTGCTCAGAAATAACTTCCAAAGGGTCAGTCTATGCAGACACAATTTATTCAAAGGCTCTCCTTTCAGAAGACTTTGTAGTGCCCAGTTAGATCGTAGAGCTTTGTGCTATGGGGAGAGGATGTACTGAAGTCATGTTGTACCAAATAAGAAAGCATTATGTCCCCTGGACTACTGTGGTGCTAAAGTCGTCATATTTGCTCCAGTAAAATATTTTAACTGTAGTATGATATTACAATAGTGACCGTATTTGAAATAAAGATTTGAAGAGAAGAAAAAAAGTTTGAAAATACTTACCTTCTTCCATGCCTTTGCTATAGATTCATGCAAACTATAAGGAATTAAAACCTGCAAGCCTTCACATGTACCATATATTTGACGACACACAGAAGTAAAAGCTCCTTTAACCGCAGGAAACATTTCCGATCCAGGAAAAATAGAAATATCTTCATTAAGAACTTTTTTCGAAAACTGGGCAATTATATGAGCACCTGTAGGACTAAAAGATAATACCTAAAAGCAATGTACTTCAAGTGACCTAATCTGACTGAACTGCTTTTCTCTGCATGGGTATATCACTAACTTGACTGTTTGGTAGTTAAGTTCACTTATTTCCATTTGTTTGAATTTTTTTTTAATTCTACTTTTTAACTTTAACATTTAGTATATGAAACAGATACATGATTCCTAAGTTAAACCTAGGTACAATCAAGGAATAATCCCAGATGTCTCATACCGATACCTCCTGATCCATATACTTCTTCCCCTCCCCTAAAACTATTACTTTTTAGCTTATTCTTTTATCATTCCCTTTTGAAAAAGCAAATGTATTTATTCATATTCCATCCTACTATACAAAAGGTAGCATTCTATAAACATTCTTCTGTTTTGTTTTTTACTTCATATATTCTGATAATTCTATAGCAGTACATAAAAAATTCCTCATCCCCTTTTTATAGCTGCTAAGTACTCCTTTGTATAAACATAATTTAATCAACTAGCCTCTTATTGTTGGACATCTGAGATATATCCAGTTTTTCGCTAATAAAGTTAGAAACTCTTCACCACTGCACAATGAGGATTCAGAAGAATTTCTAACGTTTTATGCTTTATCTGTTTAACTTCAATGTGAGGGAGACGCTTAAAAAAAAAAATCTAGAAATCATAAGGATAATGATTGGGAAAAACGACTACATACAATTAAAAGATGTCTACATAGCAGAAAAAAACTTAAATAGAGAAGTGATGGACAATAAAAAGAAACCTTAGAACTCATGACAAAGGGTTAGTCTTCATAATTTTAAAAGAATTGTTATATATGGATAAGAAAAAGACTTCCAGGTTAACTATGTCAGATTGAACACATACATTCACATCTGCTCCCTGCTGAAATATTAAAATGCAAAAGTAAACAAAATTTTCAGAAGGCTCTTGCAGCCATCAAGTACAAAGAGAAAAAAAAGGATATGATAGTAACAAAGTTTGGAACCTAGAAGAATAATTCAGAGCCTAGAAAAACTGAATGATCAGCCACAGTGTAGAAAATGGAATCAACATGATTTCATAGAACCTCTCAAAAAACTCAAATTGGTGGCACCAAAAATCTCTATAATTGGGGGTACAAGTGGGACTTAAAATAGAGATACCTGAAACTCAGTTTAAAAAGGAATTTGACCTCCAGATTCTTTTCACATTCCATGTAGTCACCCCTGTACCTCTTGGAAGTTAGGCAGAGACTAAAACTGATAGCAATCAGCACAGGATTTAATCAAGTTTTATATACTAAAGCTTGAGACCCATCACCTTTTGCATTCAGTGGTCTTCTCTCACTAGGCTTATACTCTCTTCAGGCAGTTAACTGTAAGAGCCTTCTTCATGGACTCTGACCAGAACAAAGACTAAAGATACTTACATAAAGGTTCCTCAAACAATACCATGGCAAGGTTCCCCTTCAGCAAATGCCACAAGTGACAAGTCCCACTTCCCTGCATGAGTTTCAAGCAGCTTTTTACTAACTTTAATATACCTGAAGAAACCTGATTTAAAAAGTCAGAGACCAAGATAACAAATACAAAAGTCTATTTGAACAGAAAAATAAAATGACAAATGAAAACTTCATTACCTTCACAGAGGTAAGAAGAACTTACACTCATGAAACAAGAATAGGATGCTAGTAAGAACACTCTTGGACATAAAATCATAGCAATATTTTTTTTTGATCCATCTCCTAAAGGAAATAAAAGTAAAAATAAACAAGTGGGGCCTAATTAAACTTAACAGCTTTTTGCACAGCAAAGGAAACCATCAATAAAATTACAGCCTACTGAATGGGAGAAGATATTTGTAAATGATATGACCAATAAGGGGTTAATATCCAACATATATAAACAGCTTATACCACTCAACATCAAAAAAAAACCAAACCGAGATTTAAAAAATGGGCAGAACTGAATAGACATATTTTCCAAAGAAAAAATGCAGATGGCCAATAGGCACATGAAAAGATGTTCAACACTGCTAAATCAACAGGGAAATGCAAATCAAAACCACAATGAGATTTCATCTCACACCTGTAAGAATGGCTATCATCAGAAAGAACACAAATAACAAATGTTAGGGTGTAGAGGTGAGGATGTAGAGAAAAGGGAACACTGCTGGTGGGAAATGTAAGTTGGTGCAACCACTGTAGAAAACCATACAGAGTTTCTCAAAAAATTAAAACTACTATATAACCCAGCAATTCCACTCCTGAGTATATATCCAAAAGAAACGAAAACACTAATTTGAAAAGGTATATGCACCCCAGTGTTCATAGGAGCATTATTTACAATGGAAGCAACCTAAGTGTCTGTCAACAGATGAATGGATAAAGAAGATGTGGTGTGTGTGTGTATACATACACACACACACACACACAAACACACAGTGGAATACTACTCAGTCATAAAAACAAATGAATTTCTGCCATCTGCATCAATATCGACGGACTTGGAGGGCATTAGCCTAAGTGAAATAAGTCAGACAGAGAGACAAATACTGTATGATATCACTTATATGTGGAATCTAAAAAATACAACTAGTGAATATAACAAAAAAGCAGCAGACTCACAGATAAGAGAACAAACTAGTGGTTACCAGTGGGAAGGGGGAGGGGCAATATAGGGGTGGAAGAGTGGGAGGTACAAACAGGGTGTAAGACAGGCTCAAGGATGTATTGTACAACATGGGGAATACAGCCAAGATTTTGTAATAACTGTAAATGTAAAGTAACCTTTAAAACTCACATAAAATAAAAAAAAAATTAAAATAATAGGGCAGCAGAGTAACAATGTACTCTTAAAAAAGAACTAGAAATAAAAATTTCAGTAGAAGTGCTGGAAAATAAAGCAAGCTGAGGCAATTTCCTATAAAGTAAAAAAAAAAAAAAAAAAAAAAAAAAAAAAAGGCATAGAACAGATAGGGAAGTCTAAATCCCAATGAGAGTTTAAGAGAAAACAGAAGATCATTGCCCCAACTTTTGGCCCCCAGCAACCACAAATTCACTTTGCTGCTATGAATTTGTCTATTTTTGATATTTCATATGAATAAAGTTATATTATGTAAAAACAAAGACACAAAAAAGAAATGAAATCCAACTATTTTTCTTAAACTGAAAGACATAAATCTTCAGATTAAAAAAGTCCATCAAATAGGTTAAGAACAGAACTTCATCAAGAAACATCATAAAATTTCAGAATACTAACAGCCATAGAAGACTGAAAGCTTCCAGAGGAGGTGGGGAAAAAGTCATCCTAGTGATGATAAAGGTCATTACAAGGATAAAAGCTATGCACCAGACCAAGCCAGGAACTAGTCTGAATAAAGTAGATCAGAAGGCTAAAAAAGTCTTTGATAAAAATTGATAGAATTTGTCTAGTATTTGAATATACTGAGAGAAGATATAATTAGTTCGGAAAGTTAAGTACACTGAAAATTAATGTCAACAAAAGAAATAAAACTAACTCCAAAGAAAGCAAGTTGTGAAAGTAATGATATGGCTGGGCTGTGAAGGTTGCTCATGGTAGGGTAGATACAGTATGATTCCAACCAAGACTATTGGCTCAACTATATTGCACTGATAGAGGGAAGGGAGAGACTAAGTGTGTACATGCAGGTGGGCTGGGGGAGATAAGAGAGAGATATAAATCATTGTAATAAGTCAATGAATAATACCTTAAACTAAAATCTAAAAGTATTATAAGTGCATTATTTAATGATCTAGATGTAAGCTCTAAAGGAAACATCTAAAGCAGCCAAAAGTAGCTGCCTCTGGAGAACAAGGAAAGAACTTTTTATAATAAGCTTTGCATGTTCACTGTGTGCATACGTAACTCAGAGTCGGTGAAAAAAATCAAACTAAAAAAGTGGGCTGAAGCTATGAAAAGGAATCATTCCTATACACCAACAATGAAAGATCAGAAAGAGAAATTAAGGAAACAATACCATTTACCACTGCAACAAAAAGAATAAAATACCTAGGAATAAACCTACTTAAGGAGGCAAAAGACCTGCATGCAGAAAAATATAAGATACTGATGAAAGAAATCAAAGACGAAACAAATAGATGGAGAGATATACCACGTTCTTGGATTGGAAGAATCAATATTGTGAAAATGACTATACTACCTATAGCAATCTACAGATTCAGTGCAATCCCTATCAAATTACCAATGGCATTTTTCACAGAACTAGAACCAAAAATTTTACAATTTGTATGGAAACACAAAAGACCTCGAATAGCAAAAGCAATCTTGAGAAAAAATAAAAAAGGAGCTGGAGGAATCAGGCTCCCTGACTTCAGATTCTACTACAAAGCTACAGTAATCAAGACAATATGGTACTGACACAAAAACAGAAATACAGATCAATGGAACAGGATAGAAAGCCCAGAGATAAAACCACATACCAATGGTCACCTAATCTATGACAAAGAAGGCCAGAATATACAATGGAGAAAAGACAGCCTCTTCGATAATTGGTGCTGGGAAAACCAGACAGCTTCATGTAAAAGAATGAAATTAGAATACTTCCTAACACCATACACAAAAATAAACTCAAAATGGATTAAAGACCTAAATGTAAGGCCAGACATTATCAAACTCTTAGAGAAAAACATAGGCATAACACTCCTTGACATAAAAAAACCACAGCAAGATCTTTTTTGACCCACCTCCTATAGTAACAGAAACAAAAATAAACAAATGGGACTTAAAAGCTTTTGCACAGCAAAGGAAACTATATACAAGACGAAAAGACAACTGGGAGAAAATATTTGCAAACGAAGCAATGGACAAAGGATTAATCTCCAAAACATACAAACAGCTCATGCAGCTCAATATCAAAAAAAAAAAACCCAATCCAAAAATGGGCAGAAGACCTAAATAGACATTTCTCCAAAGAAGACACACAGATGGCCAAACACATGAAAAAATGTTCAACATCACTAATTATTAGAGGAATGCAAATCAAAACTACAATGAGATGTCACCTCACACCAGTCAGAATGGCCATCATCACAAAATCTACAAACAATAAATGCTGGAAAGGGTGTGGAGAAAAGGGAACCCTCTTTCACTTTTGGTGGGAATGTAAACCGATACAGCCACTATGGAGAACAGTATGGAGGTTCCTTAAAAAAACTAAAATAGAACTACCATGTGACCCAGAAATCCCACTACTGGGCATATACCCAGAGAAAACCGTAGTTCAAAAAGACACATGCACCCCAATGTTCACTGCAGCACTATTTACAATAGGCAGGGCATAGAAACAACCTAAATGTCCATCAACAGAGAAATGGATAAAGAAGATTTGGTTCACACATACAATGGAATATTACTCTGCCATAAAAAGGAACGAAATTGGGTCATTTGTAGAGATGTGGATGGACCCAGAGACTGTCACAAAGAGTGAAGTCAGTCAGAAAGAGAAAAATGAATATCGTACATTAACACATATATGTGGAATCTGAAAAAATTGGTATAGATGATCTTATTTACAAGCATAAATAGAGACAAAGACATAGAGAACAAACATACGGATACCAAGGGTGAAAGGGGCAAGTGAGATGAATTAGGAGAGTGGGCTTAACATATACACACTATTGATACTATGTATAAAATAGATAACTAATGAGAACCCACTGCATAGCACAGGGAACTCTACTCAGTGCTCTGTGGTGACCTAAATGGGCAGAAAATCCAAGACAGAGGGGATATATATACATATAGCTGATTCACTTTGCTGTACAGTAGAAATTAACACAACATTGTAAAGCAACTATACTCCAATAAAAATTTTAAAAATAAAAAATAAACTGAAAAAAAAAAAGAAATGGAAATAGCCAAAAACCATATCTCCATAGGAGCAATGAGATGCTCAAACACAACAAGAGTTGGTCAATATGAATCAAAACAAGGTCTTTCACCCATTAGCTTGCCAAAATATAGTCAAACTGATTATGCAGTCTTGACAAGAATATGGAAAGAAGGGTACTCTTCATGCTTCTCACACACTGCCAGCAAGAAGGTAAAATCCTACAACATTGGAAAATCATCTGGTAGTACCCATGAAATATAAAATATACATGCTGCTCTGACCCAGCAATACCATTTTTAGGGCAGTCTACTTTGAAATTTAAAAAAGCCTAGTATATAAGGTATTTCATAAAGAATACAAATTTTTCGTGTATTACTAATTGACCTAATAGATAAGTTTGTTCAGAATAATAATTGCAAACAAGTATTTGATGATTATACCTATGGAATAGTGAAATGACAGCAAAGTTATAAGGGATAGGAAGGAGGAGCTGGGAGTATTCTTATAAGGTTCTTGCACTATCTGTTAAGTGGTATAGTGTTATTTGAAAGAAGATTTAATACCAGTAGTTACAGCTAATTCAGTTGTAAATATGCATTACAAACTTAAGGGCAACCACTAAAAAGAAAGGAAAAGAAAAGTAGAATTGATATGCTAGGAAAGAAGACGACTGAATCATAAAATGCTCAGCTCAATTAAAACCACAGAAGGTATACGCAGGTGTCCATACACATCTGCCTCCCACTGCTCATGAGAGCCCAGTAAAATAAGAATACAGTTGTGTAAAAGGGAAAACCCCTGAACAATGGCAAGAATGGGAAGAGAAAGAGGTTTTAAAGACTTCTGGGAGAAGGCAGACAGGGAGGGAGCAGCTCCAGATTACAGAGGCAGAGAAACCCACAGTATAAAAACCCTGCCTGGAATGCAGAAGGAGAGCCCATGATGGAGCTCAGAGTCAGAAAATGCTGTGGGGCCCAAAGTGGGGAGGAGTCTGATCTGCCCCTGCCCCACACTCACCTCAGGAGCATGAGCAGCTTTTATACCAGGGCAAAATTCTGAACAAATGTTTAGGGAAAGTGAAGGCTTCTCCAGAGAGAGAAGTGAGCTCCTAAGATAAAAGGCTTCTTTATTATGGCATCTAAAATGTCCTCAATATAACAGAATATTCCCAGCAACGCCCTTATTCTCTCAGAGAGAATTTGCCAATCAACTCACCACACTGGTCCACACAGAGTTGCTGATCAAACTCCTGTTCAGGAAAGGTCTAGCTGGAAACTCTCCAACTTATAAAAACTAAGTGGCAGAGCCCTTGTCTACATCCATTTTGTCTTAAAGAACCAATAACATGAAAAGCTGAACCCAAAGAAAAGAACTCAAGCAATAGAAAAGAACAGCTAACTACTGGGCTGAGAGTGATTTGGGAAGAATATCACAGTAAACAAGAATAGAGGATCAGGAAAACGGATTACTCATGGAAGATTAAACCACATGCTTATCTCAGCACCCTCCCCCGTGAGCCCCAGAAAAACAGGGACCAAGAAATAAAGAGATATAAACCCACAATGGAAAAGAGAAGAAAGAACAATAGCCAAAAGATGCCAGCAGTGACTTAGAGGTGGAAAGTGGCAGTGAGACATGTGGTAACTGAGGAGCAGCCCAGGAAGAAGCAGACCTGCAGAACTGAGCAGAAGCAAGGCACAGCCCAAGCCCAGAGGTCTCAGGCACCAAGAACAGCCCAGGGCAGGATGCAGGTGGGGCTGAACACAGGAGTAGTAGTCTAAGGTCTCCCAACCCATAGTCCCTATTCCCCATCCTGCCAAAAGACTAGAGATTTATTCTCTAGAGTGGTGAATACCATAGCCATTAAACACATTTAATTTTTTTAATTTAAAAGCAAATAAAAGTTACAACTCAGTTCTGTCACACTAGCCATACATTAAGTGCTCAACAGCCGTAAGTGTCTAGTGGTAACGTTACTAGACAGTTCAGATCTAGAACATACCATCATCACATAAAGCTCTACTGGACGAAGCTGCTCTGGAGAAGGTAAGCCTAAGAGGCTCAGAGCTGGAAGCCAGGCATAGCTGAGGACAGCCATGAGGTACCCAACTAGACAGGGAGTTCGAGAGAGGTTGAAGTTAGCATTCTGGACCAGAAGGGCCCCTAAACTACAGGATCTGGGAAGCCAGGCATGGAAAACCTGGCCCATTTGACAAGCTTAAAAAATATCAAACCAAGTATTCTTAGAAAGTAAAAATCACTATCAAAATAAATCCAAAAACATCTCCTACATAACAAAAAAGATCAAAAAGGCAGGACTATGAGGGAAAAGCTAAGGGACCCAAAGGATCACACCTGGAAATTCAACATCCAATTCACAGGAGCACCAAAAAGAGAAAACAGAAGCAGAGAAAGTGATCAAACTCACAACAGAAGCAAAGTCCCCTGTGCCAAAGAATGCAAGTCCTCTCCCTAAAACTGTCCAGCTAATGCCTGAGAAAAGGAAAAAAGGCCCAGAGTAAGTCATACCCTCAAGAAACATCAGGTCCTGGAAAGTTTCAGAGGTAAAAAAGCCTCCTGGAGACTTCCCTGGTGGCACAGTGGTTAAGAATCCCCCTGCCCATGCAGGGGACACGGGTTCGAACCCTGGTCCGGGAAGATCCCACATGCCGCGGAACAACTAAGCCCGTGCGCCACAACTACTGAGCCTGCACTCTAGGGCCCGCGAGCCACAACTACTGAAGCCCGTGTGCCTAGAAGCCTGTGCTCCACAACAAGACAAGCTATCGCAATGAGAAGCCCGCGCACTGCAAGGAAGAGCAGCCCCCGCTCGCCGCAACTAGAGAAAGCCCATGCAGCAACGAAGACCCAATGCAGCCAAAAATAAATAAATAAATAAAGTTCATCACTTTACTCCTTTGTAGTGGATACTATAAAAAAAAATTTAAAAAAGGCTCCTGAGAAGGAAACTCAGCCATGGAACTTGGCAATAGTGGATGCAGGAAGGCAATGTAACAATGTTTCCAGTCTCCCCACCTAGCCAAGCTATCAACCAACTATGAAAATGTATTTATTCTGTTCAAAGGTAGGAGTTCAGAAAGCTTACCTTCTACAAAACTTGTTAAGTACTAGAAGAAAACACAAGGCACAGGCCCACTTTTTATAAGGCACATGTGTGCACACTAAAAGCTAACTAACCCTTACTGCCTCACATGTAGTAACTGGCTTAAAGTTTTGACAGCCCTGTGAGTCAGGTAGTGCTGATTATCCCTAATTCACAGGTGAGGAATGACTGAGCAGTGGAGCTAGGATGTGAACCCAAGTAGTCTGAACCAGGGCTCATGTGACTAACCCTCACTCAGTGCTGCCTCTCAATTCAATTACTAAGGCTCCGTTCCTCCTTCCCAAGTTCACTGTCAGGAGTATGTGTTACTTTTGTATAGCAGAGAAAAGAAATTTTTCATTACTGCAAAATAGGTCAAAAATAAAACAAAAAGAAAAAAACTACTCTTATACTAAATCAAAGTTATCGAAATCCAAGCCTCAAAGTCTCCATCTATATAATGAAGATGACCACAGAGGCCCCTTCCTTAGCCACTGTGAGGATTAAACGGTGACCCAAGAAAAGACCTTGGTCTGTGTGACTATTATCAGAAAGACAGTATGTTCCCAGATGTAAACAGATTAAAACACATGATGGAAAAAAATAACAGATGGCAGAAAAAGTGCGGAACACACACAAAAAAGGAAGAATAAAGGCAAAACAGGAAACAGTAACAAATACGGTAGATATTAATCCAATCATATCAAATCACTCTAAATGACAAGAATCAATTAAAAGAAAGACTGCCAGACTAGATAAAATACAAGACTCAGTTATGTGGTATCTACAGAAGCGCATTTTAAATATAATGACAAAGACAGATTAAAAGTAAAGGGATGAAGGGGCTTCCCTGGTGGCGCAGGGGTTGAGAAGTCTGCCTGCCGATGCAGGTGGCACGGGTTTGTGCCCCGGTCCGGGAAGATCCCACATGCCATGGAGCAGCTGGGCCCGTGAGCCATGGCCGCTGAGCCTGTGCATCCGGAGCCTGTGCTCCGCAACGGGAGAGGCCACAACAGTGAGAGGCCCACGTACCGCAAAAAAAAAAAAAAAAAAAAAAAAAAAAAAAGTAAAGGGATGAAGAAAGACATGTGCTGACAAGAGAAAGCTGGAGTAGCTATATTAGTTTAGACTTCACAGCACGGAAAATTACGCACAGGGCACATTACATAATAAAGGGGGTCAATTTTCCAAAAGGACATAACGATCCTTAATGTGTATGCACCCAATAGTGTCAAAATACATGAAGCAGAAACTAACAGAAATGCAAGGAGAAAAAGATGAATTCACTGATATAGTCTGAAATTTCAACACCCCTCTGTCAGTAATTGACAGATCCAGCATGAAGCTAGTAAGGACATTGCTGAACACCACCAACTACCAACAGTACATAACTGATATGTATAGAATACTTCAATAGCAGAATATACATTTTTCTCAAGCTCACATAAGACATAACATTCACTAAGAGACCACATTCTGGGTCATAAAACACATTTTAACAAATTAAAAATATAAATCATACAAAATATACTCTCAGACCCATAAATAACTCATAGGTCAAAGAAGTCTCCAGAAATGTTTAAAAATATTTTGAACTAATGAAAATGAACACAACTCAATTGTCGGATGCAGCAAAAGCAGTGCTTAGAGGGAAATTTATATCATTGAATGTACATATTAGAAAGAAAACCTAAAATTCAATAATCTAAGCTTTCACCATGGAAAATGAAACAAAATCATAAGGAAGAAAACAATAAAAACTAGAACAGAAATCAGTCAAATTAAAAACAGGAAATGAACAGAGTGGGGCTGGGGTGGGGGGTGGGAAAGCTAGTCTTTTAAAAAGATCAGTAAAATTGAAGAGCCTCTAGCCAGGTTAGAGGGGGAAAAAAAAAAGTAGAACCAAATTAACATCAGAATTAAGAGGGGCCATCTCTACTAATCCCATAGACTTTAAAAGAGTAACAAAGGAATACTGTAAAAAAAACAAAAACAAAAACCTCTATGCCCACAAATTTAAAACTTAGATAAGTGGACCAATTCTTTAAAGACACAACCTGCCAAAATTCTAACAATCTGAACAAACCCATATCTATTAAAGAAATAGAATAAATAATAATATTCCTAAACAGAAAACACCACACCCAAATACGTATACTGGTGAATTCTATCAAACATTTAAGAAATTATGCCTAATCTCTTCCATAAGATAGACGCAGAACACTTCCTAACTTATGAGACCAGCATTTTACAGTAAGGCCAAAGATCACAAAAACTACAGACCAATCTCTCTCACAAACACAGACAAAAATCCTCTACTAACATTAGCAAATCAAATTTAACAATGTATAAAAACAATTATTCTAGACGCAAAGCTAGAGGGGGAAAAAAAAAAGTAGAACCAAATTAACATCAGAATTAAGAGGGGCCATCTCTACTAATCCCATAGACTTTAAAAGAGTAACAAAGGAATACTGTAAAAAAAACAAAAACAAAAACCTCTATGCCCACAAATTTAAAACTTAGATAAGTGGACCAATTCTTTAAAGACACAACCTGCCAAAATTCTAACAATCTGAACAAACCCATATCTATTAAAGAAATAGAATAAATAATAATATTCCTAAACAGAAAACACCACACCCAAATACGTATACTGGTGAATTCTATCAAACATTTAAGAAATTATGCCTAATCTCTTCCATAAGATAGACGCAGAACACTTCCTAACTTATGAGACCAGCATTTTACAGTAAGGCCAAAGATCACAAAAACTACAGACCAATCTCTCTCACAAACACAGACAAAAATCCTCTACTAACATTAGCAAATCAAATTTAACAATGTATAAAAACAATTATTCTAGGTACGCAAAGCTGGTTCAATATTCAGAAAGTTAATTAATGTAATCTACCACTTCAGCAGGATAAAAGAACACTCACTGTGGTGTTATTTATGACGGCAAAATCCTAAACACAACTTGATATCCAATAATTGGAGAGAAGTTTGAATAAATTATGGTAAAGCATACAAAAAAGTATCATAGAGCTATTAAAAATGTTTCATTCACCTAGGAAGATGCTTTGGTTACACACAAAAAAACTGCAGAGTAATGTATACACCATTTTTGAAATGAGAAAGAATTCTATAAACATGAACATATATACTTGATGCATCATTATAGGTGCAGAGAAAGTCTGGAAGCATAACCAAAATGTTACCAATGGCTAAGCCAGGAGATAGAATGGAGTAGGGGTTAGAGAAGGAAGATGTGGAAGTATTCAGCATTTCCATTGTGTGGTTTAACTTGAAATCAATCATGTGTGGCTTTAGAAGTTGAAAGAGTACAGTCCAAGGAAGCAAAAAAGATCCCATGTAGAGTGAACCCTCCTATTCTTATTTTGAAGCTGCAGACATCAAGACCTACTCTGCCTGTATAATCCATAATCCTGGTTACTCCTGCAACTTTCTGATGATCTAATATGTTAGCAGTTGATAAGGAAACCTAACTATATCTAGAATAGTTATCCCAATTTTCATTAATATATGACAAAATTTTGGGAAACTTTAAATCAGGTATGAGAAAATATGCTAAAAAATTCCACAAATTCAAAACAGAAACATACCTTTTCTCTTCAGAAGAGCTCATATTTTCTCCATAAAGCAGTAGAGTAAGTCCTTCTTCTACAGAAGCAATTCTTGCCAAAATATCAGCTACATGAATTAAAGCTGTTTCAGAGCAATTTGGAGCAGCCTGTACATTAAACATATCATATAATTTTAAGACACGCTAACATATCACAGACTAACATTCAAGGGTGGTCGTGTAGTCTAATAAAGTTATATTACCACAACAAAAAAGTTGATTGTTTGGCTGTGAAATAATGTCTGAATTAAATGTGTCATTAGATTATATTCTCGTACCAGCACAGTTGATAAGGCAAATACATACACACTTTTTACCCAAACCAATTATTGATTATTAAGACAGTTGAAAAAACTGCTGCTATCACAGTTTTATATGTATATAATTCTAGCTGACAAATGCAGTAGCTCTTCTTCTTTGCCATTTACTTCTCACTCACTGTATATCCAATCTAATTTTATGATACATGGTATCTAATATACTACCATCTTTTCTAAGGGATACCATCCCTTCCTACACCTGGTTGTTGGGTCATGAGTTGTAGGTGTGACTAAGGACAGCCAATTCATGGGCTGGCCAATAGCCAATGATGTCATCTAATGAGAAAACATAGGTTGGACCAATCATATTTCCCCACTTTTGATTCTTAAAAGTACTAAAACTAGCTTTACCAGTATATACTGGTAAAGAAAGATGCCAAAAGAAAACAGAAAGTTAAAGATAGATGTATGAAGCAAAGAAGCAAACAATAGCTATGGCTCAAGATTCAGGAGTACATTTCTCAGCTCTGGTATATGGTTTACGTTTCACAATTTACTTTATGGCATTCTGTAATATTCAGTTGTGTATTATGCTCTATTTGTTTCTTCTCTGCTCATCTCGTTTCCCTGAGGTTGACTAAGGTCAAAATACTTTCATTTTATCTACTAACTTTCCTAGAATTCCATACCTTGTACTACATTCACATAAATGCTTAATGTTTTCTAAATGAGCAATAAATAATGAATACTTGAATGGGTGAGCAGCTGCCCAGCCCATTGAGAGGTGGGCAAAGGGAGACAAAGCTAATAAAAACACTACAAAACACGGACATAGAAAGGCGAAAACCTGTAGCCTACTGATAAAGCTTTAAGTCATTCTCCAGAAATTTACGTCATAAAAAGTGGAGAGATATATTAGACTGCACTAGTGGTAGTGGTACCAACTCTTCCACCTGTTAAAGGTCTGACCTTAAGCAATTTGCTTCCTTCAGCCTCAGCTGTGAAGGTTAAATTATATAACGTAAGGAAATATACTGTACAACCTGTAAAGAGACATATACGTATGTTCAGAACTGGGATGATTATAAGTTTTTCTAAAGTAGTACTTGTTCTTCATGTAAAACAAAGCTGGCTCTTCAGGAAAATATTTCCAAAGGCTATACAGTTGCCATTAAAACAAACAATGAAACATTCACAAGACTTATTAGATTTGCAAAACAAATAGCTCAATATAATAACTTGAGTCCTTATAATCTAAGCCTGACCAAAAAAAGTTTAAGATATTATATGTAATTCCCCCCCCTACATTGTCATAACTAAAATCAACTGATTGTATAAACTAAGATTTAAAATACATTTATAGGGAAAATGGTATAATACTTCAGATTATAAAATTTAGAACTCCCACTGAATATTCACTAATATCCAATTAAGAGACTCTTTAATACCAACCTTAGTTCCTTTCATTAGGTTATGAATAGGCTGAAGAAGCGCCTCCATCACAGTGTTGTTATATAAACATTCAATTGCACATTCTTTTTGATCACAGAGTATACAAAGAATTTCAGTTACCATACTTGCAGGAGAGTAATTCTCTGATAAAGAAGAAGTATTTTTTGAAAATTAAAACTTAGAACATTATTATATCTTTTATTTCTGTTAACTACTGCTGCTCCAAAAAGCTCATCAAGGTTAAATAAAGGATGCCCAAAGGATGATTTATTACCAAATTATGACCTTAAACTTAAGACAATGTTAGCTTAACTTATCTTCAAGTTAATAAAAGTGAGTAAATGATAATATAAATACCAAAAGACACCATGAGGTCATTTGCTGTTTGACATTAAAGCTCTGCTTGATAGTGAGAATGTGGTCTGAAACAAATTTACAACTTCTCCCCTCCTGGCAAACACCTTACTTATTGTATTCACTTTTCTTCTTTTTCTTAAAAAAGAAGAAAGTGTCTTCAGGTGTCAAGCCTCGTAGAAAATTAGAGTCATTAAGACAAAACACAGTCAAAAAGAAGGCAGAGGAGAAATTTTAATGGAGACTAGAATACTTCTGGTGTTACCATAAAACCAATGAAATGAATGAGAATTTTTAAGACTTTGTTTTAAAATATATATAGGAAGACACAGATACGAATAAATATAATATGGGGACCAGTCCCTAAAATAAATATTGTATTTTTAGTTTCATAAATTAACATTTGCAGACATTTGAACTCCTAATATACTGAACAAAATAGTGTTTTACATGAAAATAATAAAGTTTTACACAACAGTGTTTTACAAAAGTTAGTAATGTAAGGTTGTCCTAGTAAGATACAAGACTAAAACAAAAAGTTCTTAATTTATACTACAATATTCCATACTCCATAAATACACTAAGCAAATACTTGACAGAAAGGGAAAACAGAAAAGTTCAGTGATTTTTTTAACCAGCTCAAGATGAGAAATGCTGTTTGCAGTGAGAGACTACTGATGAGCATCTCACCATTATTCATTCATTCATCCAACTTTCTGCTACTTTTGAGTGCTACGTAGACAAAGAAGTAAATAAGACAAATACTCCACAAGATGGTAAACCAAGCCATTATCAATTATAACAAAGGATAATATTTTTCATAAAGGAAGCATAGTATGCTGTAGGAGCATATAGCAGGGGTACCTAACCTAGTACTTTATACATGTAAATATCAATACTTTAAAGGCAGAAAAAGTATGAGAAACATTGTTAGGACTAATAGGCTGTTATAATTGCATGGATAAAACCTACCAATTGATAGATGTATTACAACACTAATATATGACCCAAATAATTTTTTTCTGTGATTCACCTGTGTTCCTCTAAGAATCTGTACCATCATTTCTAAAGTAACTTCCACGTTTAGAATGCTTGAGTCTATAAATCTGGGGTGGGGGGGGGAGGAGGTGGGTTGTTATTAAGTGTTTTACTTTGAAAACAAACTTTTTCCTTTGAATATCAATACAAGTTACCTTTTAAATGTTAACATGTTAACAAATTTTTATAAGTCAGCCAACAGTTATAAGACTAAAAGGGATTCTTCTGAAAAAAGAAAAGGTTTTCCTTTGCTTTATTCTTCAATAAAAGACGACCCCGAAAATAAGTATTGGATATAAGCTGAAACAATCAGGCTGATCCAAACACCCAAGAAAATATAAAGGATAGAAAATACCAATAAAGAACACACTAGTACCTATCGAACTTATCTTAATATTGTTTAAGAACATCTTGATCTTAAACATCAGAATTCTCAGCAAAATTGGCTCTAAATAAAAATATACACCTTAAATATCAGAGAAAAAAACTTAAATTTCATGGTTTACTTCCAGGACCAAGGTAATTTCTTTTTCTTTTTTTACTTTTTTTTTTTTTAATAGATCTTTATTGGAGTATAATTGCTTCACAATACCCTGTTAGTTCCTGCTGCACAACAAAGCAAATCAGCCATATGCATACACATGTCCCCATATCCCCTCCCTCTTGAGTCTCCCTCCCTTCCTCCTCAGCCCACCCCCTAGGTCATCACAAAGTACCAAGCTGTACTCCCTGTTCTACACTGCTGTTTCCCACCAGCCAACTATTTTACGTTCGGTAGTGTATATATGTCAATGCTACTCTCACTTTGCCCCAGCTTCCCCACTCCCATCCCATGTCATCAAGCCCATTCTCTATGTCTACCTCCTTATTCCTGCCCTGCAACTAGGTTCATCAGAACTTTTTTTTTTTTTTTTTAGATTCCATATATACGCGTTGGCATACAGTAGTTTTCTCTTTCTGACGTACTTCACTCTGTATGACAGACTCTAGGTCCATCCACCTCACTACAAATAACTCAATTTTGTTTCTTTTTATGGCTGAGTGATATTCCATTGTATATATGTGTCACATCTTCTTTTATCCATTGATCTGTCGATGGACATATAGGTTGATTCCATGTCCGTCTATTGTAAATAGTGCTGGAATGAACACTGTGGTACATGTCTCTTTTTGAATTATGGTTTTCTCAGGGTATATGCCCAGTAGTGGGATTGCTGGGTCATATGGTAGTTCTATTTTTAGTTTTTTAAAGAACCTCCACACTGTTTTCCATAGTGGTTATTATCAATTTACATTCCCACCAACAGTGCAGGAGGGTTCCCTTTTCACCACACCCTTTCCAGCATTTTTTTGATAATGGCCATTCTGACCAGCATGAGATGATACCTCATTGTAGTTTTGATTTGCATTTCTCTAATAATTAGTGGTTTTGAGCATCTTTTCATGTGCCTCTTGGCTGTATGTCTTCCTTGATGAAATGTCTATTTAGGTCTTCTGCCCATTTTATAACTGGATTGTTTTCTTGATACTTGAGCTCCATGAGCTGTTTGTATATCCTGGAGATTAATCCTTTATCTATTGTTTCATTTGCAAATATTTTCTCCCATTCTGAGGGTTGTCTTTTTGTCTTGTTTATGGTTTCCTTTGCTGTGCAAAACCTTTTAAGTCTCATTTGTTTACTTTTGTTTTTATTTGTTACTCTAGGAAATAGGTTAAAAAAAGATCTTGCTGTGGTTTATGTCAGTGTTTTTCCCATGTTTTCCTCTAATAGTTTTATAGTGCCTGATCTTACAATTAAGTCTTTAATCCATTTGAAGTTTATTTTTGTATGGTGTTAGGTAGTGTTCTAATTTCATTCTTTTACATGTAGCTGTCCAGTTTTCACAGCACCAGTTAGTGAAGAAACTGTCTTTTCTCCACTGTATGTTCTTGCCTCCTTTGTCGTAAATTAGGTGCCCATATTTGTGTGGGTTTATCTCTGGGCATTCTAACCTGTACTCTTGATCTATATTTCCATTTTTGTGCCAGCACCATACTGTCTTGATTACTGTAGCTTTGTGGTATAGTTTGAAGTCAGGGAGCCTGATTCCCCCAACTCCATTGTTCTTTCTCAAGATTGCTTTGGCTATTTGGGGGTCTTTTGTGTTTCCACATGAATTGTAAGATTTTTTGTTCTAATTCTGTGAAGAATGCCATTGGTAGCTCGATAGGGATTGCAATAAATCTATAGATTGCTTTGGGTAGTATAGTCATTTTCACAATATTGATTCTTCCAATCCAAGAACATGGTATATCTCTCCATCTGTTTATGTCATCTTTGATTTCTTTCAACAGTGTTTAATAGTTTGCTTCTGAGTAAGTCTTTCACCTCCTTAGGCAGGTTTCTTCCTAGGTATTTTATTCTTTTTGTTGCAGTGGTAAATGGGAGTGTTTCCTTAATTTCTCTGATTTTTTGTTGCTGGTGTATAGGAATGCCAGAGATTTCTGGCCATTAATTTTGTATTCTGCAACCTTACCAAATTCGTTGATTTGTTCTAGTAATTTTCTGCGGGCATCTTTAAGATTTTCTATGTATAGTATCACATGATCAGCAGTGAGTTTTACTTCTTTTCCAACTTGTATTCCTTTTATTTCTTTTTCTTCTCTGACTGCTGTGGCTATGACTTCCAAAACTATGTTGAATAATAGTGGCGAGTGGACATCCTTGTCTTGCTCCTGATCTTAGTGGAAATGCTTTGTTTCTCACCATTGAGTATGATGCTTGCTGTGGGTTTGTCATATATGGCCTTTATTATGTTGAGGTAGCTTACCTCTATGCCCATTTTCTGGAGAGTTTTTATCATAAATGGGTGTTGAATTTTTTCAGAAGCTTTTTCTGCATCTATTGAGATGATCATATGGTTTTTATTCCTTAATTTGTTAATGTGGTGTGTCACACTGATTCACATATACTGAAGAATCCTTGCATCCCTGGGATAAATCCCACTTGATCATGGTGTATGATCCTTTTAATGTGCTGTTGGAGTCTGTTTGCTAGTATTTTGTTCACGATTTTTGCATCTATGTTCATCAGTGATATTGGTCTATAATTTTCTTTTTTTGTGCTATCTTTTTCTGGTTTTGGTATCAGGGTGATGGTGGCTTCGTAGAACGAATTTGAGAGTGTTTCTCCCTCTGCAGTTTTTTTAGAAGAGTTTGAGAAGGATCAGTGTCAGCTCTTCTCTAAATGTTTGATAGAATTCTCCTGTGAAGCCATCTGGGAGGACCAATGTAATTTCTTATGAATAATGCTGCATCTTAATGAAACCTCTTTACTGAAGTAGGTCCATCACTCAAAACATCCAGAAAATAGAATAATTTTAGATGGTTTCTATTTCTCTATTTATAATAACAATAGAAGCAGAATTACCTAAATGACCAGGTGATGTCATCTTTGGACAACTTGGTGAGTAATAGATAAGTTGGGTAAACAGAACCAGCAGATCTGCAAGGGATACTGAATCTTCAAAAAGGAAGAAAAAAAAAAAAAGTTATTTTCTAGCATATGTTTACAACTTAGAAAAATTTTAACTAAGCTTCCATCCTCCTAATCTGAGGTTTCATAAAGACTGTGGTACAATTAGGGAGAAAGGGGCTATAATCCAAGATTATATCAGGAAGAATAAATTAGACATAGTAAGATAACGAGGATAAATGATGCAATAGGTGCTATGTGAAGGTGTAGTTTTACACCACTTATGTTGAACCAATCACTTAATATAAACCTACCATAGGAAGATCTATGAATCTGATCAGGGCTGTTTCAGTTTATTCAATTAGAAGCAGTAAATTTCAGCTTAGCATGTTGGTCCAGCTAACTTACCTATATAGCACTATAGAATAGAGGTTAGCAAACCTTGACCAGATAGTGAATAGTGTAGGCTTTGTGGCCAAACAGTCTGTCACAAGGATTCAGCTTTGCTCTTGATGCACTAAAGTAGCCATAAACAATTTGCAAATGAATGAGTGTGGCTATTTTCCAAAAAAACTTATGTATGCTGAAATTTGAATTTTATATATTTTTTCCCCATCACACATTAAGTTTTCCCAATAATTTAAGAATATACAAGCTAATCTTAGCTCAAAAACCACACAGAACAGTGTACCAGATTTGGTCTATGGGCTGTAGTTTAACAACACCTGCTATAGAAGCTTACATAAAAAATTTCTGGTGAAAGCACATGTGAATTAAAAGTGAATGCTGACCTATACTAAATACAGTATGATAGATGTCTCAAAACTGAGTTTTGAGATGATCTGTGACATCTGATAGGCCAAAATGTTGCTGTCAAAAGTCAATTAAAAAATGCTAAATAAGTTGGATGATAGACATAAATTTAAGTTGAACACCTAAAACATCACAAATATACATTAATCTTTCTATTTCTGTTAAGTTCACAATATCCTATACAACAGCAGCTCTTTGCTTGAAAGTCATTTCTCTGTGTGCCCATTATATGTAGGATTATACAGCAGTACCACATAAAAGTACATAAAACACTTTTTCTTAAGGAGTTCACAATGAACTTAACCATGGAGAAAAGGCTTAAGTAAAACAACTAGGAAACAGTATAAAATGTTCAAAATGAAGATACTTTATAACAAAAGTGGGAATCTATAGCCATCTTATCCTAATTTTGTAAGGCCTGCAAGCTAAGAATGATTTTTCCATTTTTAAAAGGTGTGTAAAACATGTCAGCGTCCTCAAAACCATTCCCAGATTCACTAGGAAGACTCACAGAATTCAACATACAGTAATACCCCCAGCTATGATTTATTACAACAAAAGGATACAAAGTAAAATCAAAGGGAAAAGGCACATAGGGTGAAATCAAGAGCAAACCAGGTACAACTGTCCAAGAGTCCTCTCCCAAGGAATCACACAGAATACACTTAATTCTTCCAACAACAAGTTGTGACAACACATGTGAAATGCTGTCTACCAAGGAAGCTCATTAGAGAGTCAATGTGCAAAGTTTTTTATTGGAGACTCATCATATACATAAGCACTCTCTGCCCAATACATACCAGGATTCCAGACACCCGAAAGGAAAGCAGGTTTTCAGCTTAAAACACATTGTTTGTATTAAGAGTGGCTCACTGTGCCTAAAATGTTATTAGTTCTGGCAACAGTGAAAAATCCAAGTTCCTAGATGCCAGCTAAAGTCCAGCCTTGCAAGCAGCCCTTTCTAAGGATAGTGGTCTCTGGCCTAATGCGTTAACTTTTTTGCACATGCATGCCTGTGCATATATACACACACAAAGAATATGCAACAGAGACAGTATGGGGCCCAAAAAGCCCAAAGTATTTATTATCTGGCACTTTACAGGCAAAGTTTGCTGATCTCTTCTCTGTACTATATTCCTAGAAAAGACAAAAGTTTTAAGGAAAGTAAGGAAGACAACTAACAGCATGTGAATTCTGAAGGAGAAAACTTTAAAAATGGGACTTAGGGTAACAATAATATAGTAATATATCATATGGTCCAGGGATTTGCAGTTTATAAAATACTATTCCCAAACCTATTCTCTGTGATCATCTCAAATATTCCCTGAGTCCAGCACTGATATTCTATTTTTACAGATAAAGAAACAAATATTTCAGTGATTTGCCCAAAGATCTCAGCTAGTTTTTAGGGCAACCAGAACTTAAACAGGGACTTCCAGTTCTGTATCCAGATTTGGACCATCCAGTATATCTAGGATTTTGAAGGTCAGAGAAAAAATAAGGAAAACATAAAAGACAGGGAAAATAAAATTATACATATAGGAAGAAGTACATACTGAAAAACAAACAAAAAAATTATAACACTTCAAGATATGTAAGCCTGTCAGCAGAACAAAAGGTACGTTGCTCAGTACCCTAGGAGAGACCAAGCCAAACCTCTAAATTTTAAAAATCCATAGCACAAATCTTACCATACCTGAACATATTCATATCTAATTGCACTTACCTTTTCTATTCTTCAGCTTTATAGGAAATAGCTTTCTGCCTTGTGTATAGATCAATAATCTTCCTAAAAGGCACAGTGAGTGAATGAAATAAATATATTGTAATTCTTGTCCTGAGTAGTAGAAAGTTTTCTGCTTATTCCCTTAAAAGAAAAACAATTACAATTGTTTTAATGCCATTATATTTTACAGTAGTTATTTCATTAAACAAGGCTGAATATTAAACAAGGCTGCAGTCTATAATGGAGACACTCAGTGTAAATTTTTTTAAAAATTCTTTACTGTTTCCCAAGAGACTTTAACACACCTAAATCTGAAGAAAAGCATTAATAAAATGTATCAAACCTCAGAAAAGTACAACATGCATACAGTGTTCATTCTAAAACAAACACCATAGGATTGTTAGTTATCTCTCATTATAAAGATACTTCAAGGAAGAAAGGAATATAAAACATTACTTATTGTTTAATTCTACCAATTAAAAGCCAGTACTACAAACGATAGTTATAACCATGTTTGCAAAATAAATTACAATCTCTAAAATACAGACTCCTTCTAACATATATCATTTATTCACTCATTCATCCATACATTCGAGATCTATTGAGTACCTCTTTTATTTAAGACCCTGAACTATTTGCTGGTGTCAAAAACCAAGAAGCCACATGAAACTGGGCTTCCAATTCAGAGTACGGCAAACAGCCTGATATGCACAGAGCATGGCGAGTACAAGTAGGAGAAACAAACGCTAGAGGGTAGCTGCAGCAGATCACGTAGGACTGAGCAGCAGAAAGAGTACGGGCTTTATTATAGAGGCAATTGGGATGATATTAAAGGGTTTCAAGCAGGAAAGGAATCAAACATGCATGTGGAAAACTGACTCTGATGGCAACATGGAAAGGTGAATGGAAGAAGGCCAAGGCTTAAATTAAGACTCATTAGGAAAATCATGAACAAAAACCTCCATAAGAAAAAAGAATGGAGAACAGTAGACAAATGTTTAAGGAACTGAAATCAATATGCCTTAACCAGAATTACATGCAGACCATGAAAAGATTTAAAAAATTATCAAGTTCCTAACTCAAATATCTGTGTGCACAGTAAATCCTTCTTCTATTTAATTCTGAAGAAAAAATGTTTAGAAAGAGAATAGTGATTTCAGTCCTTGATATTTTAATATTGAAGTTCCCATGGATCTTCCAGATAGAATATTAAATATAATGAGTACATTGGTCTGGAATTCATGAAAGGAATATAGACTTAAATATTTCAGAGCCATCACTTATATATATAAATATGTAATATTTGAAACCATGAGAGTGAATGGGCTCCCTCAAGAAAGAACAGGTAGACTAAGCTGAAGAAAAAAATAAAAGGCAAAACTTTTGTGAGTACAGACATATAAAGAAAAGAGCCTTTCAAGTGACTAAGAGAAACTTATTAGATGAGAATGAAGAAATCAAAGAATGGTACTAGGAAGGTGAGGGAAAGGGTGAAGAGAGGCGAATGCTATAAAATGAGGGCAAGAAAGAAGAGAAAGTTAATAATGGGAAGATCATTGAACCATAGAAATAAAAGCCTCATTTCCATGGTTGAGAAGTGAATAGGCGGTAAAGAAATGGGGCCTGGGTGTATATTAAACACTTGGAAGGCCTTTTCTCTTAAGGGAAGCAGAGAGATGTGAGGTACATATGAACTTGCTCAGTTTTTTATATGAAAGATATGAGTACGTTTAGAGAATGCAAGGAAAGGTACCAATAGAAGGGGAGACAAAACAACAAATGAAGCAATGTCCTGGTTCTTAAAAAAACGAACAAACAAACAAAAAAAACACCAGATGGAAACAGAATCAAGAACAGTCGAATAGATTAACCTGGAATGGAAGGATTACTCTTCATTGAAGCCTGGAGAAGAATACTGATAAGGGCATATAAATATGCATCTGTAGGTGTAGATGCGGGACATTTGAGGATTTCAAATCCAAAATGTTCCATTTTTCTCAGTAAAGTAGGACGCAAGCTTTCCTCAAGAGAAAAGTGGGCAGGAGCAAGGCAGGGGGTTTGATGGGACTGGTGGAACACTGAAGAAAGAACATCTAAGTTGATTCCAAAGCAACATAAAGAGCCATGGAAGCTAGAGAAATACATCAGTGCACCATCAATTTAACATTACAATGCTCTCTGTTTAATTTCCTGAGGACCAGAGATGATCTAAAGTTGAGTAAGTGCAGGCAGGAAACTCTGAAAGAAAGCAAGAATTTTGAAAGAAATGTCAAAAGAATGCAGTGAAGCACCCAGAGGTCTTCATAGATAGGGAAAAAATCAAAGCCATGAAGGGCTGGGAGAGTGGTAGAGGGAAAAAAAGCTAGATACAACATTTTAATACTAGATTAGAAAAATTTATGAATTTACAGATGATAGAATATATACATCAACTTATATACCTTTTTTGTCTCTCAAAGTTCTGGCTTCTATACTTTCTCCTCTACTACAAAACACTTATCTATTGAAACCTGTTAATAATTGGTCTTTGACCATTTTCCTTAAGAATTTACTCAGGGATAAAAAAATTATAAGATATCTTCATATTCTCAAAGAATTTAATATTTGCTTAGAGAAGTGACATAAAATAGAATGATAAAAGACATCAAATTCACATGGCAAGCTGTGTGACGTAAGCAAAAGGGCAATAAAAATTCACACTAGGCAAAGGAAGCTTCCTGAAAACAAAGTTTATTCTTTCACAATAAGATTTATATCATTGTAGGGGATTATGGATAGTGGCAGCTGGAGTAGGAATAACAAAGTATATAGGCACTGGTATGCCTTCTAAGAGAAGATTCACTAATCAATAACTAGATATGAGATTGGATAGATATATTAGGGCCAGATTATGAAATAACTAGGATATTTTAGCTCAGACTGAGGATAAGCAGAGAAGAATCACAGAGTGGGGTGAAGTGTCCAATAATAAGACAGTATTTTATAAAACAGAAACTTTCCTCCCACTAAAATGCATAAATGGCTGATATATTCATTCTTGCTTCCTCTAGTGTATTACTGCAGCATAACACACTAGGACATACACCGTGGTATGAACTGAAGAACTGCAGATGGTAAGATTCACTACAATAACTTCAAATGTAGATCGGCTATAAAAAGTCATCATTATGGTATATCTTAAATTTGTGGAAAGTATTTTGTATTAGCAAAAGCAATCTAATTTATCATGATATTAAAAAATAAATTACTAAGCTATTTTTATTAACAAAATTTACCATTTTTAAAATGTAACAAAATATCATACTTACCACAAGGCTTTGAACGTCCCAAAACCTCATCAGCTTTCATGGTCTTACACAACTCAAAGTACTGAACACACTGCTGAACTGCTGTAGTTATCTAATAAAATAATAGCTTATTAATTCCAGAAGTCCACAAGTCCATGTATTAAAAGAAGTTAGTCAAGCCTATAAAATATGCTGGGAAAATATTTAAGAAAAATATTCAGAAAATCTAGAATAGCACCTTTCCAGGCCATTAAAGCTCAGTCTCCCCAGTTACATTTTAACTATGGCATCATTCTGGGAAACACAGAAAATATTTGTAAACCAACAAATATAACATTGTCACAATGTTTGTGCCAAGGCAAAAATACAACTGTACTTTACATTTTATAGTGAAAGATGCAAAATTTCTGGCCATGACTTTAAAAATTATCTTTCCAATATCCCCAGTTCCCTTGCCTTTGAGTCTTTTCTTCGTACTTAGCCAGCAAAAAGTGAACTGGATCTAGCCTTCATTTCTATCTTAGATACCAGAATTGCTAAAAACTATAAAAAAATCTCAATCCAAATAACAGTCATAAAAATTGAAACGTAAAGGCAGCTATAGTATAATTTTCATTTTCAAGAAGGCTGGTTGTAAAAGAAAAAAATGAGTAAAACATAGGGGTGGGATCTTAGAGTCAAGAATGAATTCCTCAGGTTGGAAGGATATGGTCATGCTTAAGTAAATAGAAAGGAAGTTTGACTATGCAGGAGAGAAAGGATAATTGACAGAAAGGTGTCTAAGAGCAGGAGGAGCTAGGACCTAAGTGGAAGGAAGGGTTAAGTTTTAGATGGAAAAAAGATGGAGGTTGTGTGGATAGAGGCAAGTTCATAATCATGGAATCAAGGAATTGATAGATTTCCTAGTCTCATTCATTCTTATGGCCTCAGTTTCATGCAAAAGAGTTAACACGGCAGGATTTCTATGATTAGAAAGGCCTGCTTACAAGATTGGTCCTTAACCAGCATCTGGGAACTTGAATTTCAGGAGCTTCCCCCCATTCTGAGAACTGTACGTAAACTGTACAAACAGTGTGGTTTATGCTAAATGTCTATTTTCCTTCTGGGAATGTGGAATCCCTGGTATGTAGCAGGCAGAAGGTGCCAACATGATTAACCCCCAATTTAAAAAGAAAATGGGCACTGAGTCTCTAATGAGCTACCCTGGTAAACAACATTTCACATGAGCGGTCACAATTTGACACTGGAGAAATTAAGTGGAGTCCTGTGTGACCCCACTGGCAAAAAAGACTCTTGGAGGCTTATGCTTGGTATCTTTCAGACTTTTCAGGCGCATTGGGTCTGAAATATTTTCCCACCACTACCTTAACCACCACCCCTCTTTCCCAGAATAACACCTATTCATTAATTTAAAAATTTCCCACTATCCTTGAAAATGAGCAATTGTTTTATAGATAAAAACCAGAACCATATTTCTATATAACCAGGGTTAACAGGTATCTAGAACAAGTTTAAAACCTTGTTAATCATGACATGTCAACAGATCTCAATGAACATACTTTTGTAAGCAAACCAATCAGCCCCTTTCTTCTAAAAGTCAGCCAACAACAGACACATTCCAGGAAATCTACAGTTGGCATGAACTCACTCTCACCTCCGAAAGCCCAACCTGAGTTCCAAGTTTTCCCCGAAATTTTATATTAACAATCTGCTTTGCCTAATTAAGTAAGCAATAAACTCATTTTATGCATTGTTTCAGATACTGAACAGTGGTCTTAACCCTCAACAATTCTGGAGCTTACATTGAGATTACCTTGAGGATTCTCATTTGGCATCATTCCATGGGGTCCTCAAAGAAGAGTGTTCACTGGGTCCCCAAGTCCCAAACTTTGATAATCCTTCAGATTTGCCACCATGTGAGTCTGTCTCAACAATGATCTAAGCTTCAACTTGCTTCACTGAGTTCTCATTGCTAGATTTTATTTTCCTTGGATTTGTAATGAAATAGGTCTTTGTACAAAGTGGCCTTTTGTTTTGGAGGACCACCATTTGGTCAATAGTTCTACTATTAACCTGCTTATTCTTCTGTGCTCATTTTGCTTTTGTTGTTATTTGTAGACTCTGAACTCCTGTCTTCTTTTGGTTTAGCTTGCATCTACTGAATATATAAAGGAGTGTTCATAGGAAACAAAAGGAAGCATAGTCCAAAAAGTCTCTAATCCAGTCAATCCAATCCAAGCCAGCCCTGAGATGAGTGGCTACCAGCAACAAAATCATGCAAAGGCAACTGGTCAAACTGCCTTGGGATTTCTACAAAAATTCCATAAGGACACTCCCTGACTTGTCAATTCTTGAAAGAGGGGAATCAATGATCATGTCACCAATCACACAGCCCCTCCCTAGCTTCTGCTTAGTCAGAACCTGAGACACCATTCATAAGCACACACTTTTGCCCAAAAGTATAGTGATTTGTTTCACGTTTGTCATGAGTTTATCTAAGGTGCAACCTCCTTGACAGAACTACTTCCTAGATGAACTTACTCTTAAGATCCTAATTCTTACACATAGCAACAAAAAAAATGACTGAAAAACTGCCATTATGGAGAACTTTTGACGTGACAAATATACTTGAGAGGCTCTAAAGAATAAGAAGACAAAAGAACAAATAGCTTCTCTGAGAACTCAAAGTACTATCTCCAAGATAATCTTTCTCAGTCTTTAGTTTACTTCCACTCAAACCTTCAAAAACCCATTCTTCCTTGCACTCATTTCTACTCACCTTTGTCTTCACTACCCACTTAAACCCACTTCTGTTCCTTCTACTCCTTCCCGTTACTTCTTACATGTGCTATCTTTTATTTGAGAAGGGTTAACAATCACAGAAAAAGGTACATCTTAGAAGAGGTACAATCACATGATATAATACGCCCTTTAAATTGCAGGAGCAAAAAGCAGATCTAGGGCTTCCCTGGTGGCACAGTGGTTGAGAGTCCGCCTGCCAATGCAGGGGACACGGGTTCGTGCCCCGGTTCGGGAAGATCCCACATGCCACGGAGCAGCTGAGCCCGTGAGCCATGGCTGCTGAGCCTGTGCATCCGGAGCCTGTGCTCCACAACGGGAGAGGCCACAATAGTGAGAGGCCCGTATACCGCCCAAAAAAAAAAAAAAAAAAAAAAAAAGCAGATCTACAGTAGGTAAATTTAAATATTAAAGAGTCAAGCTGAGGGTATAAAAAGCGATTATCCTAAATCTTAGGAAAGACAAATTTGCTGTAAAATTCAGGATTTTATTTCGTACTTATTCTCCTGCACTAGGAAATATGTACCAGCCAGCTCACTTAACTGTTAACCCCTAAGATTGGCGAGGCAGGGTAGGGGGAGTATAAAAAACAGTAAGGTAGGGAGAATTTAAATAACCTAGCTGTCAATATTTTTTTTAAACGACGTTAAGAGGGCAAGAAAAATAGGAAACGTACTACATAATAAAGCCATTTCAGAAGTCATTCCCTTAAGGGTAAACTGGACAAAAGATTCAAATTGTTAAAAATAATAGTTATGCTGATAGCCAAAATGCTTTTCAGTCAGTACAGATATTGCTTTAAAAAACTGATAGCACATACACAAATTATTTGTTGCCCAATGCTTCCTACTGAAAATGTCATATATGCCACAGACAGAGCAAACTGCACGAAAGAGTAGCCACTAACCCATATTACTTTTAAATTTAAATTAATTAAAATTAAAGAATCAATTTAGGGACTTCCCTAGTGGCACAGTCATAAAGAATATGTCTGGCAATGCAGGGGACATGGGTTTGAGCCCTGGCCTGGGAAGATCCCAGATCCCAAAGACAAATCCATGGAGTGGTCCAAAGTTCCCACTGCAGATACACAATTTTTTTTTTTTTTAGATATACAAAATTTGATCTTCAATTCTGAAAGGAAAATGGGAACAAACACACATGGCATCCATTTTCCCCAATGTTTCTTTTCAAAAGTTGGGTTTACTTTTAAAATTTTATATATACACACACACACACACACACACACACACACACACACACACCATTAAAAAATCTCTTGATATTTTGGTAAATTTAGAAAAGCTTTAAGAGAAAATGAGGTTTAAGATGAAATCTCATGCATGTTTATTATGAACATGAAATATTTGAACAAGTTGATAATGAAGTAACTATTTGTAGGCTAAGAATTGATTATAGTATAATTCACTTTTCAAATAAGGAATGGATTTTAAGAGTTAATCTACAAGAAACATTTGAAATACATCCACTAGGGCCTATGTCATACCAAGTTATTTGTATGTCAAACCATAAGAGGAAAAAAATTGTTCTTGGTTTTTTCTCCTTTTTCTATTCTAGCAAGATCACTCTAGGCTCATATGGCAGCATCAAATTTCCATTTAAAATGGGAATGATAGAAATGTGGAAAGACTTTCAGTTTCTCTAAGGATTTTTAAATACCTATTACCTCTACAAATAAATTCCCATCCTAATATTCAACATCTCCCTCTTCTCCTTTCTGAAGCCTAATTCTCTTAATTCTCAAACACAAAACAATTATTATTCTCCTTTCTTCAATTTATGTTCTACTGCAGTCTTCCTAAAATTCACAGTTCTAGGAATCTTTCCCTTTACCTCACTCCTCAACTCAAGATTCTACCTAACTACATGGAACGTATTTATTATCTCAAAGTCATATTAATATAACTTTAATTTCACAATTTTCATGTTTGTCAATTAATTGCTAGACTTGCTGATTTCAGTTCCTTTCAGTGCCCTAACATGTTGTTCTACTAATAGCAGTAAATGCAGAAAATGTTATGAACATATTTTACAGTATTAGTTTATATTTAGTGTAACTTGAATCAATTTTTGCAACTACAAAAGCATTTACCATTCTGAATTTTATCATGCAACTTTCAGTTAAAAGCATGGGTAAATTTTATAGAACAAACTCCCCTACAAACAACTGATCTGAATTAAACTATATGATAATATTGGGTTGGCCAAAAAGTTCATTTGGGTTTTTCCATGTTACAGAAAAAACCGAGCGAACTTTATGGCCAACCCAATGCTTAATATGGCTTATCCCAAAATAGCTAGTTACCAGCCCAATTTACTATGAAGTTATATATTTCCTAACTGTTATCCTGACTGTGTTTTAAGTCTCTACTTTTATCCTTTTATGTTCACAGAATGGTAGTTTAAAAGTCACATAAAAGGGGGACTGCTTCATTATCCGATGTTAATCACTCAACTTTGCACATTCAAGTTATTACATCATATATCTTTTTGTGATAATATTTCTCAAGATAAGAACAGAAATATAGACTTACCAGAGATTTATATTTCTTTTCAATAAGTCTTAGTACTGCAGTTCTGCTGTAATATGCATGCTAAAATTAGGAGTAAAATGGTATTTAATATTCAAGCTATACCATTCAAAATCTATTTTTCCTGTAACATTTCTTTAACATAAATTACACAATAACTTAGTTTAAATTATTGTAATCAGGGTAAAACACGTTTTTCTAAGTACAATGGATTATGAGCATAGCAGTCATAAGAATGAAAATTATATTAAAAACTGGAGCATTTACTGACAGACCAATAGAAAACAATCTACCCCTCAGTTGTGTCCAGTTACCATGCTAAATTACTTTAAAACCAAAAAAAAAGCCATGTCTGACTACCAGTGTATGACAGAGCCTAAAGTAAAGATTAAGAAGTGAGGGTGAGGGCGGTCAAGGGAGGAATCACAACTCTCACAATGAAGAGGGTACTGTACTGTTTACACATGCAGAAATCTGCCAAGGTTGAAATGCTCTGAAGGGACAGTATCTTAATCATTCTCTGCCAGTCATATTTTAAAAATGATTCAAAGCGCCAAAAAACTCTCTCCTTAGAACTAAACATAGATGAGATTAAAATATGATTTTTATGCACTGTACAAAGAGGAAAATTTACACGAATATTACTTAAGTTCAATATCATTAGCCTTCAATGTAGTTTATTTTACTTTAAAAAATTAAATAATAGTCTGTAAAATCTATCAAAATTCTGGGGAATAGAATTTAATTAAGTGGGGTTTGGGTTAATTGAGGGTTAATCAAAACCCTGTTTTAACCCTTGTAGCTTAAAATGTTTTAAAAAACCATTAATCTTTTTTTCAGGTTTAGTAAGAGAAACATATTGACTTACAATTAAACTATTGATCATGTTCTAAAACGAAAGCCTCATAGTACATCCCTTAGACTGGAGTTGACATACCACAACCCTCAGGCCAAATTCAGCTGCCCCCTGATTTGGAAAACAATGTTTTATTGTAACATAGTCACATCCATTAATTTTATATAATATATTACCTATGGATGCTTCTGGGCTACTGAGAACTGAGTAGTTGCAACAGAAACAGGACAGCCCACAAAGCCAGAAATATTTACTGCTTGACCATTTACATAAAGTTTGACAACTTCTGCCTTAGATGAGCAGAGGAGAATGTGATAAATTTTAATAATACTAGAACACACTTGGGGAGCTGATTTAATAATTTTCCATTGGTTAGTTTTCCTGTAATGTGCATCATTCTCTTAAGAATCAAGTGCTGACAATAAAAATGTTAAGTAAAAAAAAGTTAATTATAAACAGAATATGATTTGTTAAAATTCACCTGTTTAGGTCTTTTTTAAAGCACACAACCACATAAAACAAAATCTTAATAGCTGTTATCTCTGAGTTACAGAATTAGAAAAGTATAATTTTATTTGTGCTTTTACATATTTTGTATATTGTCTACAATAGTGGTGTAATTTGATCATCAAAAAAAAGAAAAAGGTCAAATGTCAGATGTGAGGAATAAAGGGTTCAGGTAAAATTAAGTTGAGCAAGCATTTATCACACATATACTATTTGTAGGCCAGGTAAGTGCTAAGCACCAAACAGAATTATGTTTTGGTTAACTGAGCATTATTATACAGTCTAGATAAAAGGCAAAAAAAAAAAAAAAGAAAGCCATCAGCTAGATAATGTCCAAATCGTGCTAAGCAGTAAATGAACATGTTGCTGCTTGGCTTTGCATGGTTTGCATGGCAAGTCATGGTCCCATTCCCATCCTTCCCCACTGCAACAAATACAGGTTGAGAGGGACAAAGATGTAAGAACACAGGCCAACACAGCTATGACTACTGCCAGACACAGACCACTCTTATTCAACAGCAGATGAGGGAGGTAACAGTGTAAGAATCTTTTAATATTAGTTTCAGTTCTAAGATAGTGATCAACTCCACAGGAAGTCACCAGCATTCAGGCATTAGACACATTTTACAAACTGCAATTTCATTAAGTGGCAAATGAAGAGATGTTTTCAGATATCTAAGCCAGAGAAAAGTGAGCATTGAACCCTTATGTTCTACCACATCTCCTTAAAAAATTCGTAGCTTTTAAACTAAGACATGATTTTGGATAGGTCATCAGTTTAATGGATTCAATTGAATTACCATTAAAATCCTTTTCTGACTCTGTCACCTAATAGGTAAACCACCTTGAGCAAGTTACTTCTCTATCTCTCAGTTGCTGCACCCGTAAAATGGGATAATAATACCACCACCTACATCATAGATTGTTATAAGAATTAAGTGAGTTAACACGTGTAAAAGTGATAGAACTCTTGGCACACAGTAAACAATCAAACAGCAGCTATTCTTTGACACAGTAGAGCAATACACAAAGAAAGGTAGTAAAACATTCCATATTTCCTTACCATCCACTTTTTGAACCACACAGCCTTGGTATCAACCAATGCAAGAAAGTATATCGGATCCAAAATCTTTTGTGAGACAAGATGGCCTTGATCATGTTTAACTGATAATAAAGACAAAGTACTCTCCACAATTTCTTCCATATACCTTAAAGTTTGAGAAAGAAGTGATTTTTAGAAAAAAACAAATGCTATATATATGTAATAGTGACATTTTATATTTATGGAATGATAAAGTAATAGGTAATCTTTAGAAACATCATGTTTTAATATTTCAGTAAATAGCAGGGGTGAAATTCACCCCCAGTTTTCTCTGCTCTAAAAACTTATGTTCTACTTCAACACTGGCTGTCCAAATTTAACTTTCCTTTTTAGACCCACAGTTACTCTTAACTACCTTATTAAAAATCTTAGAACTAAAAAGGGAAAAGTTTAAAGAACATTCAAGGAACTTGACCAAAGTAGCGAAGACCAGTAATGAAAGAACCTGAAGCTACAACAGCCTCTTACCTTGTTGTGATAATTAAATGGTATAAAATGGTACTTGCATAGAGCCATTCACATAGCTAAGTAAAAACCATTAAAAGCTAAAAAATAAACTAGTAAGCCTTTCCCAACCACATAAATCAGTTAAGACTGTCTCTACTCTCTTTGAAATGTATATGGACAGTAACACTCCTAATTTTATACTGGCAAAAACTAGGGGGCTTACTTTTCTGGGTGTCGAATCCAGAAAGATGGAGCCTCTTTCTGATATTCATTTAGAAGACGAACCTATAAAACAGTGCATAACCGTTCTCAAGAAGTTAGAATTCTTAAATATAGAATTAAACAGAAATAAAAGCATATTATAGAAAATGAATACCTTTTTAAGTAAATAGATCACATTAGGATTAGTTATATCTATGCCAGCTGTAAGAGTAGGAATATGATTTTCTCTAGAAAGAAAGTATAACTCCAAATATTTAGCTAAAAAGAAAATATAAAAATAAGGTTATAATACCATTCATTCACAGTGCTTTCTGAAACAGTTATTTCCTATCCATTTTCTTAAGTACAAACTTATAAATTTTAAAAATTATATAATAAACATACCTAAGCTTTTATAAATTTCCTTGGTCATATGTAATGGTGAAAGTGTAAACGTCTGTGCATAGAATTTTAAAATCCGGTCCTATGGAAATGAAACAAGATTTGTATCCAATATTCTTTCATCATCTATTTTTGTAAGAATCTTTTTCTACATAGTAAAAAACTGAATAAACACAAGACCATTCAAAAATTTCAGTAGAAATGTAATTAAAACAGCGCATACTTTCTAAGTATCCACACTGACTCTTGCTGAATATAATGGAAAAATCAGGCCACTTACATTGACCCAGTAGGATCTTTACCATGTTTATAAAAGGAAACCTATTAGACCACTATTATGTCTTTAAGAGGGAAATTTACAATTTCCTGTTAGAATGCCTTGAAATGTTAAAAGATAACCCTGAAATATCTTTCCCCTTTGAAGTTCCTGAATCCTTGAGTTTTTAGAGAAGTCTGCCTCACCCTCTGGGGTTAGTATGGTTGAACTGTATCCAGGTATTGCGTAATTAAACACCATTTCCCCCCTTATAAAAATAACAAACCACTTGTTTCTAAACCACTTCTGTTTACCAGTATATTTTCCTTGATGGAAGAGTAATTTTAAGTAGTAAAAAGGTACTGAGTTTTATTTTTATTTGTATTAGCTGTTTACTGTCTGTCTCTTCTTCTAAAGTTCTATGAAGGCAAAGGCTTCTGTCTTGCTCAGTGTTCCCAGCATCTGAACTAGAATGATGTACACTGTAGGTATTCAGTGCATATTTGTTGAAGAGCTGGAAAAATTTCTTTTTTACTAATACCTTTAAAAATTCTATTTAAAAAAACTTTATCAATTTTAAAGCCAATGTTTTTCTTCACTGATACATCATTTATGAAGAAAAAGACACTTAAAAAAACCTAGTTTGGGGGACTTCCCTGGTCGTCCAGTGGTTAAGACTGTGCTCCCAATGCAGGGGGCCGAGGTTCGATCCCTGGTCTGCGAACTAAGTTCCCACATACCACATCTAAGCCTGTGTGCCGCACTAGAGAAGCCCATGCGCCACAACAAAGACCCAGGGCGGCCAAAATAAATACATATGTACATACATAAAAAACCTAGTTTGTAGTTAAATGTGATGCTGGAATACAGTCAGGATTTTTTTTAATCCCATATAATTACTGCACTTTTTAATATAATCTTACTTTTCAACATAGTGTTTCTGAGAAGTCATATGTGAATCATTTTTTTTATACAAAATAACTCTACTGACTAACTTTACAGTTTTGGGAATTTTCTACATTAGTTTTATAATTCATCTCAATTATCTTCTAAAGTGTTAGTTTTACAGTTTTCTAACTTTTCTTTTTAAGCAGTTAAGCAATCTCTAACACTTAACTGAACAGGGAAAATGCTTATTAATCCTTTAGAATAAATTATAATCATTGTAAGTTTAAGTCTTCATACATCATGAATTCTTTCAAAAACACACTCTTTCTTTTAAAATATTTTTCTTAATTCAAAAACATTGACACAGATACTTGGATATCCCTTTACAAGATAAAACAAAATGCATAAGCTAACATAGTCTATTATTTGGCAATGAAGTATGACACTAACCAACCATACTTTGAATCTAATCATGACATAGTAATTCCTTAAAAAAAAAATCTTGATAATTTAAAAGCTGGAGCTGAAGTTATATTTGTGTTACTATTAAATATTTGAGCTACTATTAAAGAAAATTATATTCCATTTGCTCCTAGAATAGTAGGGAAAAAAACAGGAATTCTTAACACTTCTGTAAGCATTTCCTTACACTAAATACAGGATCAGGATCTGAAAGATACACTGTCAGTTTCTCACAGAGAGTGGTCCAATTTTCACAGTTCAGTACATCAGATGGAGGAGCTGAACATAATGTTTGCAAGGCTTCATATCTCACCTATAATTTTTTAAAAGAATTTTTATTAATACTCAGCCACCAAAATAATAGCAATTCTCCAAATATTTAACAAACACTGAGACGCAGAGTCTGGATAACTGCTCTAAAGAGCCAGTTGAAAATCAGAGGCCCTTTTATAAAACAATTATTGATAATTCATTTTTTAAACTGTTAAGCAAAGAAACTAAATAGTGTTTTAATTTTTGCTTTACATAAAATAACCTAACTATATTAGGAGATTCTAGGTCACACGTCTAAGGGGAAGAGGAGAAGGGATGGTAGCCAAACCTGAATCACCAGAATAAGGTATTCCAGTGTCTCCTCCATAGACTTTCCTCACTTGAACAGACCCCACAGGTGGTCCTACAGTTTGAGGACTCTAATTCTAAAACAATGCCCAGTTATGTCCCTGGTGAAGCATTCCCATTCTAGGATATATGAACAATTCTCACAAAACAATTAATTTGAACTTGTTTTTGCCGCTACACCATATTTTCTGACCTTCTAACCACTGAGATAGGGAAAAAAAAGTGATTCAGCAATGTGATGCAAAATTGAATTTCTGAATTTTCACAGAAATCTTATTAATCATTCTTCTCAAAATTCAATCAGAATTCACTCAAGACAGTATGACCCAAGGGACAGCAGTGGCAAATAGCTCTACTCCAATCGTAAGTGGAATAAAGCTTCTCCCCCACTCACTGTCCAACTAGTGAGTAATAACACACTGATTCCAACCTGTTCCTCAAAATTTGGTTGTTCCTCAGCTGAAATAACTGAAACCTAGTGAGAGGAATAAAAAATGAAGAGTCAAAGAGCTAAGACCTTAGGACACCAAGCACTCCGAATGTGTCAAGGTGTCAGTTTTCAGGGTGTCAAGTTTTAGGTGAAACAAATAGAATACACATGTGTTTAAAATGTCTATATATTCATATGAAAAACTCTTAAATACAATTTTATTTGGGATAGGCATTAGGGGGACTATGAAGAGAGTTTAAAAACATTAAGTAAATTTCTCCTTTTCAGTTAATTTTTAGGACAAAACTCCATTAACAATTTACTATTTGCAGAAGTAGAACAAAGGTTTCTGAACAAGTATAGATTTCCAAATAATCCACTTAAACTAAAGACAATAATATTGTTATCATATAAAGTCAGGTCCCATTGCCAATCTGTTGAAACATTTACTAAAACCAAGAAAATAAATCAGAATGTGAAATGCTGAGAGGAAAAAAAAAAAAAATCTGTGGGAGTAAATCATAGCTATTCACTTAATTTAAAATGAAAAGTTGAAGAAAAACAATGTATTTCAAAAACAAGACCAAATGGCAAGATATAACAGACGTCTGAGGAACTTCAAAAATCCTATCATTTTCTATTTCAAGTGAAACAGACTGACTTTCAAATGAAATAAAACTTCATAAACAGTAATTTATACAATTATTACAATATAAAGAGACTCAATTCAATAAAATTGCTTTTTTAAAATATTTTCTAATAAATGAACATGTGTCAAAGTTGCTCACGTTTTCCAGAAGTAGAAAGAGCATTAAATGAAGATTTTTTTCTTCAAAGAAATCACTAAAATATCACATACAAATCAACAGCGAAGGAACAGTTTGGGAGAAACTGCTCATAAATTCATCCCTTGAAAATTGAAACTAGAAATAAAAATTTCCTCTTACAAACTGTGAGAACTCTCTAAGGAGAGCCTCTCTTACTCTGTGACTTTTCATTTCAAGACTAGAAAGTCTAGCAGGGATATCAGTCTAGAACTGCCATGATATTAAAGGACTATCTTCAAGAGAAATAATCCAGCTGCTACTAATTATAATCTATTTTATATATATATATATATATATATATATAATGTATATCTGACTGAACTTGACAGTTATCCTTTAAACTTACCTCTTTAGGTTGCCCAGGATCCAACTGGTCTAAAATTAACTGTAATTTTCCTTGACAAAATTTATAACTCTGTAACACAATTAACAGAACATTAATTCCTTCATTCAATTAGTAGACTTTTAGAAGTATTGTTATAAATGATTTTTCATATAACTCCAAGCACAAAACAAATTCTGAAACAGGAGAAGGGGATGATCTGTTTTGATTTAGCGGCAAACTTAGAATTTTTGTATCCCAAGGCATTTAAATGAGAACTTAATGTCCCAGTAGGACAGTGTACTTTCATGTATATGAGGTTATCATTTGCTGAGCAAATGCAACATATAGAACATTATAAGACTCAAAAGATATAAAGCTAAAAATGTTTTGTACCCAGGAATCTGAGATGTATGAAACAAAGGTAAAACAACATAAACAAATAAGAAGGCACTGATGGTACCCTAAGCATAGCTATGATGCTGCTTGAACTTTTCTGTTCCTTTTCTTCCCTGTGCTTCTCCTTAAACTTTCTCCATGTCTCCTCTTAGGTGAAGAATTCCTAAAGTAAAAACTTCCATCTAGAAAGAAGTTTATAGTAGACCATAAGCTGTTTTAGAAAAGGAATCTTTTGCTTGCCAAAGCAATTTAAATAATACCTCAAATAACCACCTAAAAATAAAAGCTGCATTATGTAACAAGCCTCGTACTACCTAAATTCACAATGACTCTGAAGTATGAGAAATATGAAAACCAAGTCACCCAGCAATCAGAACTCAGATTCCCATGTTCATTAGAGACCCTCTTCTCTTCACTGTCTATACGCTCTTGAGGTGTTCTCATCCAGTTCTTAAATACATCAAAATGACTAAAATTTATCAGTCACTTCATCTCCAAGGTAACATGTATAATTATCCTTTCAACACTTCCCCTGGATGTTTAATAAGCACCTCAGGCTTAACATATCCAAAATAAAATTCTTGATTTTTTTATTCCAAACCTGCTCCTCCCTCAAACTTCCCCATCTTGGTAAATAGTTCTACCATCCATCCATATTTTGTCTTAAGTCAAAAATAGGAGTCAATCTTGACTCCTTGCTTCCTCTCATTTCCTACATCCAATGCCATGACAACTCCCAAGTTTTACATATCATAACTCTAACTACCCATTGCCACTTCACTGCTAAAACCTTAGTTGACACCATCATCGACTCTAGACTACTTAAATTCATCCTAACTGGTCTCCCTGCTTCTGCTCTTAATCTCATCCTACTCCACCCCATCATCCATTCTCTAGCAATATACAAAGCTTCTCGAAATTATAGATCAAGTCTCTTTATCTCCCTTACTTCAACCCCACAAAAAGACTTCCCGCTTTACTCAGAATAAAATATAAAAGTTTGACTTACACGATCTGGCCCCCACCTATCTAACTTTCTCTCATACCACTCTGCCCTCTGCCATGTAGGTTTCAGTCATGCTGACCTTTTTTCCCCCATCCCTGGAAGATGCCATGCCCACTCCAGCCTAAGAACCTTTGCCATTGCCACTCCTGCTGCCTGGCAATGCTATTCTAGAGCTTTGCATGGCTGCCTTCCAATCACTTAGTCTTTTTGATCTTTTTGGTCTTTTTCACTATAGTATCCTCAATACCTGAAACAGTGCTGGATACAGAGTCGGCACGCAATATACATTTGTTAAACTCGAGAATGATTCCATAGCCAGTCTTCCTACCATGTTACATTGTCTCTAACAATACAGGGTACATATTGCCACTTGATAACAAACCCAAAACAGCCTGATATTTCAGATCCTTCAAGGTAAGTTTTCTTAAAAAGCCTTAAAATATCCTCGGTTTTACTCCTTTCTAAAGGTATATAGTTCACTGAGCATAAACCCAGAGAAAACCATCATTCAAAAAGACACATGCACCCCAGTGTTCACTGCAGCACTATTTAAAATAGCCAGGTCATGGAAGCAACCTAAATGCCCATCGACAGACGAACAGATAAAGAAGATGTGGTACATTTATACAATGGAATATTAGCATAAAAAGGAATGAAACTGGGTCATTTGTAGAGACGTGGATGGACCTAGAGACTGTCATACAGTGAAGTAAGTCAGAAAGAGAAAAACAAATATCATATATTAACGCATATATGTGGAATCTAGAAAAATGGTATAGATGAACCAGTTTGCAAGGCAGAAATAGAGACACAGATGTAGAGAACAAACGTATGGACACCAAGCGGGGAAAGTGGGGGTCGGGGGGAGGAGGTGGTGAGATGATTTGAGAGATTGGGACTGACATACATACACTAGCGTGCATAAAATAGAACCTGCTGTATTAAAAAAAATTAAATTAAAAAATAAAGTATATAGTTCAACTGCTGAAGTCTGTATATACTACTTTTTAAAATTAGAAGTACTGTATATTAAATAATAGAGCTTTAATTTTGAGTTTTCATTATACAATTAAAATACTAAAATGTATGAGTGGTAACTACTAAATAAAATGTAAGTATATATAAGTGCAGCTTGTCTTGTCTAATGGGAAAAAAGTATAGACAACACAGGATATCTTACATAGTACACATATACATATATAAACATTAAGATATATGTTGTGTGTATACAGATATAAGTATATATGTCCATATGTGTATATAGTATGTATATAAGTATATAAAGTACATATACACACTCATTCTACTGCTAATTACACAAGCTCTTTTCTTTAGCCTGACCCTTTTGCCTCTTGTAAAATTGATTTCTTCTGGTCTTCCCACTTCCACTATCATGACTTTTATCAGATTATCATCTATGTTTAAAATGTCCTGCCATCCAACTCATTAGCAAATAAGAATATCAAGGACATGAATTTTAATCAGACAGAAGATTAAGCCAGGTTTTAAAATTCTAACTAGCTATGTGTCCCTGGAATCTTTAACCCCATCCTCAGTTTTCACATCCACTTCCTAGCATCACTGTAAGAATTAAACAAGAACAAATGTAAAGTCTTTTTGCTTTATCATTATTAAATTTTAAAATTTGAAGTAAATCTCAAATTTACTTCAACCAGGAAATTTTCTATCTGAAAATAGAAAACTGAGTCCCCCCTACCTAATGCCTATTCAAGATCTATAAATATAATTCATTGATTTCAGATTTCCATTCAGCTTCTTTTCTAAAAGAGAAGTCACATTCTACAACAGCCCTGGTAAATGCAGAGTCAGACACTGTCTGAACATTTGCAACTACAGGAGTTCATATTTGGTGAAACAACCAATATTATGTCAAGTAGCAGTCAAAAAAGATAATACTTAGATCTTAAAATTCATTTGCTTAAATGCTCCCCCTAACAAAGATTTTTTTAATCTATGAGCAATACCTCAGGCAAGCAACCCTTACTTTGAAAATGTCTTTGCTTTTCACTTCACAAAAATGATCGTAACTAATCAGCATGATGATCTCTCAACTTCCCTCCTCTTACTCTCAACATTATTCTGTGGTGAACAGTTAACCACCAAATCCAAAGATCTTTTCTTAGTCCTTATCTTATTTGACTTCCCTCTAGCCTTCATCCCCCCTTAACCTCCTACCCAGTGCAATATGGTTTGGTACCCTTTCTAACCCATTCTTCCATTTCTGTCTGCCCTCTGAAATGCGTTTCCTAAGATCTTGCTTACTTAGGTGGCGTAAGTAGCAACATCTCTGCACAAATGACTCACGCTGTTATGCCCAACATTTCTACCAAATGAATCCTGCATGTTCAACTACCTGCTACACCACTGGGATACCTTACTGGTGTCTCAAATTCAATACGTATACCCAACAACAACAAAAAAGAATAAAAGAAGAACCCCCCACATTCTTCTCCACATCTAATCCCTCCCCAATTCCAAACTTGGTTCATAACATCATAGTCTCCCAGCCACTTTGGCTTAAAAAAAACATAACTAGACCTTTAACTTCTACTTCCACTTTGCACTACTCTCTCCAAACATCTCAAAAATCAAGCTTAATGATCCTACTTCTGCAATAATTTCACATCAGTCTCTATTCCTACAAAGCCTCCTCAGTTCAGGTCCTCATTACTTTTTACTTAACTACCATGATAGCCTTCTAACTTATCTCCCTACATCCACTTTCTCCCCTTCCCATGCCCTTCTGTATACAACTGTTAGGTAAGTCTGACGCACATTTTCCTGTTAAGAAACCTAAAATGATTTCTCTCAAATTACAAAACAATTAAATTTAGCTTTTGAATGCATTCATTTATTCCTCAAATATTTATTTGGTATCTACTATGTGTCAGACACCTACTATGTTACCAGGCACTATGATTTTATAGCTAGAAACAATAAATACTGATTAAGATATAATCCTTACCCTTACTCCATAAACTGCCCTTAATCTAACCTTCCAATTTACTCCCTGCAAACTCTGTCCTAATCCTTCACATAAACTACTCAGAGCTTCCCAGATATGCCACATTCTTTGTTGATGCAGAAATTTTGAACTTTCCCTTGTCTGAAATACTTTCCTCTATAGCTCTTGGATATTCTTGGTTATAAGGGCTCGTCTTTGGATTCCCATGACACATTACTTCTACTTGCAACTTGGTTATTTATGTACATATCCTATCTCTTTACTCTCAAGTAAACGCCTTGAAAAAAGAATGTATATCTGATTAATCTTTGCAATTTTATAGTGCCTGGCACAAGATATTGTACACAGCATATGCCCAATACATATCTGTTGGTTTAATATGCATCCAAACAGTTGAAGTCCCTTAATTCTACCATGTTTGCCTTTCCTCTCAGGTAATAATGCATATTAGAAAAGCATAGCCTTTAGTAGTTATCTGATTGGAGTAGCCTCATTAATATGCTTACTACCCTGTAAGATTCCTTTGTCTTCTTAAACATAGTACAAATTACTCTTAAAATGTTACTTAAGCAATGAAATACATACTACACTAGAAATGAGAATAAGTCTAATACCTACCTTAAAGGTTACCTATATAGTTTTTTAACATTTCTGTGTGTTATTGTGTATCACTGGATGGACAAATTTCCATTGCAACTATAATAATTTATTGATACTTAACTGGAACATGTAGATAACGTGTTCCATTGACTACAGCAGAATTGTTAGAAATATTTAGAACAGCTGAAATTGTTAGATTAAAAATTCCTGAGGGGAGCAGTGTCTGCCAACTTGATTGGTAAAGCAACACAAAAGAGACCAGTTGGTGATATCAATATAGGTAGAAAATTCCAAAAGGAAAACATTTTTAGACATATTTACGTGTGTGAAAGTATAAACCAAGCAAATAATTTCTGAGCAAATGTTACAAGGAAAAGAGCAAGAAGTAGAATAGGTTGATAATCTAAGATGGCTTTTGGTCCTACTCTATGATCATAAGGATCCTAATTAAAGGTCTTCAGATGCTAAAATAAGATTTTACATTTCTGTAAAATTCAGTATACCTAAAGATAGTGAACATAAGATGCATTCTGTAACTTTTGTTGTTTTAAAGAGATATTTTCACTTTATTACAACATATATTGAAGAATATTCACATTAGTCAATAACTACACTTTAAGTTCAAAAATCATACCACCCTCAAATTACTCTAGAAATCTCTTTTAAATATTTGGTTTGTAAACTATATAAACCATTGAAATACAACTAGTCAAAGAAAGACAACTATTACTGTTGTTCAAACAAAGAGCTATGGGAAATAAAATATATAAATATTAAACTTAATGATTCTTTAGGCTTTAGTATGTGTAACTGTACAATGATTTCTTTCCTGTTCTTACAAAAGAAAAAGAACCACCACCCAGTGATGATGACAATGATAAAAGCAAACATTTATATAAGAGCTTAATATGAGCCAAGTACTGTTCAAAATGCTTTACATATATTAAATCTGCAAGGCAACATTATAAGAGTAAATACTATCTCCTCTATAACAGTTAAGAAAATTGAGGCACTGAAAGAGGTTAAGAAGACAAAGCCCACAGCTCATCAATGGCACAGCCAGAGTTTGACTTGTTTCCAAGATTCAGAACGAATTAGCTTCATGCAAAATAGTTTTTTTAGATTGTAGTGCATCTAAAACTTCTTAAAATTATGAGCCCGGGCTTCCCTGGTGGCGCAGTGGTTGAGAGTCCGCCTGCCGATGCAGGGGACACGGGTTCGTGCCCCGGTCCGGGAAGATCCCACATGCCGCGGAGCGGCTGGGCCCGTTAGCCATGGCCGCTGAGCCTGCTCGTCCGGAGCCTGTGCTCCGCAATGGGAGAGGCCACAACAGTGAGAGGCCCGCGTACCGCAAAAAAAAAAAAAAAAAAATTATGAGCCCACCCTTCATTAAGCCTTAAATACAGAACAAAGTTATTGATTCAAAACAAAAATAAGGTTTTAAAAATATTTTCAAATGATAAAGTTCTTAATTTCCTAGATGTTTAAATAATGTTTTAACAAAAAAAGAACTTCTGCACTTTTCTTTAAAAGTGCTACCATTGAGAAATAATAAACTATTAATATTTAAAAGTATAAAGAAACTTAGGTATTCATAAAGATATAAGCATTGTTAATCAGAGAAATTAGTTTTTCTGGTGTCAAATTGTCTCAAGACATTACTATTAAACAAGCAAGCAAAGAAAGCTCACACCTGCACCTACCCAGTTCTTCTCCCAAACAAGCCCCCTGCCTCAAGCTTAACTCTAGGCAGCTGCATTATCAATACTACCGTGTTTTTTTTCCTACTCTCAGCTGCCTTTCCCTTCTACATTTTTAGGATTTTAGGTTCCTATCTTTTTCTGTTTATAAGACAAATAATAATAAAAGTCTTATCAATTAAGGGTAGCTCGAGATGGAGGAACTTCTGAATAGTAGTTTGGGCTGTGGCTATCCTACTGTTCTGGCCGATGCTGCTGAACAAGAGATAAGAATCTTGTAATTCCTCAGCAGTAGTATGACATCCTCAAAATCAGAATTCCTCACCAAAAAGAGCATTGTAAAAACTTTAAAGATTTTAGGAGAGGCCAGAAAAGGGGTTGAACTCAAGATATTCTAAGATTTGAGAAGTTAGGGTAAAACATAAATTAGACTGGTTGATAGCACAGCACATACTCAGAGACAGGGGAAAGGCCTCAAACCCAATAAAAGGAAAAAGCTACTCAAGAAAAGTCTTACTGGAAGAATTCAAAACCTAGCAAAAAGATGGAATTCAAATTGTTCCCAGGAGGCAGTTCAAACACAAAGCTTCTTTTCTAGGAAGTAAATAACAGAAAAGATCCTGGTCTTCAGGTGAACAAGTAGCAACAATGGCAAGATATTAGTTTCCTCACTGCTACTGTAACAAGTTACCATAAACTTAGTGACTTAAAAAAACACAAATTTATTATCTTACAGTTCTAGAGGTTAGAATACATTGGCAGCCACTCTGACATCTACTTCAGCCTGCACAGCACCTTCTGCCTCTGACCCTCCTGAGTCTCTCTTATAAGGACGCTTGTGATTACATTCGGCTCACCTGGATAATCCAGAATAATCTCCCCATCTGAAGATCCTTAATTTAATCACATTAACAAAGTCCCTTGGCCCATGTAGGGTAACAGGTTCATAGGTTCTGGGTATTAAGACATGGATGTCTTTGAAAGGGCTGTTATTCTGCCTGCCATAGGTACCAAAGGATGGGCTTCAGGGGGAGGTTACCATGAAAGTAAAGAAACAGTAAATTCCTTAAATAGGTTCATATCATGAAAGAACAGCTGGTGACTGTTATCCTAAATTCACCTTCTCCATACAAAGGGTACATCTTGGGGTTCCCTTAGAACGTAATAAAGTATCGATAGTTTGCACACTACAAAAATGCATAATGTAATGCCTGTGCCATATTACAACTGAATACTGTCGGGGAAGAGAAAGAAAAGGTGCAAGAGGAAAGGATATTAATTTTGAAAGCTTAATTAGAGGTAATCCTCTAATCTTCCAGCAGTAGAAAATGACCCATAGAAGCTCAGTTAGAAACCATACAGGACTAGAGCTGGGAAATTTTCTATTTGAGTATGTCTCTCAATGGTATCCATTTCAGCATATCCTTCAAGAAATAGCAACAATAATAAAAGCTAACACATACAGAGCAGCAGCAATTATTAAATCAGTTAATCTTCTCAACAGCAGGATGAGGTAAGTGGTATTATCATTCCCATTTTAAAATGAAAAACACTACGGCAGGGAAGTTAAGACACTTGTTTAAGGCCACACAGCTAGTAAGTGGTAGAACAAAGATTTGAACCCAAGAAGTCTCCAGGTAGTGCAGCACGGAACAAAGAACACAGACTATCAAGGGTAAGAGACCAGGCTTAAATTCACAGTGGAATCCTAAGGAGCAACACAAGTTTTACCTATTATTATAAGCCTCACTTTTTCCTGTAAAGTAGGCTGGTAACACCGATAGTGAATATAAAGCCAAGCAAAGGGACCAATATATGGCAGCAATCTCAATAACAGATATCTAATATTATTATTTTTATCTTTCTAGCATTATTTTGCAGACTTTTTCCAGGTTTAATCACAGTGCCAAATGCTTTCAGTGAATGCTCTGCTCACAACTATAGTAAAAATCAGCCAACTTTATTCTTTAATATGCTCAAACTTACACAAACAGTCTCCAAGGCAGTAATGTCCAAAGTTTTTCAATACTGGGTCAGAAATCCATATACAATCAGGATGCAATGTTTAAAATAGCAATGAAATAAAGCCTGCTCTACTCTATTCACAAAATACAAGTGTTCAAATATCAAAACAGCAGCATCAAAATTGTTTACTGAATGCTATTCATAGAACAATTCAGTTTTTTTAAAGCCCAATGCAAGTAACATCAATTTTGAAGGCATCAATAATAAGATCAATATTTAATGGAATGAATGATATATTTTCAGGGATCCTTTCAATTCTGAACCTATTAATTCAGCCTCTCTTCGGTCAGTTACATGCAAGAGAGTCCTTTTTCACTAAACAAAAGCATACCCAAACATCTCAGAGTTTGGCCACACTGAAAGAGCTTTCAGGACAGTTCTGGAATTCATCTGCTTTTTTCCAAAGGCCCAGGGATCCCACACCTTGTTGGTGGGCATACTTCACTTTCAATTCAATTAGTCGCTTCTGACACAAAATCATATTCATAAGGCAGGCACTTGAAAATGCAGATATACCCTGTGGACATTCCAAAGGAAGCCATATAAACTCAGAGCATGATCCTTCTCAAGAATCAAAACAAAATAAAAAACAAGAATATCTTCTGAAAGTATGACTCCATTTCTACCAATGCTGTGAATTTCTTCAAAAATCTATGATTCTATGACTGGAAATAAGTTGGTGCTTAGCTAGCACCTCTTAACTGCCCGCTACTCAATCAATCCTATTGAGATCTGAATACTTGTACTTCTTAGAACCAATTAACAGTGCTCCACTTTTTTTCTCTTGTGGTTCGATTTCAGTGTATACACATGGCTCATCAAATAACTAAGAAAGTATAATCTTATGATCCCTCAGAGTCCTAGAGTTGGGTTTTTCTGTGCCTTTCATTTCCAGAAAGTCCTTGATCTGAAGAAGCAGTTCGGTAAACCTACTGAATAAGCCATCTGATTGGATTAAGCTGAACTAAAATCTCTACAGCCCAGCTTCTTCCAAAGAGTACATTAACAAGGGATGATTAAGAGCCAAAACATGAAGAAAATTCAGTCTTTGTCACTTCCTTCCTCACATCAGATAATTAACCTGACTTGTAAAATTTAAAACTCAGCACAATATCTCCTGCTAAATGATGCAGTGATAACTTTTACATTCTGCTTTGACTAATTCCAAAACCATTTTTCCTTCAAAAGTGCAGTCTCAACTGTGACTAATACACACACTTATTTCAGGTTTCACCCAAACTCCACAAATCCCTTTTTGCTATATGTTTAGGATCTACGTTATAGTTATGTCCCTATGTTAGAACAAATTAGGTGAAAATGTTTCACTAAAAATATCAAGTAGGATTCACACGAAGGTCAAACAGATTCCATTTGGCTTGAAATTTTCTATGTGGAATTTCATGATGCATGCATGGGCTCTACTCTATCTAGTTTCCTTTGTCTTCTATTAGGACTAATCTAGACATTGGCCTTTCCCTTAGCTCTGCTGAAGCCAAAAGACAAGGATTCCAATAACCTGGAAAGATAAAATATAAAACCTCAAATCTTTTGACATAAAAAAAAAAACTTAATGTGTTAAAACTAACAATTCACAGCAACCTTCACAGAAGATAAATAAGGGAAATGTTTTATCTCCATATTTCATCTATAATATAGTTAAAATTTGATTAATAAGGATTAATTGGGAATAAGATCTTTTAACTAAAGTCTAAGCAGATTTGTTTCGTGTTATTATTTTTTAATCCAAAATCCACTATTTTATTTCCTTACCTCATTAATAACTGTTCAGATATAATTCACTGAACATATAATGCTAGAAGATGTTATTTCATGGACTAAATCTTTAATATTAGATTATGTTATTGTCCTTCTGAATCTTAAAACTAGAAAGCAGAAAAAAGTCTAGCTAATAAAGAATGTATTGAAGGTAATGATTATTAAACACCATTTCAAGACATAAATGCAAAACTAAACAACATACCTGATTGAATGATGAATCACTATCAGAGCAATTGTCTGTGCAGTAACTATTGCTTTTCTCCTTTTGGATTTTTTCCTGCCTTTCTTGACTTTGCATTTCATCTTCTTCAAACTTGTTGATCATAGATTCCACCACTATCATCATGATGTTCTTCAGGGAATGCATCATTTCCTTGTATCTTTAATTCAAAGCAAACTTTGTAAGAGAATGGCTATTAGCACAGATTAAAACATTCAACTAAATTAAACTACCTAATTATTTTTTTTCTTGTAAAGTCCCTTTAACAAACAATTCTAAAGAGAAAAGTCAGTTTTTCTGAAAGAATAAATGGCACAACAGAATTCACACAACAGGAAAAAAAAATTAATAGGGAATCTAAAATGTGTTATTTCCCAAGTTTTTCCATCTGGTTACATGAACCAAGGCAGTAAAATTAAAAGAATCTAAGGCAAGATGTTCCAATGGCATAGATTCCAGTAATTAGTAACAAAGTCAACTATTAATATCAAACTACCAAAACCCAGCCTACTTAACACATCACTTTTATTCCTTTTTTTAATTTCTCTTTCTCTATCCTCCCTTCCTCTATTTTCTTTGCTTCCCTTCTCTCCTGCCTATAATTTATATGTATAGACATCCATCACCACAATTGAGACCTAAATAAGTATTAAGAGATCAGTGGGTCCTTTCAAACAGAGGCTAGAGAACCCATTGTCAAAGATGTTAAGAAAAGGATTCCTGAAATTAGTAGAAGTTTGTACTGGATAATTTCTAAGATCCCTTTCAGCTCTAGTGGGTCTATAAATATATATTTTTTAAAAATTTATAATAAATTTCTCCATTTATTAAGTGCAAACTCTCAAGCATCCATACTAACATTAGACTGAGATCCTCCAAAACCCTACAAATAGAATTTTAGAGCTAGATGGAAACAAAAATAATCTAGTCTACCCTTTATTTTACAAATGAGGAATATGAGATGTGAACTATTGAAATTTCTATATTTAAAACAAAAAGGCATAAAGATTTAAATAAACATAGTGAATAAAGTACTAAATTTGGAATCAGAAAACCTGGATTAGAAACCTGACTACTTTATGTACAAGCTCTGTCATTATAAATAAGTCTATTTTTCCTCAACTATACATGAGATAAAAAGAATACAATCTAGGAGCACTCTTCTATTTACTAGATGGGATGCTGCCCAATTTATAAATCACTGAATAAAGCCATTTAGATCTTAAAATTAAAAAAAAAAATACAATCTAGCTGATCTAGTTCACATAGCCATAGCAAGAAATAAATGAGAATATATATCTGAAAGTTCTTTGTAAATATAAAGCATAATATGTATGTTTATTGTTTATCATTATAATACTGGAAATACACTAGAAAATAAGCACAGAAACTTCCCTTTCTTTATATTTCTGGTTAATGCATCATATTAACTACATAAATCAGGGAAAGGATACTTCTCTCATAGAAGTAATAAAATCATGCTGGGGGATTTGGCTAAAAATAGTGGACTGAGTTTTTAAAGTTTAAAGAAATTTTTTGGGACTTCCCTGGTGGTCCAGTGGTTAAGACTCCACGCTCCCAATGCAGGGGAGGTTCAATCTCACTGAATAAAGCCATTTAGATCTTAAAATTAAAAAAAAAAATACAATCTAGCTGATCTAGTTCACATAGCCATAGCAAGAAATAAATGAGAATATATATCTGAAAGTTCTTTGTAAATATAAAGCATAATATGTATGTTTATTGTTTATCATTATAATACTGGAAATACACTAGAAAATAAGCACAGAAACTTCCCTTTCTTTATATTTCTGGTTAATGCATCATATTAACTACATAAATCAGGGAAAGGATACTTCTCTCATAGAAGTAATAAAATCATGCTGGGGGATTTGGCTAAAAATAGTGGACTGAGTTTTTAAAGTTTAAAGAAATTTTTTGGGACTTCCCTGGTGGTCCAGTGGTTAAGACTCCACGCTCCCAATGCAGGGGGCCCAGGTTCAATCCCTGGTTGGGGAACTAAGATTCCACATACCGCAACTACTGAGCTTGCATGCTCTAGAACCCATGCACCACAACTAGAGAGCCCACATGCCACAACTACTGAGCCTGCATGCTCTAGAGCCCACATGCCACAACTAAAGAAGCGCATGCACTGCAACGAAGACCCAGAGCAGCCAAAATAAATTACTTAATTTAAAAAATAAAAATAAAAACAAAATGAACTTTAAAGAAAATTTAAAATATATTTTAAATTATATATTATATACATTATGTTATTAAATATATGTGATTTCTATATGTAATTTAAAACACATTATATATTTAATATTATTTAACAATATATAATTTATATATTATATAACTATAAGTAAATTGAATATAATACATATAGCTGTATATGTACATATTTTTAAAGTCCCAGAAATTATGAGAAAACACAAAAATATTAAGAGAAAATTAGAATAGATTAGGAATGATACAGAGGGAAAACACATACAGAAAAGAACTGCTATAGAGGTGAGAAACAGTCCAGGGAAAATTCAGGTTTAAAGTAAAGGGATATAAAGAGCAAGAAGGGTAACACAACATTGTTAATCAACTATAATCCAATATAAAATAAAAATTTTTTTAAAAAAAGCAAGAAGGAATTGAATCCTAATACACTCATTAGACTAACTGGTGAAGTACATATAGGAACCGAGTGAGGAGGCCCCAGCTTTCTCCTCTACACATTCTGAGCACCAAGAAACAGGGAAGTATAATGATGCCCCAGTAGCAATCAATAGCTATCCACCAGAGCTGCTCTCCCCTTCCACAGTTATTGGATTATAGCTGGGAATAGGAGTAAACTACACTCCCCAGACTCCATTCCAGTTAGGTATAGCCATGTGAAGAACATAAACTCCTATCCCCTTAAAATTTAAAATTTAAAATTTATAATACAGTGATTTAATAAAGGAATATAAAAGTAAATCTCGGGGGAAGGGTGGGGGGAAGGGACAGTTAGGCAGTTTGGGATTGACATGTACACACTGCTATATTTAAAATGGATAACCAACAAGGACCTACTGTATATACAGGGAACTCTGCTCAATATTATGTAACAACCTAAATGGGAAAAGAATTTGAAAAAGAATAGATACATGTATATGTATAACTGAATCACTTTGCTGTACACCTGAAACTATCACAACATTGTTAATCAAATATACTCCAGTATAAAATAAAAAGTTTAAAAAAATGTAAATCTCAATGATTTACAGGATAAGAGTAAGGGTAATTAAAATCCATAGAAAATCTGTAAGTTTCATTTTAGAAATACTTCCTCCAGAAAACATAAATTTCTTGAAACCACAAACATTAATTCTTCTGCAAGAAATATCAGCAAACGAGCTAAAGGTAGATAAAAGAATAATACTTAAAAAAACAAAAAACTAGAGAGTAAGGCCCTGAATATCAAGAGTTAAATAAACTAGAACTCAGTAGCAACTGCAGATTTGAAAAAGCTAAGGATAGAATATGGACACCATTGAGAAGATTCCTTCATGCTCCAAGAAGTTATTTAAAATAAGAAAAAGCTCTAAGAGGTAGTGAAAAAACCCATACCAATTAACAATGAAAATTGCAAGTATTTCCACTTATATATATGAGAATGTATGACAGATGCTACAAATGAGCTGTTTCATGTACAAACCTCGATTTAAAAAATAAACATCAAAATGTTTAATTAGGAAAGCAATTTGAATTATTACAGTAAAAATGTTTTTAATAAATGTACTGTTGACACATTAGCCCTAAGTAGTTTCTAAAGAATCACACACAAAAAAAGAAAGAAAATAATACTCTGTACAACTTAAAATCCTTCATCCATGATTCACAAAGCAGAAGACATTCATTAAGACATTTAAAATCTTTTTGAGGTAATTATTGTTGTATTAATTTTTACACATGAATGAACTAAAACACAAGAAAATTAAATGTCTTACCCAGAGACAAAAAGTAATTTCCTAACAATCCCATGTAAAACTTTGCTTTTAGCATTAAAACCTTTCATTTTCTGAGTAATGAAGAGTTTTAGTCCCTCTTTTAGAATAAGCTTGATGATACTGTCAGAAATAGACTACTAATTATAATAAAGTAGTCCCTCCTTATCTGTGGTTTCGCTTTCCACAGTTTCAGTCACCCACAGTCAACCGTGGTCTGAAAATATTAAATGGAAAATTCCAGAAATAAACAATTCATAAGATTTAAATTGTCTGCTCTTCTGAGCAGGTGATGAAATCTCGAGCCATCCAGCTGCCCAGCATGTGAATCATCCCTTTATTCAGTCCCGCCTATTAGTCACTTAGCAGCCATCTCTGGCTTATCAGATCTACTGGTCAAGGTATCCCAGTGATTGTGGTCAAGGCATCCTCATTTTACTTAACAATGGACCCAAATTGCTAAGAGTAGTGATGTTAGCAATTCAGATATTCTCTTACTATGCCTAATTTATAAATTAAACTTTACCATAGTTATGTATGTACATAGGATTTAGTACTATCCATGGTTTTAAGTGTCCACTGGGGTCTTAGAATGTATCCCCCTGTAGGAAAGCAGGGATACTGTATTATCCAAAGATGAAAGTGGCTCTAGTTTTGTTTTTTCATCAAATCAGGAAATAAGAAATCTTGATCTCCAAGGCTTTTAGCTTTATATTGTGGTTAGAACTTGCTAAATTTATAAATAGCTGCACACTGTCACTTTGTTCATAACATGTTTAAACAATCAGTTGTCACAGGGGAAAGAGGTCTCATCCAACATCATAAAGAAATGTTTAACAATTTCAAAATAAATCAAATATAATTTTTAAAATATAATAGGTAATATAAGCTCAGGTATATATTTCAATTTTTCTACTACTTGAAAGAGGGGTTATATCTCAAGCTTCAGCACCAGCCTTCAAACTGCAATAGGAAGCAACCATGATGGTCCAGCATGGAGAGAAACCAGATGCCAAAGGCACTTAAAAACATCACATAAATCCAAGTCCACAGTCTAGAATTAACAAAGCAAATGTCATGTGCCCAAATCATCACCAAAAATAAATTTTGGGGATCCAAATTTTAAAAGTTTTACTGTACATAAAAATTATGTAAAATTTTTATCAGAATAAAAAATCATTGCAATTTAGCTTCAGAAAGCAATTTTTAACATTAGATAACATTAATATGCTACCTACCCTAAGAATTAGAAACTAAATGGAGCTACACTAATAAGTATGAATTAAAAAGAAACTAGAAATTTATGCTCTCTATTTGCCCATTCTGCCCTTTATAGCCCTAAAGAGTCTTCTGTTATGTTACATTTCACGTGGGGCAAGAGGGGATGAGGGGGAGAACCAGACCTTCAATCATCAATCATATGCCAGTGTTGAAAGATAATTAAAGTGAGAAATACCTAAGTAGCTGAGTTTAAACATGAGAAGGAAATCTCAAATCTTCTTTCATCTCAATTACTGCTCTGTATTAAATTGTTTTCTGAGTGAGAGTCAGGCATTTTGTCATGCTATCTCACTGCTCAAGAACTCAGAGTGGCTGAGACCTAAAAAGAGTGAAGAAGCATTAGGAACAAGACAAGGATGTCCCCTCTCCCCATTGATTTTCAACATCCTACTGGAAGTCCTAATTAATGCAATAAGACAAGAAAAGGAAATAAAAGGCAAACAGATTGGAAAGGAAGAATAAACTGTTCGCAGAAGACATAATCATCTATGCAGAAAATCTGAAAGAATTAACCAAAAAACTCCTAGGACAACTAAGTGATTATAGCAAGGTTGCAGGATACAAGGTTAATATACAGAAGTCAATCACTCTCCCACATACCAGCAATGGACAAGTGGAATTTGGAATTAAAAACATAATATCATTTATATCAGCACCCCCCAAAATTAAACACTTAGGTATAAATCTAACAAATATATACAATATTTATATAAGGAAAACTATAAAACTCTATTGAAAGAAATTAAAGAAGAACTAAATAAATAGAGAGAGTCCATGTTCAAGGATTAAGAAGACTCAATTCTTCTCAACTTGATCTACAGATTCAACACAATCTAAATCAAAATCCCAGGAAGCATTCTGTAGACATCAACAAAATTATTCTAAAGTTTATATGGAGAGACAAAAAACCCAGAATACCCAGCACACTACTGCAGGAGAAGAACAAAGTTAGAGGACTGACACTACCCATATTCAAGACTTACTATAAACCTACAGTAATCAAGACAGTGTGGTATCGGCCAAAGAAAAGACAAATAGATCTGTGGAACAGAACAGAGAGCCCAGAAATACCCTTAAATATAGTCAACTGATCTTTGACAAAGAAGCAAAGGCAATATAATGGAACAAAGATAGTGTTTTCAACAAATGGTGCTGGAACAACTGGATATCAACATGCAAAAAAAATGAATCTATATATGTACCTTATACCTGCACAAAAATTAACTCAGACTGGATCACAGACCTTAATATAAAATGCAAAACTATATACCTACTAGAAAATAACACAGGAGAAAATGTAGACGACCTTGGATTTGGCATGACACAAAAGATGCTTCATTAAAATTAAAAATTTCTGATCTGCAAAAGACACTGTTAAGAGAATGAAAAGACAAGCCACAGACTAGGAGAAAATATTTGCAAAAGACATACCTGACAAAGGACTATTATCCAAAACATGCAAAAACTCTTAAAACTCAACAATAAGAAAACAACATGATTAAAAAATGACCCAAAGGTCTTAACAGATAACCTCATCGAAGAAGATAAACAGATGACAAGCATATGAAAAGATGCTCCACATCATATGTCATTAGGGAAATGCAAACTAAAACAACAATGATATACCATTACATACCTATTAGAATAGCCAAAATCTGGAATACTGACAACATCAAATTCTGACAAGTAAGTGGAACAAGAACTTTCATATATTGTTGATGAAAATGCAAAATGGTCCAGCCACTTTGGAAGACAACTGGGCAATTTCTTACAAAACTAAACACAATCTTACAATGTGACCCAGTCAATCATGTTCCTAAAAACCCACACACGATGTTTATAGCAGCTGTATTCATAACTGCCAAAACTTGGAAGCAAGCAAGATGTCCGATACATTCAAACAATTGAATTTATTCAGGGCTAGAAAGAAATGAACTATCAAGCCATGAAAAGTTTCCATGGAAGAAACTTAAATGTTTTTTTAATTGAAGTGTAGTTGATTTACAATGTTTCAGGTGTACAACAAAGTGATTCAGTTATACATATATATGTACATATATATATTCTTTTTCAGATTCTTTTCCACTATAGGTTATTACAAGGCATTGAATATAACTCCCTGTGCTACTTAAATGCATTTTATTAAGTAAAAGAACCCAAACTGAAATGCTACAAACTGTATAGTATGTATGACATATGTCATACTGTATGACATTCTGGAAAAGGCAAAACTATGGAGACAGTAAAAAGATCAGTGATTGCCAGGGGTAGGGAGGGGGAAGGATGAACAAGCAGAGCACAGAGGATTTTAGGGCAGTGAAACTACTCTATATGATAATGATGAAAACATGTCATTATAAATTTGTCCAAAACCACAGAATGCACAACACCAAGAGTAAGCTATAATGTAAACTATGGACTCTGGGTAATAAAGATGTGTCAATGTAGGTTCCTTAATTGAAACAAATGTCCCATAAGCTGTGTAGTGCAGCCCGTCCCCCCCCAAAAAAAAATTTGTACCACTCTGGTGTGGAATGTTGATAATGGGGAAGTCTATGTATGTGCAGTAGCAGGAGGTATATGGGAAATCTCTGTACCTTCTGCTCAGTTTTGCTGTGAGCCAAAAATTGCTCTAAAAATAAAGTCTATTTTAAAAAAGTAAAAAGTGAAGGAGTAAGTGACACAAATATTTAGGGAAAGGACATTCTAGGTAGCAGAAGCAACGTAAATACAAAGAGCCCTGAGGGAGGGCTTTGCTTGGCTTGTTTGAGAAAAAACAAGACCAGTGTGGCTGGAGCAGTGGAAGAGGGAAAATGATAAGAAATCAGGTAGGAGAGGGAGCAGAAGGCTCATGGTGCGCCTTGTAGGTGACAGAAGAAACTCTGGATTTTATTTTGAATGAGATGAGAAGCCTTCAGAGAGTGTTGCGTGGAAGAGTGGCATGATCTGAATCACTGGTTTAAAGAATCATTCTGGCTGCTATGAGGTGAAAAGACTGTAGGCGACATGGGTTAAGGGTGCTTTCAAGGAACGCTGTTGAGAGAGAAATTACTTTAAAACATTACTGTGGGCATACTCACTCTTTAGATTCCTGAGTTCTTTTAGTAACATGCTGTACCAGTGTGTCATAGCCAAATTCCTCACCCTGATTCTGATCAGATGTCCATTTTTCTATTTCTTCTTCAATCATAGACCCCAAAGTATTACATATATACTGTCTAAGGTATTTCACAAATTCATAGCTGAAACAAAACATTTAAAAAATAAATGCAGTAAATATCATGAACTCACTTATCAACGATACCCAGAAAAAATGTTAGCACAGAAAGATTTGTAACATATAATCAGATTTCTTACCTTAAACCAGGATTAAATTAGTCATTCATCCCAAATCATATAGCTAATCTAGAATTTTGTTGTTTTTTTCTGAGACACTTGGAAAAGATCACATTTAAAGATGATGACAGTAGACAGCAAATTTCGGGACCAGCACAAACTTTAGGGGGTTAGGAGTTTTTTCACACTTCTTTTTTATGCTCATATCTTTTACGTGTGATGCTTAATGGTAGGGAAAGCAGTTGTTAAAGATTTTCACAATTGTTCAAGCTGATGAAGAAAACCACACTAGATAACAGTAATTATAAAAGAATAAATAGGAAAAGAATAAATAGGATGCAGGCTCCAAAAGTCAAGTAGAGATATCTGACATGAAACCATGTAGTATTATAGAAAAGGTACAGGCTCAGAGTCAAAACGGCCTGAATGCCAGCTCCAGCTCTACCACTCTAGCTGGAGTGGCCTGGGACAAGTCTGTTTTTCCATCTGTAACTTGGAAATGATCATGTCTGCTTCATTCCATTATTTTAAATTCAGGAGGCAACAGACAAGAAACTTAATCATTATAAACAACAAAATTAAGAAGGATATTCTCTACTCCCACAGTGTCAACTTCAGGCTCAACACAAACAGGTGATTCCTTTAGTTCTTTCATCAGCCAAAATGTCTCCCCAGAATCTAGACCTATACAGGCATACCTCGTTTTATTGCACTTTATTGTGCTTCACGGATATTGGGAGTTTTTAACAAACCGAAGGTCTGTGCCAACCTTGCATCAGAGCAAGTCTATCAGCACCAACAGCATTTACTCACTTTGTGTCTCTGTGTCACATTTTGGTAATTCTCACAATATTTCAAACTTTTTCATTATTATTATATTTGTTACAGTAATCTGTGATCAGTGATCTTTGATGTTACTACTACAACTTGCTGAAGGCTCAGATGAAGGTTAGCATTTTTAGCAATCAAGCATTTCTTAATTACGGTATGTACTTTTTTGTACATAATGTTATTGCACACTTAATAGATTACAGTACAGTGTAAACATAGCTTTTATATGCACTAGGAAACCCCCCAAAAAATCATGTGACTCGCTTTATTGTAATAGTTGCTTCATTGCAATGGTCTGGAACCAAACACGCAATATCTCCGAGGTATGCCTATATATTAACTACCTACTGGACAAGGCTACTTTATGTTTTTTTCACCATATCAATCAGCACAGTCAATACCAAATTTATCATCCTACCCACCTGCTCATAAACCACATTCTCTTCTGACATATATCTTTGTTAATGGTACCATCCTTCAATCAGATACCTGTGTATAGCCTCAAACAATCTTCTCTATTACACCTCAGATCTGATAAGTTACCAAGCTCTGTAATTCTGTAAATTCTTCCTCCACAACTTCTCTTTCCTTTCCCACTGCCATCAGACTAATGTTCACATCTTCATAACTTTAGCTAAACAATTGCAAGGGCTCTCTTAGGTCATCCTATAAATCAGTGGTTCTTAAAGTATAACATGGGGCTTCCCTGGTGGCACAGTGGTTATGAATAGGCCTACCAATTCAGGGGACACGGGTTCAAGCCCTGGTCCAGGAAGATCCCATATGCGGTGAAGCAACTAAGCCCATGCACCACAACTACTGAGCCTGCGCTCTAGAGCCCATGAGCCACAACTACTGAGCCCACATGCCACAACAAGTGAAGCCTGCGCGCCTAGAGCCCATGCTCCGCAACAAGAGAAGCCAGCACAATGAGAAGCCGCACACTGCAACGAAGAGTAGCCCCTGCTCACCGGAACTAGAGAGCCCTCGTGCAGCAACGAAGACCCAACGCAGCCAAAAATAAATTAATTAATTTTTTTAAAAAGTATAACATGGATAAGAATCACCTGAAGGGCTTATTAAAACACAGATTGCTGGGCCCCACTCTCAGAGGTCCAATTCAGGTATACTGTGGGCCCAAGAATATGCATTTCTAACAAGTTCCCAGGTGATGCTGACGCTGATGGCAATGCTGCTGGTCCTAGTACCATAACCTGAGAAGCACTGATCTAGATACAGATTCTGTATTCAGATAGCTTTTAAACTAGCCTAAGTGTCTTACAACTCTGATCAGCAGATTCCTACAATGCTGTGTTAGTGGTGTAGTGCAAAATGATTCAGTTATACATATACATGTATATTCTCTTCCATAATCTTTTCCATTATAGTTTATATATTATAATTTATTAGATCCATCCATTTTAAATGTTGACTTTTTTGCTTACGGTATTTCTAAACCAAATCTTTGCATATTTTATACAAAACGGTAAAAACTTACACAGCCAAGATATCATAAAGGTATCACTGCTTTCTTTGAAATGACTTTGAAAATGAAAAGGACCCAGATAACCCTTTCAGCCCAGTGTGATCTCACAGCCAGTCTCTTACTACTGGGAAACAGAAGAGAACAGTGTATGTGGAAGAAAGTGAAGAGAGAGACGAAAAGTCCCTAAAAATAATTCTGATCCTCTTCACAATCCTGCCCAAGGCTAGTCAATCAGACATATCAGTTTTCTTCAGCATCTCTGAGATATTCAGTGAGAAATGGAAGGTGGGGCAAGCCTGAGTTATTTCCCTGAAATTGAAAGAAGAGCCTTTCTGAGGATGAATCCCACCCATCAACACCTACTATGGAATGGCAGTATTAACCTAGTCCCTTAGTTTCATCAGCCCTATCTCTGTGCCACAAATCAGGCAATTAGGAGAAACAAATATTTAACTGAGAAATATAACTTTTTGTGTTTGCTTTGTTTAAAGCCCAATCTGTAAGTAACAAAAATGATATTTTCATAACAAAGGCAGTAAGAAAATATAATGTAAGCCCATTAACAAAATGTATTCAAGAAAGTTAAGACAATATCATTCTAAAATAAAAGACGTATTTTTAAAATCCCCACTATTTAGCATCAGATGTAAATAACAAATATGCTGGGAACATTTTTAAATCCGTTCTTTGGGAACTTAAATAACCACACACTTTTTTTTTTAATGACATCACTTTGACCTATGACCACAATAACATCTCCCTGAAGACCCCATTCAAAATGCTTTAAAGTTTTGGTTCATTTGCCAAGTTAAATTAACCCAAGGACCCCAAGTCTGAATCTTGCATTAATGGGTTACTGCTCTTTTCAAATGAATCTTTTAAGAAAAAAAGATCTCTTGAGAGGTCAGGTCCTCTATCATAGGAGGACTACCAGGCTGCCTATGACCTTAGGATGCACTACTGACTCACTGATCATTGGAAAACTCTGAGAGTCTCCAATCCCAAATTAGTGAAAATAGTCATTTCTTCAAGTGGGCCCTTCTACTCCGTGGGTAAGAGTAATCCACGTCTTCAAATTCCCATCTGATAATTCATTTTGTGTTGGTTCTTTTACCATCTGAATTCATGGCAATACCCAAAAAAATCCTAGAAGTAAAATACACAGCAATGTGTCTGATCATTCTGCTTTACTTCTGACAAATATGAAATTTTTCACATTTACACAGGAAAATTTTATTAAGTTGAGTAAAGAACATTCACTGTTTTCCATTCTTCTTTCTCCACCTTTATTACCTAGGAAAATTTAAGGATTTTTTTCCCATGATGAACTTCTGACATGTTCAAATGTTGATATCAAAATATACAGAGATTACTATTACAGTATAAGGACATAAAAAATCTAATACAAGTTTGTTTGAGGAAATCATCCTCTTAGCTATTTAAACAAGAACTTTTTCAATAATATACAGAAAAATTATCAGTAATGATATGTTTTTGTTTTTGTTTTTTTTTGCGGTATGCGGGCCTCTCACTGTTGTGGCCTCTCCCGTTGCGGAGCACAGGCTCCGGACGCGCAGGCTCAGCGGCCATGGCTCACGGGCCCAGCCGCTCCGCGGCATGTGGGATCTTCCCGGACCGGGGCATGAACCCGTGTCTCCTGCATCGGCAGGCGGACTCTCAACCACTGCGCCACCAGGGAAGCCCGTAATGATATGTTTTAAAAAGATAACTTATTAAGTTATGAATTATAATGCTGATATTTGGAATCCTTAAAATGGATTATATTTCAGGATTATAGGACTTATTATATGATAAACTTAACTTTATATATATTAGTGTATAAAAAGCTAAAAAAAAAAGAATGAGTATTTTATACTACCTACAACCTTTTAGGTTAAAGAATAAGCCTCTGAATCATGATAAACAGTTACTAAATGCATTCATTAATTATGGAAGCATACATGTAATTCTTAGCGATTTCTTCTATGCAGGGATAACACTTTACATAATGGATGTTTTCTTGAAGTTACCACTTAAAAATACTACGGTTCACTAATTTAGGAAGTCACTGGTAGATTCTTCTGTAAAAAAAAAAAAGAAGCCCAATTCAATAAATATAATTGTGCTTCTTCTGTATCAAACCAAAAATATATCAGATTAGAGGGTTACAAAGAAGAGCCTCTGCATTAGAGACTGTTACAATCATTAGGGTTGCTAAGTATTTATATACTTAGCAACCCTAATGATATATATATATATATATATGTATGTATGTATGTATGTATATAGCAATTCTCATTGAAATGCAAGTAAGTATTTTCTAGCTCTGTGGTTCTCAACCCTGGCTGCATATTAGAATCACCTAGAGAGTTCTTCCAAAAATACCAAGGCCCAGTCTCTACCACTCCCCCTCTGCCAAGCCCCCCAGGAAATTTGGATTCACTTATGGTTAAAGTTCATCATCAGTGATTTTTTAAACAAACTCCAATCAATCCCAGTGTAATCAAGACTGAAAACCAGGGCTGTTTTTTTTTTTTAAAGGAAGCCAGTCTAAGTGTTAAAATTTATACAATACACAGACACATAATGAAAGCAATGTCTTCTTCCCTACCTCTCACCCCTCTTACAAGCCTCAAATCCTAGCTGCCACTTTCAAAGAAAAGAAAGAAAGCTTGGATCTTTTAGAGAAAGTATACAGTTTAGGGTAAAAGGAATAAATAAAAGAGGCTATAGAAAGCGGAGATAGGTTAGGGCAGCTGCACTGTGGGGCAAATCCCCAGATAGGGCCACTCTGCCTACACTATGGTTTCTCCCCAAATGACTGCTTTCTTCCCCCACTTTATTATACTACCTGAAATTCCACCATTCATGGACTCAATTGTTTTAACAACCAGCTTCTTACAAAAATGCCAATAGCCTAGAGATACCAATTTCCCCTATAAAACTATTTAATAAGATTATTTTTCTTGCTATTATACCAGGACAACATCAGGTGGATTTAAGGAACCAATGTTCTGATAGTGGAGATGGGAGGACAGATAATTCTGATGTATGAAACACTTCGGGAAGCAACATATACCTAAGTGACTCAAGAACATTTAGCGTTCAAGGAGAGTTAGGTCAGTGAATAGAAAGACAAATGAAAATATGAGTACCTGGACTGGCAGTTAGGATCTCATCAAACTCTGAGACTGTAAGATACTATGAAAACACCAAACACAAGCATCTCCTCCTCTTTCCTCCTTCATAAGGAGTTCCTTCCTCCTAAGATGCAGATCTCAGGCTAGTGCAGCTAACACATGAATTTTATTATCTATATTTTTAAGACTAAAAATTACTCAAACTACTTTTAGAATTATAAATCTTACTTTTAAGACTACAAACTTTTATAATTTGAATGTGTCTGGGATTTTTTAGGTAGGCCACAAGGAAATCTCTTTATTAAATAGTAAATATTAACTATGCAATTAATCGGCAGGCCTTTAATCTATCTAATAAACTGTTGAAGAAGAGGTAAAATTAATACAATAGTCATTACACTGCTGAAAGGAACCAGAATGATCCAACTTTAACTTGAAAAGCATTTAAAAATTGACACAGCTAAAGCAATATTTACAGGCAAATGTGTAGTCTTAAATGTTTACATTAAAAAAAAGAAAAGCTGCAAATAAATGAGTTAAACATTCATCACAAATTTTAAAAAGTGTCCCAGGAAGGGAAAAAAGAAGAGCAGAAATTTTAAAAACCATAGAATAAATACATAACAGAAAGGAAAATCGAAGTTAATAGCTAGTTCTTTGAAAAGACTAATAAAATTAGTCTAGATAAACCTCTAGCAGAACAGATGGAGAACAAAGGAGGAAAGGCATAAATTTAAAAAAAGAATAAAAAGAGGACAATTATAGATACTGGAAATATTAAAAAAGTAATAGGATATTAACAAAAATCTTTATACAAATAAATTTGAAAATCTAGATTAAATGGACAAATTCCCAGAATATAATCCTAGCAAAAACTCAATAATCTGAAAATATTTTAAACAAGTATTTACATGTGAAATAAAAACCAGAAATTAAACCCCAGATTTAATGCTTGATGTGGATTTGTTTGAGGTAAATAAGTATTACCTGAGTATAATAAACATTAACAACCAAAACTGAATTTGAGAAAGTTGCAGTTTTTCTATATTCCTCTGTTTAAGTAATAAATCAATAGCTAACCAATAAAAGCTAGTCTCTGGTATCTCCAAAATAAAGAATATTTTCATGCAATATCAGCTCTTAGTAGTGGACTTAATGAGTAAACAGGAAAATCATGGAAATACAAAAGAAAGCATATGTATAACCAGAAATACTAATTAACAAAAAAATTCCCTCCACACTTCTTAAAACTCCCTTGAGAATCTGGTGAAAACTGTAATGCTCTTCCCATAAAACTGCAAGTAAACACAAACTTTTATACAGAATATTAAAGGGTTCATGGATCCCCTGATGCCCACATATGAAGCAGGTAGGAATTCCAGATAAGAACTTCAGGGCATGCAAAAGTCAGTAAAGATAACATAACAAGAAAATTGTTAAATGTCATCTTCTGTGAGATCAAAATGAAAGGCAAACACTTAATTAAAAATATCATTACTGGGGCTTCCCTGGTGGCGCAGTGGTTGAGAGTCCGCCTGTCGATGCAGGGCACACGGGTTCGTGCCCTGGTCCGGGAAGACCCCACATGCCGCAGAGCGGCTGGGCCCGTGAGCTGTGGCTGCTTAGCCGGCGCGTCCGGAGCCTGTGCTCCGCAATAGGAGAGGCCACAACAGTGAAAGGCCCGCGTACCGCAAAAAAAAAAAAAAAAAAAAAAAATCATTACTAATAATAATAAATTGAGGCACCTGGAAGTAAACTTTTCGATGGAGAGGCTTAATTTAAATTACACATGACTCAAGTCAAAAGAAAAACACACGTGTCTAGGGAAACATAGCCTTCAAGATTTACCTCAAATGGTAAATCTTCCTATCTTCCTACGGTAAAACTTCCTATCTAGTGCTCCCAAACCCAGAGCACTCTGTACTTCTATAGCAATTATACTCCTGACATGTATCACAGGCATTTGAGTATGCACCTTATCCCTCTGTAGGAACTTAAGCTATTCCATAGGAAGTTAATCTCTCTGGAGTGTTCCTGTCGTGCTCAAAATGCATAATTGGTGCAGCCACTGAAAGATCAGATCAGCAAAGCAACAGGGATCTTGGGAACTCAATGCTTTTGAGGTATAGTGACAGAAACCCCTTGGGATGATAGAATTATTCTCAAATGAACAAGAATAATTTACAACTAATGTTACTGTGTTGCCCAGGAGAAAAAAATAATAATCAGGATATGTCGGTTTTGTCAGTAAAAACACAGAGGAAGCATAAGGTTTGGAAAACGAGAATATAAAATAAATTCGGTATCTGATTAAATAAAGGAAATCATGAACCTCCAACTTGGGCGCTATTTTGACAACAATCAAGTGAACATTCTTTTTTTTTTTTTCCTTTCTTTGCGGTACGCGGGTCTCTCACTGCTGTGGCGTCTCCCGTAGCGGAGCACAGGCTCCGGACGCGCAGGCTCAGCGGCCACGGCTCACGGGCCTAGCCGCTCCGCGGCATGTGGGTTCTTCCCGGACGGGGGCACGAACCCGTGTCCCCTGCATCGGCAGGCGGACTCTCAACCACTGCGCCACCAGGGAAGCCCCAAGTGAACATTCTTTATCCAACTACATTTTGATCTTTTCTGGATCAGCTGGTTTGTTTGCTTAAGAAATCAAAAGGAATTTTACTTGTGAAAATTTTCATCAGTTTCCTCCAGATGTAAGAGGATCTCCTCGGCGCACTCCAGGGAGGGAGCCCCCGTGATTTTCTCCTTCACGCTCTGGAACAACTGCCTCAGCATCGCCTGCAGCATCACTTCGACCTCGCCGGAGACGTGGGCCATCCTCTGTCAGAATCAAACGCCCATGCCCTTTGCTGAGGGTCCCAGCAAACGCCGCCCCGTGCGCACGCGCGTCCCCACCCAGCCCCCACCGGCGCACAGCGCCGTTCCCCGGGAGACCGCGGCTGACGCTTAGGGGCGGGCCCTTGGCGCGTCGTTCCGAAAAACAAGATACCTTGCGTTGGGGAAACAAGAATCTTTGAGGTCCCGCCTTTGGAACTCGTCGCTACCGCCCTTCCGGGCCAAGAGGATTCAAGCTGCACCGACTAAGAGCAAAAAAGAGATCCCAAAGGCTCTGCGGGTGGACTTGACGGCGTTACGTCACCGCTACGCGTGACGTCCGCACGTTGACGTGACTTTCCAGATGGGAGGGAGGGCCGCTTGACAACCTGCCCAGGCTCCTAGAGGAAGTTTCAGGTGCGCTCGCTGAAAGGGTTGTAGGTGGGAGGAAGAAAAGGGTAGGAGGAGAAAGGTGTCAATAAAAGAAAGATAACAGAAGTGAAACTGAAAGCAGCTTGAAAAGTTTTAATTGAGTGAATGGTATTGAAGTGTTGCAATGATCTTTCCTTCAAACAGCTAACGTCTATTGACTCCTACCCTTTACCAAGCACCTTGCTAGGAGCTGTGAAGAGGACGCTCTCACATTCTAACAAACAAGAAGTCAGCGATTACAACACAGTGCAATTAAGTGTCACGATAGAGAAATGCGCCAGGTAGGTGCTGTGAAAACCTAGAATCACCTTTTCACCCAAAAGAAGAGTCAAGGAAAGAAGTGAAGAGAAAACAAACTGAACGTGCAAAGGGTAGGGTACCAGAGAGAGTGTAGTATATTCCGGTACTTGAATTTTTAGAATTAGAAAGAGGAGGAGAGGGGTCTAGAGAAGTAAATGGACCACATCGGAAAGGGTCATATTTGGCACTTTTAAGGGATTAGAGGTTTGTCTTGAAAGTAGTAGAACACAATGGGATTCCAGAACTAAATCGTGAGATATCATATATAAAGATCACTCTGCAGGAAGTTGCAATGGATAATCATGGTCCTTCATACAGTTTCCAATCTAGGTAAATCCCCAGTCCATGGTCATGTCCAAGCTGCAAGGTACCAACCCATCAGTGTTGGTTAGGATCAGATCTTGGTGTCTACAGAATAGTCAATCCCAAATCACTGATATGTGATTCAATGTCAATAAATTCTCCCTTATCCAGCTTTATATTTTATGCCCCTGGTCCAACAACATCTGATTCACTTTACATGTTAGCCAGGATCAATGACTTCTTTGTCTATGCTGTTACTTCCAGGAGCAAAAGTATGATATATCTTTGCCAGCTCTAGCAGCATGTTTCTTGGTGAAATATATGCTCAATTTTGGTTGTCTTATTACCACATTAAGAAAAACCAAACTGGCAGAGTAGGCATACTTGTACCTTTATTTGTCAGCGAAGCTATAAAAGCCAATACCTGTATGTGCGTAGAATCACCAGCACGTGACAACTGCATTTTCAGACTAACACAGGTGAGTTATATTGGCAACTCAGACACCAGGATTAACATAGCCATTAGCGATGTAATTTTTTGAAATGGTAGACTGTTATTGGTAAAATTCAGAACAAAATAAGATATACTCTTTACTTACATAGTTTTTGCATTCCTAGAAAAGTCAGTGTATTAAAACTGTGCCAAATATTATTTTATATAAATGGAATCAGTTCATGGACTCATACTTATCAAGAGCTTTTTAATCTACATGAATGTCCAGCAGGACTGTTGAAAGTCATATGGGAACCAGAACAATTCTTTTGTGTGGGAGAGTCTCCTGTGTATTTCAAGATGTTCAGCATCCCTAGCTCACACTACAAATACCAGTAAATGCCATCAAATTATTGTGATGACAGAGTGTCCCCCATATATTTCTAAAATGCTTCCTTGGGAACAGTGGGGGGAGATTTGAACTGCATGGACTGAAAACCACTGTTCTAAAGGATTTACCTTTGGAAGAAGGAAAAAAACTTAAAAGAATACCTGATATTCAAAAAGGAAAATTAGCCAAGAATGGGGTGAGGGGAGTAATGTATTTAAATAAACCTCAATAAATCTTGTCTGTATAAAAAAGTAATTTATAATATTCTAATTTGTGAAGGTGAAAATGCATAGTATTAAAATACTATAAACAACCCTGGGTAAGTAGGGAATATAATGATAAGTTGAAGTATTCTGCAATGCTTGAATTTTTCTGAAGGAAGTTTAAGATATTAAACTTGGTCAGGTAGGCATGGTGAAATTTCAGATGTAACCATTAAAAGACTAGATATAGAGAACTTAAATTCAAAAAATGGAGGGAAAATGATATAAGGAGATTTAAGGATAGAAAAACAAAAACCCAATCAATTTGAAAAAAAAATCAAGTAAGAAAACAGAAGCATAAGAAAAATGGGAAAATTTTAAAATATACAAAGATGCATGATAGAAAAAGTACAAAACATTGCTAAATTTAAATGAACTCAATGTTCCACTTAAAGGAACTGTCAGATTAGATTTTTAAATAGCTAACTAAATGCTATTTATAAAAACCCTAAAAACATAGAAACGTTAACATTAAAAAGGTGAGGAAAGAAAAACTAGGTGAATATTATCCAAGAAAAAGTTGTTGAAGTTTTGTGTCAGCAAAAATGAAATTTAAGAAAAAGATGTTAGGAATATGGCATGTCGCTTCATAATTTTAAAATATTAATTCAACGGGAAGATATAGCAATTTTAAATGTAAAGTAAGTAAGCAAAACTTCCAGTCTCTCCAAAAGTCTTTAATTTCCCAGAGAAGGTTTCTGTACATGTTCTTATAAAATATCCTTGAATAAGATGCGCTTCAGAGTTGAATAAAATCTTTTTTTTTTAGATTTGCTTTTTTGGATTGCAAGATACATGTAAAGAAAATACAGTTGTCTCAGCAATACACAGCATTTATGCAGGCCTGAAATATCATTTATCATTGTTAAAGATACAAAAGCCTCTCAAAATATCCAGAAACTGTTGTGCCAACCTAATTATTTGTTATTCAGACTGTAATAATCCTATCATTTTCGTGACTCAGTTTATCTTTTTTTTATCATCTCTGTTTCTACTGCCTCTGACCATCTTTTCTCAATGCCTCCTGCATTCAAAACTCCGTAAGACTCTGTAGAGGATGCCATGGCACACAATAGACCATGCAGCTAATTTTTGCTTCACTGTGAACTTCCAGTAAGTTTACTAATCCTTTTTTTTTTTTTTTTTTTTTGCGGTACGCAGGCCTCTGACTGTTGTGGCCTCTCCCGTTGCGGAGCACAGGCTCCGGACACACAGGCTCAGCAGCCATGGCTCACGGGCCAAGACTAGCATTACTGGCTAGTCTTTACATGAAAAAAAATCCCAAAGGAAACTTATATTTTAAAAATTAATTTGTTTTAGCATTATTGGCTAGTCTTTACATGAAAAAAAATCCTAAAGCAAAGCAATTTTAAGGATTAGCAAACTGGGCTTCCCTGGTGGCGCAGTGGTTGAGAGTCCGCCTGCCGATGCAGGGGACACAAGTTCGTGTCCCGGTCCAGGAAGATCCCGCATGCTGCGGAGCGGCTAGGCCCGTGAGCCATGGCCGCTGAGCCTGCGCGTCCGGAGCCTGTGCTCGGCAACGGGAGAGGCCACAAAAGTGCGAGGCCCGCATACCGCAGGAAAAAAAAACTCCTCTGAAGTATTAAAAAGTTTAAATTAGTGATATAGCCAAGTATTAAACTGAAGAAATTAAAGTGTTATGTAATAATGAATAATAGACATGAAAATATCTTCAGCCACACTGGTTAAAAAAAAAAAAAGCAAGCTAAAACAAGGTAACCAATTTACAAAATTAGCAGAGTTCTAGAGCATATATATATTTAGGATTGAACTATATGCAGTGAAATGATTACTCTTTTATTATGTTATAAGGAGTACATATAAGCAAAATCTTGGAAATGAAACTGGCAATATATATCAAGAACTTTTGACTCAGTAATTTCATTTCTAAGAATCTACTCCAAGGATCAGAGATGCAGTTGATAGATTTATTATGAGGATGTTAACAGACAGGTTATTTGTAACTTTAAAAAACTGGAAACCTCCTAAGTATTTCATAATAGGTTGAAGGTTAAATAAATTATGGCATAGGCATATGCTGTTAATATCAGCCATTTAAAAATATGTTTCCTATGAATGTTCAATAACAGGGGAATTATTCACATTTTAAGTGGAAAAGTTTGAGCCTAAAATTGTATACATTCACTCTATTTACTGAGCGTCTGTAATGTGCATTGCATGATTATATATTAGGCAATACACACATATCTTACAATTATGGATGAAGATTTCTTCTACCGTAATTGTCATATTAGTATATATAATGCTAGACCTAACAAATTCTTAGTCCAGGTATAGGATAAGTGCACTAAATCCTCCTGCACTATAGAAAGCCAATGGATTATGTCTGAAGTTGATAAGTTGATAAATAATGGCATGGTTATATTATATTGAATTAATGAGAAAACTATCAAGACAATTAAAAACAAACATTTGAATATGGTTGCCTCTGAGAGGTTGAAACTCCAATGGGGTTGGGGCAGCAATGAGGCAGAAGTACTTGCCTTTTGTTGTAAGTTCTACTACACTATTTTAGTTTTATTAATGCATATTTATACTTTCATTTTACAAACAGAATGCCCTTTTAAAGTTGGTAGTACATGGGGTCACAGTAAATAGCGCTCCTCTTTCCCACCCAAGGTCAGAACTGAGAGGCAAACATAGGAGTCCAACAGCTGAAGATAAAATACCAACTTCATTAAAAGTTTAATTGAAAAATGTGACTTACGTTTGTGGCACAACAGCCTTGCTAATATTTCACTGCTAAATTAGCCTTTACCCACCCAGCCATTTGTATAGCTATAAAATAGCAGGCCACCCCCAAGGAGGTAGACAGAAAGCAGGACAGAATGCATGCATCCTGCACATAGGCTGAGGCTAAAAATCAAAAAGAGAAAGGAGTCGAGCAGACATACTCTGTTTCTTTTTCCAGAGTCACTGATGATCTCTATAAAATCACTAACTAGCCATCTCCTAATCAAACACATATAAGATATCTGCCATGTGCTAGGTACTTTGTTATATGTCATGGTTGGATCAGTGAGCAGTAAGATAGGCAAGACGAGCCTGCTGTCCTCAATAGCTCACAGTCTGGTGACATAGACATGTAACATGTAAGGGAGATATGTTTATAAATAATTAGACAAGGTGCTACATATTATCTTGAATGATTTCCTCCAATTCTAAGAATCAGCATTTGGAGAGTCTGTTCAGTTCAATTATTTGTCCATAGTAGTTTTGGTGATTTTCTTGTAATCTTGGCATATAATACTTGCATTATCTAAGTGAAGCTATAATAGTCTAATTCAAATTCTTCAGCTGCCTCTCTTTATCCCATTATTACTTTTGAAACTCTTTTGTTTTCCAGGTCAGTTTTTTCATATACAGATTTAAAATAGCCTTTGTATTCTGTAATATTTAATATTTTTAGTGGTAGTTTCAAATTTATTTATATCTGTCCTCAACAATAAAATTAAGCATATCCTTTCTTTTTCCAGGTACTTTTCCTATTTATACTAACCATGAACATTAGGATAACACATTTTAAAGGTAGAAATACACTAAAATCACATTTGAATTGGAAGAAGAATCAATTTAATAGAATTTGGTAACTTGAGGTTTTCTGTAAAAACTGTTATCCTTTTTCTAATACAGATATAAAAAAATTACTAACAAAATTCCATAATACAATATTCTAGTGAATTACAAAATTATAGTAAAATGTCGCAAATACTGTTAGACTACCAACAGTAAGCACTGAGTAATTTTTAAAGCCTTTTTAAAAAAATCATTTTAAGAAACATTTTGCTATTAAGCAAAGTTGCCTGTACAAAATACATTTGTTATAACTAGCAACACCCTATAAGAAGCATTTTACTGGATTTTTATGATTTAAAAATTATTTAACCTGTTAAATATGGCAACTTGAACATACGCGTTTATTCCTGCTCTATCCAGAAACCCCACTAAAATGTGGATAAAGAAATACAAAAGACATAAACCCCCAAGGACAAAGAGAATGTTGAGAAGAGATAACAGAGAATTTGGTTTATTCTGTTTGTACACTATAAGTGAGGGTTTACCTACTCAAACATAGGCTGGCAGTTCTGGGATGAATCTTTAGAAGTTGTGGGTAAGGATTTAGCTTGAAATCTCACCTTGTTCTATGCAAGGAAGCATAATTTAAGAATACTTATAGTTCATGTAGATAGGAATTTTCCATAAGTCGAGCTACACTGTAAAAGAAGACAGAGTTGGGTGGAGGCCTTATGTGTGTTCTGAGTGGGCAGGGGTTTATTGATAGCTCAAGCTTCATTATACACCAAGAAACAGTCAAGGGAGAAGTTTTTGTCCTCTGAGTGTGAATGAGGTCTTATCCTGAAATTAGACCTCATGAGACATAGACAGATATACTCAGAGGAAAAACCTTTGGCGTACAAGGAATACAGGCATGAGTTTAGTGAGATGTCAAGGGCGTACTAACTCAAGAGAGAAACCTTATTTGTTTGGGAAGGGTGAAATGAGTCAGAAGACATAGGTTTCCAAACTCAGGCAGCTACACTCTACAAAGACTTAAATGGGCCATGACTTTAAAATACCAAGTATACCATGATGACTCCCTCACTTTTATCCCCAGCCCTAACATTTCACATTTACTGTAGATTCTTATATGCAACTGCCTTTTGGACATTTCCATCTGGATAAATGATAGGACTCTAATAATTTAGCATTTCCAAGTCCAACTTTTGAAAATACTCTTCCCCAAAAATAAAAAAAATAATTTTCTTTATTTAAAAAGAAAGAAAATACTCTTCCTCCTCTCACTTCCTGAGTCTCTCCCATCTCAGTAAATGACCCACCCTCATTTCCAATTGCTCAACCTAAATTTTTTAAATTATCCTTGATTCCTCTCTTTCAGTCATATACTATACCCAGGCTTTCAGGAAATTCTGCCAGCTCTACTCTCAAGCATGTGCAGAATCTGTCTGTATTTTACAACATCCAGTGATACCACCCCAAGTCAAGACATCATCTGCTCCCTCTCTGATTTCATTCGCATCTAATCTTCCACCTTCCCCTAGCCACTTTGATGCTTAGAAGCTTTCTTGCTATTCCTAAAATGCGTTAAGCATTCTCTTACCTCATGGCCTTTGATGTTTTCCCTCTGGCTGGAATGCTCTTACTTTCAGATATTCATATAGCTGATCTTTTTACTTTCTTTAGATCTCTGCCAAATATCAGTAAAGTAACTGGTGTTCAGTAAAGAGAGATCTTTACTCTCTTATATTTTAAAAAAATACTCTTTTCTAATCATTCATCACAAAGTTCTCTCCAACTGTTACACAGATTATTCCGTAAGCAGGTAAAGAATCATGCAAAAACTTTTCAACTCTCTCCTTTGAAAATTTTTTTTTTTGTGGTACGTGGGCCTCTCACTGTTGTGGCCTCTCCCATTGCAGAGCACAGGCTCCAGACACGCAGGCTCAGCGGCCATGGCTCACAGGCCCAGCCGCTCCGTGGCATGTGGGATCTTCTCAGACCAGGGCACAAACCCGTGTCCCCTGCATCGGCAGGTGGACTCTCAACCACTGCGCCACCAGGGAAGCCTCTCCTTTGAAAATTTTAATATCGATCTTTTATTTCATTTTGGAATTTCATATCTAATGTACCTTAGTGACTCAGTAGAAACTTCTAGTTTAACATCCTACTATATTTTTTCATGTTATGCTTCTCTTACTGGAATTTTTGCTCTATAAAAGCAGGGACTTCATCTTTTTTCATTGATATAACTCCAGTATCCATAATACTGCCTGGTGCATAGCTTTCCAGAATATATGTTGAACGAATGAATGAATACAGAAGAGAACTAAGGGAATGATCTGGATGATGGCAAAGAGAAATATCAGAATGGCAGACTTGATAGAGTGGAGTGAAACCCCAGCTAACCACAAACAAAAAGAGCTCTGGGAGAGCTCTGGAGTCCAACTTTAGCAACATTGGAAAACAAACAAACAAACAAAAACCCTGAGAATAACTGCACAAAAAAAGAAAGAAGATAGCTTCATTTTGCCTGCATCAGCCCATCCTCCAAGCTGTCATTGCTCAGCAGCAAGAGGGAACTTCCCAGCTAGAAAGAGTTACCGTCACCAGGAAAGGAAAAGTGGAATGAGCAACCAGCTGCCCCATCCTTTGGGGCACCACATGAAGGTCCCCTTTCAATTTCACCCCACCCAGACTCAGCAAAGCTGAGACACGTATAGAAACAATAGAGATGGCTAGGGACAAGGAAGAGAAACAGAGGTTACCAATCGTAGCCATGCAGTAGGAGAGACTGTGGTTTACAGTGACCTGCTCTGCAGACAAACAGGGCAGATTTTACTAATGAAAAAAAACAATAGACAGCACAGCTGCTGCAGACCTCCCTGCAGTGCAGCTCTACTGCAAGATGACAGCCTAGATCCCTACAGTTGACTCCTACCACCATCTTCAAACTTGGAGCTAGCCCCTCAAGCTGTGCACTTTCACACTGCCAGCCTGACACTTGTCATCAGCATCCACTGCATTGCACATGTGCAGACATGGGAGAGCATTCCAACAGCCAGGGCCGCACAACCGCTCGTGGGCCTGGATCAGGCTTTGTCTTCTGTCACTGGCCTGCACATCTGTGCTCCAGTGCCTACTCTCACCACTCCTATTCAACATAGTACTGGAAATCCTAGCCAGAGCAATCAGGCAAGAAAAAGAAATAGAAGGCATTCAAATTGGAAAGGAACAAGTGAAACTGTCTTTGTTTGCAGATAATATGATCTTATATACAGAAAATCCTAAAGATTCCACCAAAAAAAACCTGTTAGAACTAATAAACAAATTCAGTGAAGTTGCAGGATACAAACTCAACATACAGAAATTAGTTGTGTTTCTATGCTCTAACAATAAATTATCTGAAAAAGAAATTTTTAAAAAATAGTCTCATTCACTATGGCATCAAAAATAATAAAATACTTAGGAATAAATTTAACCAAGGAAGTGAAAGATCTATACACTAAAAATTGTAAGACTCCAATGAAAGAAACTGAAGAAGACACAAGCAAATGGAAAGATACCCCATGTTCATGAATCAGAAAAATTAATATTGTTAAAATGTTCATACTACTCAAAGCCATCTATAGATTCACTACAATTTCTATCAAAATCCCAATTCAGTTTTCACAGAAATAGAAAAAACAATCCTAAAATTTGTATGGAACCACAAAAGACCCTGAATAGCCAAAGCAGTCCTGAGTAAGAACAAAGCTGGAGGTATCACACTCCTGATTTCAAACCATACTACAAAGCTATAGTAATCAAAACAAAATGGTACTGGCATAAAAATAGTATAGGCCAGTGGAAAAGAATCTAGAGCCCAGAAATAAGCCCTCACAGTACAGTCAACTAATAGTTATCAAAAAGAGTCAAGAATAGGCTCTTCAATAAATTGTGTTGGGAAATGGATAATCACATGCAAAGAATAAAATTGGACCCTTTTATACCACTCACAAAAATTAACTCAAAATGGATTGTAGACTTAAACATAAGAGCTAAAACCATAAAATCCTTAGAAGAAAATTTGGTGAAAAGTTTCTTCACAAGATGTGTCAAAGATTATTTTTTTGTATATGACACCAAAAGCAGAAACAAATAAGTGGGACTACATCAAACTAAAAAGCTGCTGCACAGCAAAGGAAACAGTCAAGAGAATGAAAAGTCAACCAACAGAATGGTAGAAAATATTTGCAAATCATGTCTGATAAGGGATTAATATACAAAATACATAAATAATTCATAAAACTCAATAGCAAACCATCCAATTAAAAAATGGGCAGAGGAACTGAATAGATATTTTCCCAGCAAAGACATACAAGTGGCCAACAGATACATGAAATGGTGATCAACATCATTGGTCATTATGTAAATGCAAATCAGAGCCACAATGAGATATTATCTCATACCTATTAAAATGGCAATCATCAGAAAGACAAGAGATAACAAGTGTTGGTGAAGCTGTGGGGAAAAGGGAACCCATGTGTACTGCTGATGGCAATGTAAATTGGTTCATCCACTATAGAAAACAGTATGGAGAGTCCTCAGAAAATCAAAAATAGAACTACCATATGATTCATCAATCCCACTTCTGTGTATTATCCAAAGGAATTGAAAGATTCTTATTTTTAAATATTTATTTATTTACTTATTTGTGGCTGCGTCAGGTCTTAGTTGCAGCATGCGGGGTCTTTCATTGCAGTATGCAGGCTTCTCTCTAGTTGTGGAGCACAGGCTCAGTAATTGCGGTGTGCGGGCTCAGTAGTTGTGGCACACAGGTTTAGTTGTCCCACAGCAAGTGAGATCTTAGTTCCCCCAACCATCCCCTGCATTGGATGGCAGATTCTTAACCACTGGACCACCAGGGAAGTCCCAAAAGATCCTTAGAGAGCTCTGCACTCTCATGCTCATTGCAGCATTATTCACCGTAACCAAGATATGGAAACAACCTAAAAGTGTCTGTCAATGGATGAATGGATAAGGAAGATGTGGTTTATATATATAATGGAATATTATTGAGCCATGAGGAAAGATGAAATCCTGCCATTTGCAACAATATGGATGAACCCTTAGGGCATTATGCTAAGTGAAGTAAGTCAGACAGAGAAAGATAAATACTGTATGATATCACTTATATGTGGAATCTAAAAAATCTGAACTCAGAAATAGTAGAGAGATGGTTATCAGATGCTGGGAGATAGGGAAAATGGGGAGATGTGGACAAAGGGTACAAAGTTCAGCATGGTGATTATAGTTAATAATACTGTATTATATAGTTGAAAGTTTCTAAGAGAGTAATGTCACAACAAAAAAAGATGGTAATTATGTGATGTGATGGAGGTGTTAGCTAGCATTATGGTAGCAGTCATTTTTCAATAAATAAATGTATTAAATTAACACCTTAAACTTAAACAATGTTATATGTCAATTATATCTGAATAAGGCTGGGATGGCGGAGGGAGAATGGCAGTCCTAAAGAGCAACCAAATTGTAATCGAAGGCAAAGTGGTCCTGGAATGATTTCTACAAAAAAAAATTAGAAATGAGAAATTAACTGAAGTGTTTGATCACATTGACATATCTTGCTTGCGATGATCTTGGAGAGTTTGGAGAAAATTAGTGGTAAGAATATAGAAAAATAAACCCAACAACAACACAACCACAGCCACAATAATAACAACAAATAAGGCAACCATTGACTCCTGGAGAAACAAAACATTGTACAGAAAAATAATTATAATCATAGCATACTATCTGGCTTGCTATTGAACAGTATTTCCATGTCACAAATACAGACATAATGGATACAAATTTTACCAAAAATTGTGATATAGCTATACAAGCAGATGAACTAGTGAGTATAAATATATTATTATAGAGCTACGTCCTTGTTTTCCATATTATGAAGTCAATATATGCTTTAAATTGAAAAAAAAAGAATGACAATATATTGTATTTAAAATATGGATGTAGGGCTTCCCTGGTGGTGCAGTGGTTAAGAATACGCCTTGGACTTCTCTGGTGGCGCAGTGGTTAAGAATCCACCTGCCAATGCAAGGGACATGGGTTCGAGCACTGGTCTGGGAAAATCCCATATGCCGCGGAACCACTAAGCCCGTGCGCCACAACTACTGAGCTGCACTCTAGAGCCCGCAAGCCACAACTACTGAAGCCTGCGTGCCACAGCTACTGAAGCCCGCTCACCTAGAGCCCTTACTCCACAACAAGAGAAGCCCGTGCACCGCAACAAAGAGTAGCCCCCGCTCGCTGCAACTAGAGAAAGCTCACACGCAGCAAGGAAGATCCAACACAGCCAAAAATAAATACATAAATTTAAAATGAAATAAAATAAAATATGGTTGTAAATAAGAGAAAAATAATTAAGTATTGAAATTGCTTACCTCTCAAGGAAATCACATATTGAGGTTTGAGAGAGATAGGGCTGAGCATTAGAGCTTATTGATTAGAAGCCTTGTACTATTTGCTCTTTTAAACTGTATAGATGTATTACTTTTAAAAATAAAAATTATATTAAGAATGTACATTTTTAATTGTAAAATGACTACATGTAAGGATATAAAAAGATAACATGTAAAATACAAGTCTGTAGGACCAGAATCTACAACTTGTTTATCTTACATGAAATTCTCAGAGCACTTTCAGTGAAATTCAATGCCAAATTAAAGTTCAGAATTTCTTCTACCAAAACCATATTTACTATCTCTACTTTTGTGATAATCATGCTCTCACTTTTCTTTTTTTTTTAACTTATTTATTTATTTTATTTTTGGTTGTGTTGGATCTTTGCTGCTGCGCGTGGGCTTTCTCTAGTTGCGGCAAGCGGGAGCTACTCTTCTTTGTGGTGTGCAGGCTTCTCATTGCGGTGGCTTCTCTTGTTGCAGAGCACAGGCTCTAGGTGTGTGGGCTTCAGTAGTTGTGGTGCACGGGCTCTAGAGCGCAGGCTCAGTAGCTGTGGCGCACGGGCTCAGTTGCTCCACGGCATGTGGGATCTTCCCGGACCAGGGCTTGAACCTGTGTCCCCTGCATTGGCAGGCAGATTCTTAACCACTGCATCACCAGGGAAGTTTGCCCTCATTTTTCTTTATCTTTGTACCATCAAAGGTTTTATCCCTAACCTACAGGTTAAGTGTTGCCTGTTTTTGACTTTATCTAAATGAACCCTACTGCATATAGTATGCTATAACTTGCTCCATTTTCTAATACACATATTTGTGAGGTTGACCCAAGAAAGTGTGTTGCTGCCAATAATTTTTTCCACTGTGTTCTATTTGCTTTTGCCTATACCACATTTTTGTTCAAACTACTCTTGACATTTGAGTCGTTTCCGTTATTTTTGCCGTTACAAACAAAACTATCAAATCGTATAGAATTGCATTTGCTTTATGCATATTAATTTTGCATCCAGCAACTTTACTAAAATCTCTTCTTAATTCTAGTAATTTATCTCTCAATTTTTTCTATGTCTATTTATAAAATCCACAAATAATGGCATCTTTGCTTTTTTCCAATCCACATCTCCTTTATTTACTTTTCTTTATTACTAATACTGGACCTCTGGTACATATTGAGCCTGCCAATCAGATTGTGGTTCAAATTCTCAGTTACAGCTTTTTACCCTTCTCAGCACAGAACTTATGTTCAAGAAAGTTGATTTTCCTTGTTATCTTCTGGGGTATGAGGTAGGGAGGGCAGGTTTAATCCTGACTCACCATTATACATTTAGCCATTTGATGTCCTAGTTTTATAGGGGAGACGTGTCTTCCTATTAGACTCCTTATCTTGAACAAGTCTTGGGCTTTGTTTCCTGTTGCCATGTCCTGTGGGGCCATGGAGAAATATGGTTAGGGAATAAGCCAGTTCCATTTCTCAACTTACCTATCTGAGCTCTTGACTTAACTTAGATAAGACCTGAAATTTTCTTACCTTATTATTAGTTCACTGATGCATTTAAGGAAATTTTATTAAATATATTTTATGAGAACTGTTTAGTTGTTTTTATTGGCGAGTCAGTCCAGGCACCCAGCCTGCCATGTTAGCAGGAAAAAAGCAGATGAGTTGAAGAATTATGAAAACAAACTAGGCTGCTGATTCTTCAGGCAGGATGCAAGAACTAGTTTAAGTGTACCCTTTGAAGTAAGGCCAGTTTTCTAAACAATTTTTAAATCCTTTCTCAAAAAGTAATGACAATGCCAAGACTTTTTTCCTTTTCCAGTAAAAGCCATATACTACATATCCGACAGTAGGTAAAAATATCCAAAGAGTGCATTCATTGCACCCTGATGTCATTTCTCTTGGTGAAAACACTATTACGTTTCTTTCCAGAAAAACTATCTCCGTGCCAACACATATTATGCCAATCAGTTACACATCAAGTTTTGAACTCCAAACACCTACACAAAGTTCTTCATGATTGGCTCTCACTTCTCAGAAATAACACAGTAATGTTCCAGCGTTCCTGAGAGATCATAGTATTCTTTTACAGTCTGTTTGATGTATGTTTCCAAAATGCCAGACAGAAACCCATAATGCCTTCAGAATTTGTGCCAAGTACAAATAGCTGAGATTACTCAGATAAAGTCATATTAATCTTAAAGACATTTGCTATTTTTTTAGAATGACAAAAGGGCATTCATAAAATTTTATGTCTAATTTACTTTGTTTATTCTATGGGTGTGACCCTTAATTGTTTGTTTTGCTATTTAATTCAATGTTTGCTGAACAAAATGACAGGCATTTTGAGTCCCACTTTCCTGCATCCAGCATAACTGAGGGTATCAGACTGGACTCGCATATTCAGAAGAGGAAAACAGTCACTAAAATAAGGAGGCAAGAACTCCTTTTTTGTATCCATAACGTCTGGCAGTACCCCTGGCATGTGGGAGAAGCTAAATATTTATGAAAGGAATAATGTTGAGGGATATTAAATAGAATTCCCCACTAGTGCCAGGAAGAAAATGACAGAGAAAGAAGACAGGCTCTGGGGTTCAATAGATCTGGGCTTGTATTTCAGCAACGTCAGTCATTAACTTCCTGGCATTAACAAGTGAACATCAGTTTCCTAATCTGTAAGGAAGGGTATAATGCCTAATTCACAGGGCCGTGAATTGTGGGGATTAAGTGAGATGGCACATAAGCAACTAGCATAGCTCCTGGCACAAAGTTGTTATTCAGTAAGCTATTTCCCACTTTTTCAAACACTGTTTAAAAATTATCGCGCGAGAACAACAACCACCGCTGAGAGTGCGAGCGACGTGCGCACGCTGAGTAGGAGGAGGGGCCTGGCGCGTGCTGAAATGGGACTGAGAGCTGTCTGCTGGTTCTCAGCTCGAAGAAGATTCTACAGTCATTATTGATCCTTTTTCTTGGCGTCACCATTTTTTGAAGCAAAGTTAACCTAGTTTTCTAGTTTGAGCTTTCTTTTTAGCCATCTTTTTTTTTAAAAAAAAAATTAATCTATAAACTAGACAAGAGATAGTTCTACAATGTCCAAGTCATTCCAGCAGTCATCTCTTGGTAGCGACTCACAGGGCCGTGGGTGTGACCTGTCTGCAGCAGGCATAGGCCTTCTTGCTGCTACTACCCAGTCTTTAAGTATGCCAGCATCTCTTGGAAGGATGAACCAGGGTACTGCACACCTTGCTACTTTGACAAATCTTGGAATGAGTTCTTCATTGATTCAACAAGGAGCCCATAGTGCACTGTCTTCTGCTAGTACTTCTTCCCATAATTTGATTTCTGTATTTAACATTGGAAGTAGAGGTCCCCTCCCTTTGTCTTCTCAGCACCGTGGAGATGCATACCAGACCAGTAACATTTTGGCCAGCTTTGGTCTGTCTGCTAGAGACTTAGATGAACTGAGTCGTTATCCAGAGGACAAGATTCCTCCTGAGAACTTGCCCCCAATCCTACAACTTGAAAGGAGGAGAACTGAAGAAGGCCCTACATTGAGTTATGGTAGAGATGGCAGATCTGCTACACGGGAGCCACCATACAGCGTACCTAGGGACAATTGGAAAGAAAAGATGCACTTTAGAAGAGATAGTTTTTTCGTTGTTTTTTTTTTTTTGGCTGTGTTGGGTCCTCGTTGTGGTGCACGGGCTTCTCATTGCAGTGGCTTCTCTTATTGTGGAGCATGGCAGGCGGGCTTCAGTAGTTGTGGCGCACGGGCTTAGTTGCTCCACGGCATGTGGGATCTTCCCAGACCAGGGATCGAACCCGTGTCCCCTGCATTGGCAGGCAGATTCTTAACCACTGCGCCACCAGGGAAGCCCAAGGAGAGATAGTTTTGATGATCATGGTCCTAGTTTCAACCCAGTGCTTGGTTATGACTGTGGAAGTCGTTCGCAAGAATCTGGTTATTATGACAGAATGGATTATGAAGATGACAGATTAAGAGATGGAGAAAGGTGTAGGGATGATTCTTTTTTTGGTGAGTCTTCACGTAACTATCATAAATTTGACAGTGAGTATGAGAGAATGGGACATGGTCCTGGCCCCTTACAAGAGAGATCTCTCTTTGAGAAAAAGAGGGGTGCTCCTCCAAGTAGCAATATAGAAGACTTCCATGGACTCTTACCAAAAGGTTATCCCCATCTGTGCTCTATATGTGATTTGCCAGTTCATTCTAATAAGGAGTGGAGTCAACATATCAATGCAGCAAGTCACAGTTGTTGATGCCAGCTTCTTCTTGAAATCTACCCAGAATGGAACCCTAACAATGACATAGGACACACAATGGGTGATCCATTCATGTTGCAGCAACGTACAAACCCAGCATCAGGAATTCTGGGACCTCCACCTCCCTCATTTCATCTTCGGGGACCAACAGTTGGACCAAGAGGAAATCTGAGTGCTGGAAATGGAAACCTGCAAGGACCAAGACACATGCAAAAGGGCAGAGTGGGAACTAGCCGAGTTGTTCACATCATGGATTTCTGGCAAGGGAAAAACTTGAGATATCAACTATTACAGCTGGTGGAACCATTTGGAGTTATTCAAATCATCTGATTCTAAATAAATTTAATGAGGCATTTACTGAAATGGCAACCACAGAAGATGCTCAGGCTGCACTGGATTATTATACAGCTATACCAGCATTAGTATTTGGCAAGCCAGTGAGAGTTCATTTATCCTAGAATTATAAAAGAATAAAGGCCTTTATTGAGATGGAGACCAGAGAAGATGCAATGGCAATGGTTGACCACTGTTTGAAAAAGGCCCTTTGGTTTCAAGGGAGATGTGTAAAAGTTGACCTGTCTGAAAAATACAAAACATTGGTACTTAGGACTCCCAACAGAGGCATTGACTTACTGAAAAAAGATAAATCCCGGTGAAGATCTTACTCTCCAGATGGCAAAGAATCTCCAAGTGATAAGAAATCCAAAACTGATGTTTCCCAGAAGACTGAAAGTACAACTGAAGGTAAAGAAAAAGAAGAGAAGTCAGGTGAAGATGGTGAAAAAAGATACAAAGCATGACCAGTCAGAACAAGAACCTAACATACTTCTTGAATCTGATTTGCTTGATCTACTTTGAGTGAGCTTTTGGTTTTCCAACTGTGGCCCACTGACAAAAATATTTTAAATCTTAGAAGCCTGAAACACTGAGTCAGACCTTATTGTCACGCTGTAGTAAATTCTCCAAGGTAGTGCAGTCCTGTGAGGTTTCTTGGCAATCAGCCAACTGTAGCTCACCTTCATTGACTCAATAATATTTATTGATTTGCTTATTTGAACAAACTATCTCTAAGATAAAGTCTACAGTAATATATTTACTTGTACAAAGAAAATCATATAAGCCCTGAAGGTTTTAATAGCAGTAAAATATGAAACGTTGTCACTGAGTTTTGCTTCCTCAACCAAATTTTTTTTAATCCAAGAAGTGATAGCAAGAAGGACATGAGAGTGGTATGAATAAAATTATAAACCTAGCACTTTTACATTTTACAGATTACAAAGATAGTGATAGAATCCAAAATCTCCATATTTTTAATATATGTAATAGGTGTCACATTGGCTTCCTGTGTAGTTTTGTCTGAATCATGTTTAGGCCTTACTTCAACTCTCGAGACATAGAATACAACAACTATGGTCATTGATACTCATCACCACTTCAATTGCTTGCAGTAGACATAAGGAAAAGACTAGCATAGTATTATAAGTATTTGCATTCAAGTAGCTACAACCCATGGCATGTGGAAAGAAAAAAGTGCTTTTAAGGCACATAAAATACAATGTTATCCACTTACTAACTAAAGAATCAAGAACCCCAAAAAGGCAGTTAAAAAAATAAATAACTCAGTTCAAATGTTAGAATAAAAGAAGAAGAAAAGCAAAAGGTAAAAGAAAATTTGTTCCCTCAAATTTAATCATAGTAAATGCAAACTTACACTGTTCTACCTAATGTCACATAATTAATTTATTCTATCAATACTTCATTATTTTTCTTAGCTTGACAGGTTGGGGAAGGATGTTATAATAATTCATAAAATCTTTGATAATGTCTCTACCTTGTCCAATAATCAGTGATCTGGAAACATTATTTTCCAAGTTAGTAAACCAATGAAAAAAAGCAGATTTTATATGTTCTTCTGTTGCTTGCTAATTAGCCTATGCCTACCAAAAATCTGATCCTGCTTTTTGATATCAAGACAGAGCTTCCTCAGGGCATATTTGTTAGGGCTAGTGATCTCTTTTTCAGTAGCACTAAATAGACTTAAAGGAAGTAATAGAATCCCAGTGAAGAAGATACCCTGCCATCAGCTACTTCACATTTCAGAACAGAGCAGACAACCTCAGGGACCTGTGGGTAAACGGTAAATGACAACCAAGAATCTGCCCATTATTAATTCAGTATCTTGCTGTTTGGTTTTCAGCAGAAACAAAACACATAATTAGTCTTGGCAGTTGAGAACCACGATTGCCTCTCACTATGTTGAACTCTTTGCTTCCCTTTTATTTATGTATTTATTTATTCATTAAAAATATTTATTTATTTAGGCTGTGCTGGGTCTTCATTGCGGCACGCAGGGTCTTCATTGCGGCACGCAGGATCTTCGTTGCGGCATGCGGGATCTCTTTTTTTTTAGTTGCAGCATGCCTACTTCTTAGTTGAGGCATGTGAACTCTGAGTTGCGGCATGCATGCGAGATCTAGTTCCCTGACCAGGGATCAAACCCGGGCCACCTGCATTGGGAGCACCCACAGGACCACCAGGCAAGTCCTTGCTTCCCTTTCCTTTAAGTATTGCAGAAGAATAATTTCATATGGGTGTAAAAAGCAGCCAATAGAAGAGAAGCATAAAAATGCCTATTATATTGTATCATGTGTATTGTCACTCCTGTGGTAATGACCATAATTTATGACACAACTTTATATTCTGCATATATCTTCAGAAGCTACTGAATATGACTAACAGTAATTAAGAATAGCCCTGTGGAATAAGTCTTAAAACATTATCTGACAACTTGGCTAAGGGTGACAGAATTTTCTCTAAATAGCTCAGATTTTATAATAGTACCTAAATGAGAACTTATCCGGTCATGCAGAAACAGTTTTGTTTTGCTTTTTTAATGTATTTATTTATTTATTTATTTTTGAATGCATTGGGTCTTCATTGCTGCGTGCAGGCTTTCTCTAGTTACAGCGAGCAGGGTCTACTCTTCATTGTGGTGCATGGGCTTCTCATTGCTGTGGCTTGTCTTTGTTGCAGTGCACAGGCTCTAGGCACATGGGCTTCAGCAGGCTCAGTAGTTGTGGCTTGCAGGCTCTAGAGCGCAGGCTCAGTAGTTGTGCATGGGCTTAGTTGCTCCGCGGCATGTGGGATCTTCCTGGACCAGGGCTCAAACCCGTATCCCCTGCATTGGCAGGCAGATTCTTAACCACTGCACCACCAGGGAAGCCCATTGTTTTGTTTTCTGGGCTAACTTTTCTCATAGTTAAACATAAAGCACTACTTATACTCACTATGAAAAACTGTTAATATGTAGTTGTGGTGGAGACAATAAGTTATACAGGGAAGAACTGAATGATTTACTTTTTCCCAAAGGTCTAATCCTTAGATCTACTTTAAACTGTTGTCTAAGGCAAAAAATGAAGAGAAATAATGCATTTTGATACCTAGCTGGTAAGGCTTTGAATAAAAGTTTGATAATCTGCAGCAAAATAGTCAGATACTAGGCTGAGGTTCAGAAACTCTTGCTATTGATCGTGTTCATTTTTATTTTAGAGGACCAGTGTATTTCAGAAAAATGCTTCCTTGTGGTAGAGAATAACAACATGCTCATAACTTTCTTCTAAATATTCAAAGGTATGCTCAGAGAAACCTGTATTTTTGACCCTTCAATAAGTTGTACATATGAATCAAAAGAAGTGTCAGTCTCATGCCTAGGATAAAATCCCTATCTTTTTTACATGAACAGTATTTTCAACTACTGATTTATCTTCATTTAAACCTCAAACATTTTTCAAATGACTACACAGTCTGTAACATAATATAATACCTCAAAACTTATTCCTAATCTAAAAACTCATTTTGGGATGTGTTTAGGCAATAATATAAAGCAATCAAACATTTTATCACTTGGTAATAACATTCCATCAAATTATCCACTCCTGATTATACTTTCTCATGATGAAATGAGGTATCAGAATAAGCTGTGTCAGAGAAACTGGAAAGTAAATAAGATTTACTGAACTTGGTACTAGTCAGTATTGCTATTCTGACCCTCCCTTTCTCTTTCATTTTCCAATAGAATGTTTCAAAGTAGCAGAAATTCTTTCTTACTGAATTTTTAAAAATCACCTGATTGATAAGGCGTTAAGTTCTCCATTCTCTCATTTTTTTAAACAAAATAAGGAATAAAATGATCAGACATTTAAAAAGTGATACAAAGATTCAAAAAGGGTAGCTCAACTAAATATTCTGATGAAACAGCATTTTAATATTATTTTTGTCAACTTTTGGAGATAAAGGACACTATCCAAAACACATGCTTAATTATACTTACCACTGATATGTAACTATTTTAAGGTGTAAAATATCATTATTTTTTGACTAGGATCAATTGATTTTCATTTTCTTTCTGAAAGTAGAGCTTAGTCTTACTAAGCCTGCCACAATTTGTAATTACAGTTATTTTTTTCATATTTATTTTGCCAGTTGAATAGTAAGTATAATTGAGGACTGGATAATTAATATATATATAAGTATATGTCTATATTAATTATCATGTATTCTGATTTTTTCCTGTTTTACAACTCCATTTGCTGCAGAAAAAAAAAAATAGTAAGATATTTTCATATCCTCTTTCTTTCTCTGCCCACTAAAAATATTTCTCTTTTGCCTGTTAAATTCCTGGGTCTTAGGCAGTCAGGTTACCAGGCAAGGGAAGAACTGAAAGGAGTCAGAGCCAGTTGGATTGCTTTAAATTGGAGATGACAAAGAGTTGCAAAAGAAAATTATGGAAAAGCAGAAAAAATAAAGGAATGGAGGGGAAGAAAGTTAAAGATCAATCCAGACTCGCTTTAGGGGATGTTTGAAGCATTACGGATGAAAGTTTAGGTTGATCTTCTCTACCATGTGAGGCAGGACTCTAAAAGATAGGTGAAAAAGAGGATTCTAAGAACTTTGTTGTATGTTATGACTGAATCTCTTCTTTGGCGGTTTTTTAGGGGGGGATTACATTGGTGAATTAAGTTGCTTTTTAAATTTTTAGGAATGTTGTATTTTGTTTTTCATTTTTGTGTTTGTTTTCCAATTACACACCATGTTCAGGTTGATTTCAGAGTGAGAACAATAAGGTCCAGCTTTATATGGATGACAACATAGACTATAGATTATTGTTCTATGAGGTGGTAGATATTTCATTTATAATTTCAAAGAAAATTAGTCTTATTTTTCATTTTCTTCCAAGTTTTATTGTAAGCCCTAACATAATAACCCAGATGATTAAGAAACTGATATATTCAGTATCTCCTATTGGTTACACATAGTGAATAGTTCACACAAATTAAAACAGATTGTGGCATTGTAAGACTGCAATAATGCATAACTAACATTATTGAATACTTATTCTGTGCCTGGCTTTATTCAAACCATCTCACACACATTAATTAATTTGATAAGCTCACTATAACTCCATGATGTAGAATTGCGTTTTTTCCAAAGAGGAAACTGAGGCAGGAAAAAGATAAATAACATGCTCAGGGTCACACAATACCAGCTGGTAGATAATGGTGCTATATTCAAAACCATATAGTCAGGTTTCAGAGCCTGCCTTCTTAACCTCTAGATTATACCATCTCTTTAATCAAGGCTTATATTTAATCTCTAAATAATAAAACATTATATTACTGGTACTTGCCCAAATAGAAAAACATATTAAGGCATTTAATAATTAGTAACAAAACATATGAAGGGAAATCAATTTTCACAGTATGAATTTTAAAACAATCCTATTCTCAATAATACACATAATATATTTGTACTGTATTTTGTTTATGTTCTACCCAATCCATCTACTCACCTTGCTTTCTGGCTAGAGCTGTCATTATTACAGCTACTGAGTATTGCACACATAAATCTTGCTGCAATTTATTTGAAAAAAAATAGAAAAGTCACTTTTTTCTACATTTTCTCTTAAGTGAGGAAAAACGTAGTGTGTCAGGGTGTTTCAGACTTACAGAGGGAAAATTTGGACAAGGGCGTCTAAGAACATGTAATTTCTACTCACATATGCTACAAAACAATGGAGGCTGTCTGTAGAGAGTAATGATAAATAGATTGATGGAGAAATATATATTGTATACTGTAAATTATTTAATATATACCATATATATTTGGCAACACTAATAGATCATATCATATTGTTGAATCAGATTGATAGATAATTATGTTATATACTGTAACTTATTTAATATATATGATATGTATTTGGTAAAACTAATAGATATAAATCCTATTGTTGAATCTGGTTGCTTCCTGAGAAAGTTTTATCAGATTTATCCATTGTTGCTCTAGGGACATAATAGGGCTGATGGGTGTGAAACCTAGGGACACAGACATATCCATTAAAATTCATGGTCACCTTAAAAAGTAATGCATGGGAAATGGTCCCAGCAAGGCACTAAAAGGGTCAATCTATGAAGAAATCTATCCAGTGATCACCATGTAACAATCGTGATGGGGTAGCTATGGAGCAACATTTCCTTCACCATCTCAATAAATAATTCTCCTGAGGATGACCTATACTGAGGCTTTAACAGATCATCCTCTGTAGTTGAATGAAAATTGCCACTTCCATAGGAAATTGCCTAGAAAACAAATTTCTCATAGAACAACAACCTAAGTCACTTCAAAATGTAATACTTAAGGGACTGTTTTGAGAATGGTGAGAACATTACTAGCATTCTAAGAGGGTGTTCCCAGAATCACCTGGACTAGACTGATTTCTAAACCATCCTATTGTGTTTTTCCAAAGGACTCGCTAAATGTGGAATTTAAAACCCAAGAACTTTTCACTGTGTGGATGAGTTCATCCACAAAGTTATTTAGTTGACTCTGAAAATATTTTGTAACTTTTTATGTGTGTATGAGTGATCTTTTTAGTGCAAAGAGATGAATGTCTTACGGGAGACCCTCAGAAAAATCGCATTTGCAGAACTTGAAATATCTGCCACCACCAGGTGATGATTTCTTTCCTCCTCATGGGATGTAGGTGAACTTAAGGAACCATGATTTTTGTCTATTGTTCTTACTCAGAGAAGTATCAATATCTATGGCCCTTTCCTAGAAAATAGGCTGCTATCTCTGCTAGGAAAGAGAATTTCTTGCAGTGTGTAAATCCTCAGCTCATAACAGCTTGGTTTAGGTATCAGTCTTGTTTTTTCTGTTTCTGTGAAGGGTAAGGAGAAACTTGCTCCTAGTGCTCCAAATGAGGTGTGAGGATTATGAGTGGGTCTAACTAGGGGCCCACAATTTCTTCCCTGAGGAAAGTAATAAAAGGGCTTGGAACACCTTCACGCCTTCTGACATTAACCCAATCCTGCTGGTAGAAGCTCCACTGTAGGTGTTCGGCATGTCGTTTGTCATTCACTCCCACCTCTGATACTCCAAACCATCTGAAAAATTAAAGAATCCCACTTCAGGCAAAGGGCAGGAACAGTAAAAGAGAGGATGAGGGGAAAATGTGCTGACCTGAGAACTTTGCAAATATGCGGAGTTTGTAAAACTAAAGGCAAAAAAAAATGTACATAAGCAATTCACTCTAGTTGATAGTTTTTTCTCCACAGTGGTATAGGTTAACAATTTTAATACTGCTATCCATTACGTTGGAATTGAAAAGTTAAGTAAATAGATGGCAAGTGGTGAGAGCCAGTGTCTCACTGCTGAAGTGAGAGTTTACAGATAAGTAGGGGAGGCTACAATGATCCATGTGGTAGTGGATTAAAGTTGGAGATATCAGTATGAACTCATGTTTAGCTTAATATAGATATAGATGGTTACATATAGAAATATTTATTAGATATGTATATATTCACAGGTCAGTATACACATAGGTATTTCCTTGCTCTATCAGCTGAGAGGACCTGGAAGCCATAACATCTCAAAAGCAAAGAGCACAACTAGCACTCAGATCTGGTTTCTAAGATCCTTCTCCAGTAAAAGGAACAAGAGATCGTTGGATAAATGGCTGATTCTAGGACTGGCTTAGGCAATAGACAACATGTACTGGATTATCTTGTAGTGTCAGAAAGTAAGGAAGTGCTCAAAATAGAACAAAAACCTGCAATGATGGGGGTATGTCAAAGGGACACAGAAGCCAACTAAAAGATATCCCAATGGCCCAAACTGGCACAATTTGAGCAATAAAATAGTGTTGGATTATAACACAGTATAAAATAAATGTCTGTAAGTTCATAATAACATAAATTAATGATTGAATAAATAAATAAGTGGGGGAGAAGACACAAATCTCTCATGCATAAGAATTCCAAATAATTTATGTAGATACTTTGCCCTCAAGGAGAGAGAGCATGACTCCCACTCAAGTGTGGGCTATTCATAGTGACATCCTTCCAAAAATTACAGTATGGAAAGAGAGAAAGAAAAGAGTAACTTTACTGTGGAGAAACCTGACAGACACTGGCTCAACCAGGTAATCAAGGTCAACATCAGTAGTTTAAGTTATGTTAATGGTATGTACCCTTGATATGATGCCATGAAAACAGCACTTTAACTCTGTAGTCTTCCTCTCAGAGCCCACAACAGCCATCTAATAGTGAGAAAACTATCAGAAAAACCATAACTGAGGGACATTCTAAAAAATACCTAAACAATACTCTTTAAAACTGTCAGGGTCATCAAAAACAAGTCTGAGAAACTGCCACAGCCAAGAAGAGCTTAAGAAAATATGACAACTAAATATAATGTGGTATCTTGAATGAGACCCTGGAAGCCTATTGCACAGATGAAACTGTTCAGAGTGCTCCATGTCAGGGTAATTCTGTGACCTTAGCCATGTGACTGAATTCCTATAACTGAGGTTTCTTATTTTTATACTTGAGATAATTACAGTTATATATCTCATGGAGCAAATTGTGAGAATTAAATTAGACAATTCTAAAGTGCTTATATATTTAGTAATAACAGTAATAGTTAATAGTAGTAGTACAAGCTCAATATGTCAGGTTCTTTTCTTCATTAGTTAAGGAATTGACAGTTTAACCTTTGTGTCAAAGCTACAGTTTTATCTCCTGATTTTGTATCTTATTTCTCTTCATTAACACCCGAGAAAGGAGATGAAGATGACAGCTGCAGTTTTCTTCTCTTTTTCCCCCTTCTCTAATTTGATTTAAGTATATATTACCAAGCATTCAGCATGGTGCCATACCCTATGAGAACTAAAGAAGAATAAAACAATTTATGGGGAGGTGAAAATTGGGGGAAGGAATGGAAAGGCATTATATCAGGAGACAAAACATTATGTACAGCATCCCAGACCCTTCATAGCAATCTCATCCAAACTGTCAAGCTCCTAGCCTCTCTTCTTAAGATGTACCTACTTCAGCCACATGGGAAGGCTTTCCATGCCCCAGACTTTCCAATATCTGTGCAGTTGCTCATTCTGTTGTTTTTAACTATAATGTCCTTCTCTCTTCTCTACCTATCAAAATTCTACTCACTCTTCAAGGACCATCTCAAATGTTACCTCCTCTGGGAACCTTTCCCTAGTTCTTCCAGGTAAGATTAATTACCACCTCTCTCTGGCTCCACAGCTTGCTTATAGCACTACAGTAGCCCCAAAACTTCCTGAAAATTGGATCTTGTCTTATTAATGCATTTATCCCTAGCAAGAAAATTCAGTTAATTTTTGTAGAAGATTCAAAAATAAAGATCTATATAGCAAGCATCCTACAGTCACATTGTTCTTAAATTTATTTTAATAATATTTTATGATGTTGAGTGCTTAAAAGGTATTTCTTCCAGCTTGCCTACATAGCACCCAAATTTTAAGATTCCCTCATGTAAGCACAGTTACTAACAAGAAAGAGAGGTTTGGAGAAAACACTAAAATGGTAGACTGGAAACCTGGTTCTATCCCAGCTTTGCCACTCACTAACTGTATCACCCTGAGAAAATCATGTCTTTGTACCACAGTCAACACATTTGTAAAATAAGAAGTTAAGCTAGATGACTTCTAAGGTCCTTTCCAGCTGTATAGTCTACCATTCTACAAATACCAGTCCTGAGGTCTTACCATTACATTGCTTTCACCCAAGGATTTACTGATAATACTGAATTTAAATAAAAGCTTAAAGTAAGATGAGGGCGGTGACTTCAAAACAACTGGAGAATAGTTATCTGCGGGACTCCCCTAATGGTCCAGTGGTTAAGACTTCGCATTTCCACTGCAGGGGCATGGGTTCGATCCCTGGTCCAGGAGCTAGGATCCCACGACTGGCCAGCCAAAAAAAAAAAAAAAAAGAATTATCTGCGATTGGGATGCTGTGCCATTCCTTTTTTTTTTTTCTGAAAAGCTTGGGAAAGGCACCAGTGTTTGTAACCAAAAGCGGGGTCTGACTGCTCGCTGCTCAAAAGCCAATAAAGAGGCCAGGTTTGTGGAAAGGAAAGTTTGCTTTATTTTGGATGCTGGCAACTGGGGAGTGGAGTGGGGGAGGATGGACCCCTGTCCAAAGGCCGACTACCCCCAACCTTGACAATCAGGGGACAAGAGCTTTTATAGACAGAGGGAGGGGGCTACATGTAGAAACGGTATAGTCAGCTCTGACAGTCATCATCAGTGGTCTGACCAGCGTCATCTTGACTGTGTTAGGTACAGTTAATCTTCAGTTCCAGGGTCAGTTTGTTTCCATTTCTTTGAGGCCAGTTCTCGGAATTGTGGCATCTTATGTCATGGCTACAACCTGGTCATCATGTAGTTAACTTCTTCCACCTGGTGGGAGTTTCAGTATCTATAAGACAGCTCACAGGATATGGCTCAGAATATTATCTATAGCCTTTAAGGAGGAACTAAATGTTCTTGACTATACTTAATGACTAAACTATGATTATTTGGTCTCCTTTGACCATTTTCCTTTGTTTCTGCATTTTCTCACTTCTCTGATTAAACTTATTCTTTGGCTAAAGTTTTTCCACAGGAAAAAGGAAGGCTGAGGACATGGGGTGGGGAGGGCAAGGACCATAGGGTCCTGCTCCATTTCATGTTGACATGTGGTCTTGGTAGCTCTAAGTGTGCAATCGATGAGACCACGTTCCCTAGAAGAGTCAGAGATGGAGATACCTGTTCAAATGCCTTGTTGGAGGAGTGTTCTCAGGAGTGGGGGGGTGGGGCGTGAGGGAAGAGGAATAGGCAGGGAAAAATAAAGCTGAGCAGGGACGTATTCTCAGCTAAACAATAGCTTTGATCCCATGCAGAAGCTCTGGAATAGGAATTACACCACAGATTTCACCTTGAGGTAAAGGGGCTGACTTTTGGACTCCTATGTCAGTCAGTCACTGGCCAAGTTTGGGAAGGTATAGCCTCCAAGGCAGGTCAGGTGGCTCCTGGCTGCCTCTTGACCTAGGGCAATTCTCTGTAAGAGAATTTCTTTATAAGAGAAAGGGGAAGCTTTGATTTGTTAGTAGTTAACACCTGGAGCCCCTGTAAGATGGGTTCTTCAGCTAACAAAAGGAATCTAGGCAAGCACCAACACCATCCTCTGATTAAAATTCCTTTACTTCCCAGAGCAGAAGCAAGTACTCAAAAAAGTAGAAGTGTTAATACTAGAATATTCTAAGTTCTGAGTGTAGCCATGCATGGGCTCATTCATTTCTTCATATAATCAATTAATAAACATTGAGTCCTGCTTACTCTGACCTGCTTCAGTAAACAATGCAACTATATTCAAGTCAGATGCCCTTGAATGTGCCAAACTAATGGTTTTTAGTGATTTGGTATAAGAAATCATTTTTGTTGTTGTTGTTGTTGTTGTTTGTTTGTTTTGTTCTGTTTTGGGGGGTTTTTTTGGCCACAAGGCTTGTGGGATCTTACTTCCCTGACCAGGGGTTGAACCCGTGCCCTTGGCAGTGAAAGCACAGAGTCCTAACCACTGGACAGCCAGGGAATTCCCAAGAAACCATATCTTTTTAACAAAAGTGTTCATCACTGGATGGGATGGATCCTTACACTATCCTTTCTTCAAAGGGCCTCAGGAAAACGGAATGGACAGCTTAGACTGAGCTGTCCACCCAAGGCTGGACCTGAGCCTACCAGGAGCACCAACCACTGGCCTGTTGGTGTCAAAACCCAGGATCCATGGATATTACCTTTGATATAAACAGAGCTCTTGGCAGTATGAGTCCCTATATGACAAAAAAGAACATGTGGGGCTTTGAATACATTTGCTCTAGAAGTTATATATTATCGGTTTGGTTTTGTCCTCTTGCATAATACGTGTTTCTTCCTCTTGATTAAACTTCTTTTGCATTATATGTGGCCAGTATGCTTGCAAGTAAGGAAACTGTAGCCAGCCTGCTGGAATATGCAGAGTTCACTACAACCCTCAATGTAAGCTAGGTTCTGTGGGTCAAGAATGTATCTGATAGCTATGGAAACATATTTAAATCACTTCCCTCCTGAAGGGAGTGACTGCAAAGAATGACTCCAAGGATTCTAGCATAATGGAGAACAGTACTGGCAAGTGAGACAGAAAATACTGGAAGAGGAAGCTTGTGAGACAAGAGTTTGAATTGGCTCAGAAGAACTTAGTCCTTTCCCATGCATGCACATATCTCTTAAGAGTTCTCCCTTTGTGGAAGGCTTTGCTTCTTCTTCTTTTTTTTAAACTTAATTTAATTAATTTATTTTTTTATACAGAAGGTTCTGCTTAGTTATCTATTTTATACATATGTGTATATATATCAATCCCAATCTCCCAATTCATACCACCACCACCCCCCTGCCACTTTCCCCTGTTGGTGTCCATACATTTGTTCTCTACATCTGTGTCTCTATTTCTGCCTTGCAAACTGGTTCATCTGTACCATTTTTCTAGATTCCACATATATAAGTTAATATATGATATTTGGTGTTCTCTTTCTGACTTACTTCACTCTGTATGACAGTGTCTAGGTCCATCCACATCCCTACAAATGGCCCAGTTTCATTCCTTTTCTATGGCTGAGTAATATTCCATTGTATATATGTATCACATCATTATCCATTTGTCTGTCGATGGGCATTTAGGTTGTTTCCATAACCTAGCTATTGTAAATAGTGCTGCAATGAACATTAGGGTGCATGTGTCTTTTTGAATTATGGTTTTCTCTGGGTATATGCCCCATAGTAGGATTGCTGGGTCACATGGTAATTATATTTTTAGTTTTTTAAGGAACCTCCATACTGTTCTCCATAGTGGCTGTATCAATTTACATTCCCACGAAGAGTGCAACAGGGTTCCCTTTTCTCCACACCTTCTCGAGCATTTGCTGTTTCTAGATTTTCTGATGATCCCCATTCTAACCAGTGTAAGGTGATACCTCATTGTAGTTTTGATTTTCATTTCTCTAATAATTAGTGATGTTGAGCATTTTTTTCATGTGTTTGTTAGCCATCTGTATGTCTTCTTTGGAGAAATGTCTATTTAGATCTTCTGCCCTTTTTGTTTTTTTACATGTACATGAAATATTTTTATTGTTGCTAGTTTTACAAAATTCTGCCCATTTTTAAAATTGGGTAGTTTTTTTTTTTTTTTTTTTAACATCTTTATTGGGGTATAATTGCTTTACAATGGTGTGTTAGTTTCTGCTTTATAACAGAGTGAGTCAGTTATACATATATATATGTTCCCATATCTCTTCCCTCTTTGTCTCCCTCCCTCCCACCCTCCCTATCCCACCCCTCCAGGGGGTCACAGAGCACCGAGCCGGTTTCCCTGTGCCATGCGGCTGCTTCCCACTGGCTATCTACCTTACGTTTGTTAGTATATATATGTCCATGTCTCTCTCTCGCCCTAACACACCTCACCCTTCCCCCTCCCCATATCCTCAAGTCTGTTCTCCAGTAGGTCTCTGTCTTTATTCCTGTTTTACCCCTAGGTTCTTCATAACATTTTTTTTTCTTAAATTCCATATATATGTGTTAGCATACGGTATTTGTCCTTCTCTTTCTGACTTACTTCACTCCGTATGACAGACTCTAGATCTATCCACCTCATTACAAATAGCTCAATTTCGTTTCTTTTTATGGCTGAGTAATATTCCATTGTATATATGTGCCACATCTTCTTTATCCATTCATCCGACGACGGGCACTTAGGTTGTTTCCATCTCCGGGCTATTGTAAATAGAGCTGCAATGAACATTTTGGTACATGACTCTTTCTGAATTCTGGTTTCCTCAGGGTATATACCTAGTAGTGGGATTGCTGGGTCATATGGTAGTTCTATTTGTAGTTTTTTAAGGAACCTCCATACTGTTCTCCATAGTGGCTGAACCAATTCACATTCCCACCAGCAGTGCAAGAGTGTTCCCTTTTCTCCACACCCTCTCCAGCATTTATTGTTTCTAGATTTTTTGATGATGGCCATTCTGACTGGTGTGAGATGATATCTCATTGTAGTTTTGATTTGCATTTCTCTAATGATTAATGATGTTGAGCATTCTTTCATGTGTTTGTTGGCAGTCTGTATATCTTCTTTGGAGAAATGTCTATTTAGGTCTTCTGCCCATTTTTGGATTGGGTTGTTTATTTTTTTGTTATTGAGCTGCATGAGCTGCCTGTAAATTTTAGAGATTAATCCTTTGTCAGTTGATTCATTTGTAAATATTTTCTCCCATTCTGAGGGCTGTCTTTTGGTCTTGTTTATGGTTTCCTTTGCTGTGCAAAAGCTTTGAAGTTTCATTAGGTCCCATTTGTTTATTTTTGTTTTTATTACCATTACTCTAGGAGGTGGATCAAAAAAGATCTTGCTGTGATTTACGTCTAAGAGAGTTCTTCCTATGTTTTCCTCTAAGAGTTTTACAGTGTCTGGTCTTACATTTAGGTCTTTAACCCATTTTGAGTTTATTTTTGTGTATGGTGTTAGGAATTGTTCTAATTTCATTCTTTTACATGTAGCTGTCCAGTTTTCCCAGCACCATTATTGAAGAGACTGTCTTTTCTCCACTGTATAACCTTGCCTCCATTGTCATAGATTAGTTGACCATAAGTGTGTGGGTTTATCTCTGGGCTTTCTATCCTGTTCCATTGATCTATATTTCTGTTTTTGTGCCAGTACCATATTGTCTTGATTACTGTAACTTTGTAATATAGTCTGAAGTCAGGGAGCCTGATTCCTCCAGCTCTGTTTTTTTCCCTCAAGACTGCTTTGGCTATTTGGGGTCTTTTGTGTCTCCATATAAATTTTAAGATTTTTAGTTCTAGTTCTGTAAAAAATGTCATTGGTAATTTGATAGGGATTGCATTGAATCTGTAGATTACTTTGGATAGTACAATCATTTTCACAATATTGATTCTTCCAATCCAAGAACATGGTATATCTCTCCACCTGTCGGTATCATCTTTAACTTCTTTCATCAGTGTCTTATAGTTTTCTGAGTGCAGGTCTTTTACCTCCTTAGGTAGGTTTATTCTGAGGTATTTTATTCTTTTTGTTGCAATGGTAAATGGAATTGTTTCCTTAATTTCTCTTTCTGATCTTTCGTTGTTAGTGTATAGGAATGCAAGTGATTACTGTGCATTAATTTTGTATCCTGCAACTTTACCAAATTCATTGATTAGCTTTAGTAGTTTTCTGGTGACATCTTTAGGATTCTCTATGTATAGTATCAGGTCATCTGCAGACAGTGACAGTTTTACTTCTTCTTTACCAATTTGTATTCCTTTTATTTCTTTTTCTTCTTTGACTGCCATGGCTAGGACTTCCAAAACTATGTTGACTAAGTGGTGAGAGTGGACATCCTTGTCTTATTCCTGATCTTAGAGGAAATGCTTTCAGTGTTTCAACACTGAGAATGATGTTTGCTGTGGGTTTGTTTTATATGGCCTTAATTATGTTGAGGTATGTTCCCTCTATGCCCACTTTGTGGAGAGTTTTAATCATAAATTGGTGTTGAATATTGTCAAAAGCTTTTTCTGCATCTATTGAGATGATCATATGGTTTTTATTCTTCAGTTTGTTAATATTGTGTATCACATTGATTGATTTGTGTCTATTGAAGAATCCTTGCATCCCTGGGGTAAATCCCACTTGATCATGGTGTATGATCCTTTTAATGTGTTGCTGGATTCTGTTTGCTAGTATTTTGCTGAGGAATTTTGCATCTATATTCATCAGTGATATTGGTCCATAATTTTCTTTTTTTGTAGTATCTCTGTCCAGTTTTGGTACCAGGGTGATGGTGGCCTCATAGAATGAGTTTGGGAGTATTCTCCCCTCTGCTATATTTTGGAAGAGTTTGAGAAAGACGGGTGTTAGCTCTTATCTAAATGTTTGATAGAATTCGCCTGTGAAGCCCTCTGGTCCTGGACTTTTGTTTGTTGGGAGATATTTAATTATAGTTTCAATTTCATTACTTGTGATTGGTATGTTCATATTTTCTATTTCTTCCTGGTTCAGTCTTGGAAGCTTATACCTTTCTAAGAATTTGTCCATTTCTTCCAGGTTGTCCATTTTATTGGCATAGAGTTGCTTGTAGTAGTCTCTCAGGATGCTTTGTATTTTTGCGGTGTCTGTTGTAACTTCTCCATTTTCATTTCTAATTTTATTAATATGAGTCCTCTCCCTCTTTTTCCTGATGAATCTGGCCCAATGTTTATCAATTTTGTTTATCTTCTCAAAGAACAACGTTTTCGTTTTATTGATCTTTGTTATTGTTTTCTTTGTTTCTATTTCATTTATTTCTGCTCTGATCTTTATGTTTTCTTTCCTTCTACTAACTTTGGGTTTTGTTGTTTCTTCTTTCTCTACTTCCTTTAGGTGTAAGGTTAGATTGTTTATTTGAGATTTTTCTTGTTTCTTGAGGTAGGATTGTATTACTATAAACTTCCCTCTTAGACCTGCTCTTGCTGCATCCCACAGGTTTTGGATTGTCGTGGTTTTGTTGTCATTTTTCTTTAGGTATTTTTTTACTTCCTCTTTGATTTCTTCAGAGATCTCTTGGTTATTTAGTAACGTATTGTTTAGCCTCAATGTGTTTGTGTTTTTTACATTTTTTCCCTGGTAATTGATTTCTGATCTCGTAGCATTGTAGTCGGAAAGGATGCTTAATATGATTTCAATTTTCTTCAATTTATCAAGGCTTGATTTGTGACACAGGATGTGATCTACCCTGGAGAATATTCAGTGTGCACTTCAGAAGAAAGTGTAATCTGCTGGGTTTGGAGGGAAAGTCCTATAATTATCAAGTTAATCTATCTGGTCTATTGTGTCATTTAAAGCTTTTGTTTCCTTATTTATTTTCATTTTGGATGATCTGTCCATTGGTGTAAATGAGGTGTTAAAGTCCCCCACTATTATTGTGTTACTGTCAATTATCTCTTTTATAGCTGTTAGCATTTGCCTTATGTATTGAGGTGCTCCTATTTTGGTTGTATATATATTAACAATTGTTATATCTTCTTCTTGGATTGATCCCTTGATCATTATGTAGTGTCCTTCCTTGTCTTTTGTAACATTCTTTATTTTAAAGTCTATTTTTTCTGATATGAGTATTGCTACTCCAGCTTTCTTTTGATTTCCATTTGCATGGAATATCATTTTCCATCCCCTCACTTTCAGTCTCTATGTGTCCCTAGGTCTGAAGTGGGTGTCTTGTAGACAGCATATATATGGGTCTTGTTTTTGTATCCATTCAGCGAGCCTGTGTCTTTTGGTTGGGCCATTTAATCCATTCATGTTTAAGGTAATTATTGATATGTTTGTTCCTATGACCATTTTTTAATTGTTATGGGTTTCTTTTTGTTGGTCTTTTTCTTCCCTTGTGTTTCCCACTTAGAGAACTTCCTTTAGTATTTGTTGTACAGCTGGTTAGGTGATGCTGAATTCACTTAGCCTTTTCTTGTCTGTAAAGCTTTTGATTTCTCCGTTGAATCTCAATGAGATCCTTGTCGGGTAGAGTAATCTTGGTTGTAGTTTCTTCCCTTTTATCACTTTAAATATATTGTGCCACTCCCTTCTGGCTTGTAGCGTTTCTGCTCAGAAATTAGCTGTTAACCTTATGGGAGTTCCCTTGTATGTTGTCATTTTTCCCTTGTTGCTTTCATTTATTTTTCTTTGTCTTTAATTTTTGTCAATTTGATTACTATGTGCATAGGTGTGTTTCTCCTTGGGTTTATCCTTTATGGGACTTGTTGTGCTTCCTGGACTTGGGTGGCTATTTCCTTTCCCATGTTAGGGTAGTTTTTGACTATAATCTCTTCAAATATTTTCTCAGGTCCTTTCTCTCTCTCTTCTCCTTCTGGGACCCCTATAATGCAAATGTTGTTGTGTTTAATGTTATCCCAGAGGTCTATTAGGCTGTCTTCTTTGCTTTTCATTCCCTTTTCTTTATTCTGTTCTGCAGCAGTGAATTCCACCATTCTGTCTTCCAGGTCACTTATCCATTTTTCTGCCTCATTCATTCTGCTATTGATTCCTTCTAGTGTATTTTTCATTTCAGTTATTGTATTGTTCATCTCTGTTTGTTTGTTCTTTAATTCTTCTAAGTGTTTGTTCTTTTATTCTTCTAGCACTTTGTTAAAAATTTATTGCATCTTCTCAATCTTTGCCTCCTTTCTTTTTCCAAGGTCCTGGAACATCTTCACTATCATTATTCTGAATTCTTTTTCTGGAAAGTTGCCTATCTCCAATTCATTTAGTTGTTTTTCTGGGGTTTTATCTTGTTCCTTCATCTGGTACAAAGTCCTCTGCCTTTTCATTTTGTCTGGGATTTTTCTGTGAATGTGGTTTTCATTCCACAGGCTGCAGAATTGTAGTTCTTCTTCCTTCTGCTGTCTGCCATCTGTGGATGAGGCTATCTAAGACACTTGTGCAAGATTCCTGATGGAGGGACTGGGGGTAGGTAGAGCTGGGTGTTGCTCTGGTGGGCAGAGCTCAGTAAAATTTTAATCCACTTGTCTGTTGATGGGTGGGGCTGTTCTCTCCCTCTTGGTTGTTTAGACTGAGGCGACCCTGCCCTGGAGCCTGCAGGCTCTCTGATGGGGCTAATGGCAGACTCTGGGAGCAGTCACACCAAGGAGTACTTTCCAGAACTTCTGCTACCATTGTCCTTGTCCCCACAGTGAGCCACAGCCACTCCCTGCCTCTTCAGGAGACCCTCCGACACTTGCCAGTAGGTCTGGTTCAGTCTCCTGTGGTGTCACTGCTCCTTCCCCTGGCCCCCGATGTGCACACTACTTTGTGTTGCCCTCCCAGAACGGTGTCTCTGTTTCCCCCAGCCCTGTTGAAGTCCTGCAATCAAATCCCGCCAGCCTTCAAAGTCTGATTCTCTAGGAATTCTTCCTCCTGTTGCCAGACCCCCAGGTTGGAAAGGCTGACGTGGGGCTCAGAACCTTCACTCCAGTAGGTGGACTTCTGTGGTATAAGTGTTCTCCAGTTTGTGAGTCACCCACCCAGAAGTTATGGGATTTGTTTTTATTGTGATTGCACCCCTCCTACCATCTCATTATGGCTTCTCCTTTGTCTTTGAATGTAGGGTATCCTTTTTGGTGAGTTCCAGTGTCTTCCGGTTGATAATTGTTCATCAGTTAGTTGTGATTCCGGTGCTCTCACAATAGGGAGTGAGGGCATGTCCTTCTACTCCGCCATCTTGAACCAATCTGCTGCTTCTTTTTTTTTTTTACACATTTTTTTTTTAATTAATTTATTTATTTTGGGCTGTGATGGATGTTCATTGCTGCACACAGGCTTTCTCTAGTTGTGGTGAATGGGGGCTACTCTTTGTTGTGGTGCGCGGGCTTCTCATTGTGGTGACTTCTCTTGTTGCGGAGCATGGGGTCTAGGCGCGCGGGCTTCAGTAGTTGTGTCTTGCGGGTTCTAGAGCACAGGCTCAGTAGTCATGGCACATGGGCTTAGTTGCTCTGCGGCATGTGGGACTTTCCCAGACCAGGGCTCAAACCCACGTCACCTGCATTGGCAAGCAGATTCTTAACCACTGTGCCACCAGGGAAGTCCAGGCTTTGCTTCTTGAGGCTGAGAACTCCTTCTTGCCTAGCATCATTCCTATCATCCCTTTGGGTTCAGTTCTTACTTTTTTCTCCCTAATTGCAAAATTTCAACCTGTTTCTTGCTTCCTTAGCCACTTTGACTAGTGTTACAATATGTGTTGTTCTGTATCCATGCTTCATTTATGCACTGGGACTAACCTCATTTTTCCATGCATAGCATTGAATTGAGGAATTCCCCAGTCACCAGGGAGAGGAAATATTTTATTTATCCTGGGGCCTCAAGTCTTCAGGAGATTTTGGATCTCTGAGACAGTGGTTCTCAATCAGGGGCAATTTTGCCCCTGGAGAGACATGTGGCAATGTATGCAGATATTTTTGATTTTCACAGTTGGAAAGAGAGTTCCACTGGTGCCTAGTAGGTAGAGGCCAGGGATGCTGCTAAGCCTCTAATGGTGCACAGGACAACCTCCAGGAACAAAGAATTAACTGGTCTAAAATGTCAATAGTGCTGAAAATCAAATCTAGGATACTAAGTATATTAGCCTCTTTCACTAAGTATATTAGCCTCTTTCACTGTGGAGAGCCTCCACAACTTGGCTCTTCTCTTTACTGAGGCTGCAAAATCATCTCTTCCAGGTAACAAGAAGACATCCGTCTTTACTAACAAAGGGCTCCCCAGTTTCTGCTCAGGCTACTTCCAGCTGCAGATGAATGAATTGACCAAGGAGTTCCTTAGTGGACTTGCTGCTCCTCTCCATGGTCTGATCCCTCCCTCTAGTGGTAAGCATTGCAAATGCAGCTGGAAGGACTGAATTCCCCATGTGCTGGCACCAATACAAGCAGGGTGATATTGGGAATTGGATTATAATATTTAACAGACTATCCCCCATGCCCAAAACTTCCAAGAACAAAGATATTTTAAAAGATGTGTTCTTTTTTCTTAAAAGAAAAAAAAAAACACATCAGGTAAGCTTGAAAGAAATTTCATTTATTCAGTTTCAGTGTAAAAATTATGCATTTTTTATGAAGATAAAAATGGAAACCTACCACTATCAAGTATAACTCGTCTGTTTCCTTTCTGCATTTTAGAAACCAACCCTGGGATTCAGAGCATGAATTTGAGCTCAGGCATTTACTAACTGTGTGATCTTGGTCAAGTAACTTTTCAAAGCTCATTTCCTTCATTTGTTAAAAAAAGAAAAAAAGCTCCTTCATCTGTATAATAGTACCTATCCTATAGGGTTTAGTGAGGAGTAAGTGAACTGTTGTGTGTGAATCACTAAGAATTAAGTTATCTGGACACGCTAAGCTCTGTGTTTAGATGGGCAGCATTTGTCACCTTCTTGCTTTGCGTTAGGTGGGGAAAATAATAAGCATGCAGTGCCTCTCCTCTGTCCTGCTCAAAAACTACCCCAGGCCATTGCAGCCTGCTTTGTGACACTCTATAAAAACGTTCTCTCACAGTTACTATTGACAACCCCATCAGAGGTTTCAACCTGGAAACCTCTGCCTACATCTCTTTCTTGTGAGAGTTGGCTGCAGCAGTCTCCTTGGAGGTTTGGATGCACTGCCTCCCCAAATAATGTCCTCTCATGATCTGAAATTTCAGGGTGTGGCAGCCACAAACTCCCACCAGAAGATCCTTTGGTCAGAAAACTTTGTAACCTTTTATCCCACTTGAGCCAGCAGATGGAATGAAAATTATTCATAAATAAATGTGTAGAAAATAAACTCTGAATATATTTAATGTGTGTGTGTGTGTGTATATATATATATATATATATACTATATACACATTAATTATATATTTAAACATTAATAACAGGAATTACAATAATTCTAAAATCTTGCAGAAAGACCATTTACATAATAAATGATTTTTATGATTGCAGTTGAATGCTACTATACATGAATATAATCTCTTCACACACAATGGCTTTGACGTAATTGCTGACATTCGTGTAACTCTTCACTTACTTAAAGCAAAGAATAACTAATCATAGCAAAAACCTGTTCACTGACCTATGATAATTTAAAAGCTTTCTTACCTTTCCAATTTTAGGAAATTTAGGGGTTATTTTTTAATCCCTTCAACAATTCATAGGTGGTGATTGGATGAGTGAACAAATGAATCACTCTGTCAATCAACAGATTTTATTTATGGCTCCTACAGAAGAAAAATACTCTCGTGGAGCAAATAGAGCTGACAACTGATTTCATAAGGGACACATTGAATGAGATAGTGTACCTGAAATCATGATGAATGATGTTTGGAACATAGTAAGGATTTAAGTAAGGTTATTAGAATTTCAATCTAAATGTAATGCACCTCTCAGTTGCTTATTGTAACATAGGTAAAAATATGGAAATTATAGAGACAACAATATTCTGAATAAAAATTCCTGCCATAAAATAAGCATTCCAAAAATATTTTTATGAATAAGTGAATTCCAACAGTTCTTAGAACTAATTATTATTTTAATAGGTTTTTCCTCATTTTTTCTGCACATTTTTTATAGAGGTGAGATCATACTCTAAATTGTCTCATATTCTGCTATTATGGCTTTCTATTATAAAATGTTCTTTCCTCATAAGCACTAAAAACCATTTGAAAATATTATTTTAATGACTCCCTAAAACACTTTATATTCCTTAATTTACAATTTCCCTGTTGTTGGACAATAAGATTGTTTAAGTTTTCTTGTTTTCTGTTTTTTAGCATTAAAACTAAAGCTGTAATAAACACTGATGTAAATCTGCATCTATTATTTCTTAACATTGATTCATAGGAGTGTTATTAAAGGGTGAAATTGTGTAGTATCTATTGATTTTTCCTGACTGGCCTTTTTTCCCCTTCTTTTGGTGGCAGCACCTCACTTTGTATCCCAAGATGTTTGAGTAAAGTCATCTTCATCCCTCCTGGCTGCAGTTACTCATTCAGGACTGAATGGGAGACCCAACACAGGCACCGAGATTCAGCCCTGGTTTTTCTAAGAACTACTGTGGAAGAGTCATTCCCTTTCATTAGGGATTGCTAATGTGATCTGATACAAGCCCAATTTTCTAGTGCCACCGGGAGAGCCTACCTTGGTATGAAGCTAACACAGAGGAAAGGCAGAAGCTAGAGATTTTAAAAGGCAGATTCCTAATAACAGAATTTCAGTAGCAGATTCCATCCTAAAACTAGGATATAATAATTTCTTTTTTGACCTAAGCAGGTATAAGGTGAGAGTTTCTACAACTTGCAATCCTCAGAGACCAGACTTGTTAAAAGAGTGTAGCATGTTTAAGATTGATGCTTTATTGCTACTTTCAAGAACTTGTAATATATATACACAGTACCATTTAATGAGGGTATCATCATATCAGTGTTTCATATTGCTATTTTTAAATCTCTACTAATTTTATAGGGGAAATGCTATTTTATTTTAATCTATATTTCTTAAACTAGTGGTGGTAATTTTTTAAATGTGTTAACCATTTTAATTTGTTTGTTAATCTACTTTTAAAGGAAGGAAAAGGAAGAAGGGATTATGTTCCTGTGTTATATAGCAATCTTTCTAGATTTCATTGACACCTACTTGTCATTGTTCAATAATGCCAGGATTGTAGTGAGAGAGTCAAACACATTACCAAACCACTCAGTTATAACTAGCAGTCAACTGATGAAGTTTTTTGGGGGGTGAGAGGAAAATTTTATTTATTTTTTTCTGTAAAAATAATTTTTCTGACCATCCCGGTCTTAATAAACATGGATTCATGATTATTCTTCAGAGGAGCCTCTCCTTTAAATGCTCTGGTTCTAAACATTCCATTAGCTCAAGATTGGTAATAGATTTTGTGTGCCAAACAAGCTAAAATGCAGCTGTTTTTTTTTTTTTTTAGTTTTAAGACACCTTTTATAGAAAAATGCAGTATTTTAAAAATCTTATGGGAGCATTTCCACTTCTAATGATGATGGACTAAGATCAAACCAGACTAAATCCTCCACAGAAGACAACCATAAAATCTGGACCTAGTACAAATAGCAGCTACATGAAGCACTGGAAAGTAAAGAGAAAAAGATCGACTAGTGTATTATACTTGTCTAGAAAAGTGGAGTCCCCATTTTTTGAAACTTTCAGCCTGAGACCAAGTGCGAATGGTGCTGAAGGCAGTGGGGACATGATGGAAAATGGCCTGGTAAACCAGAATACTGAAGCCAGAAAATTGTGAGAATAGGTAAACTCTGGAAGAAAAAAAATCACGAAGAGCGTTATCAAATTCTTCCTACCCATATCTTTGACCCATTAAACACACATGCATGAAACATAGAAAGCATCTTGGCCAGTAGTAATCGAACTGAATGGAGACTAAAAATGCCACCCAAGAAACAAAGTTTGCATTTTCAATTTTGTATAGATTGATCATTGAAAGGATTTATCAGACTCCACAGAGCACACAGTTGGCCCTCTCTATCTGTGGGCTCCACATCTGTGGAACCAACCAGTCATGGATTGAAAATATTCAGAAAAAAAGAAATTCCAGCAAGTTCCAAAGAGCAAAAGTTGAATTTGTCTTGTACAGGCAACTAGTTGCATAGTATTTACATTGTATTTATAACTATTTACATAGCATTTGCATTGTATCAGGTATTAGAAGTAAATGTACAGATGATTTAAAGTATACCAGAGGATGTGGGTAGGTTATATGCAAATACTATATCATTTTATAAAAGGTAATTGAGCATCAGTGAATTTTGGTATCTGCTGGGTGTCCTGGAACCAATCTCCCGTGCATACCGAGTGATGACTGTACTCATGTAAGACTTTTATTAAAGGCAGAGGATATGGTACGTCAAGAGGAAAAAAAGTTAAAAAAAAAGCACTGAGGGTGCTTGAAACCTCCAGGCACAGCTCCCCAGGGTCTGTTATGTTCACAAAATGAATATGTATTTCACCTTGGGATTGAATTGCCAATATTTCTCTGATAAATCTTGGTTTCAGGAGAGCTGCCCAAAAGTTTCTGGCAGGCTCTCTTATGCTCTTCTGGGTATAAAAACCAAGCCCAAAAGTTTAAATGGTCATGTCAGGTGTAATTCATCAATAAAGAAGCTGATCTTGGGTGCCTCCAGGGAAGTTTTGAACTTAAAACAGAATATTATAAATCATTAGTTAGCTGACTGATCTTTTCTTGGCCAGGATAAGGTGCCAAACTTCCAGATGTCCCTGGAGATAAACATAGAGCTGTTCTAGTCCAGATCTAAAATAATTTTATCCTACACAAATTCCAATAAGATAATTGCCTGCTAAAACAAAAGAACTGACACACATCAGGGGAAAATAATAGAATCCAGAATCTCAACAACTTAACGTTTATAATTCCTAGGGTATAATGAAAAATTGCCTGACATATGAGAAACCAGATAAATGGAACATATTGTCAATAGAAAAGAAAACCAATTAAGAGCAACTCAGATGACACAAGTGTTGGTACTAGAAATTAAAGGTTTTAAAGTGGCTATTTTAACTTACCTCAATGAAGTGAAACAAAATATATTCACGATTGAATAAAAAGGTAGGAAATCTCAGCAGAGAAATTAAAATGGTAAAAGAAAAACCAAATGGAAATTTTAGAACCAAAAAATATAATATGTTAAAAAAAAAATCACCAATGGTTGGACTTAGAGGAATGGAGATGACAGTAGAATGAATTTGAAGATAGATCAAAAGAAATTAGCTAATATGAAGAGGAAAAAAATAGAGAGCGTCAGAGATCTGTCAGATGATAGCAAATGGTTCTATATGCATAATGGTTCAAAAAGGATATGAGAATGAAACTATAACAGAAAAAAAATTAATTGAAGGTATAATGGCCAAAATTTCCCAAATTTGATGAAAAACAGAAATTTTCAGTTACAGTAGTTGCACTATTGAAAATGAAAGATAAAGAGCAAATTGTGGAGAAGCAAGAGAAAAATGACATTTTACATATAAGACAATAATAATCCAATTAATCAGCTCACTTCTCATAAATTATGAGGCCAGAAAAGAGTGGAACATTATGCATGAAAATACTTAAAGAAAAAACTGTCAACCCCAGATTCTATAACCAGTAAAAATATCCTTGAAAATAAAGGCAGAATAAAGAATAACAATCTATAGAACCATCTTAATGCCATCTCAATCAAAATCCCAACAGTTCAATTTTCTTGTTTATCTTTTAAATACTTTGTGTGTATGTGAAAACTGAGAAGGTGATTTTTAAAAATCATATGGAAATGCAGAGCCAAGTACAGCCGACAATCCTGAAGAAGAACAAAGCTAGAGTACTTATACTATCATATATCAGGACCTATCATAAAAGTATAGTAATTAAGGGAACATGTTATTGGTGCAAAGATAAACAAACTGACCAATGGAACAAAATACAGAGTTCAGAAATAGACCCAGACATGGTCGCCTGGTTCACAGCCAAGATAATACTGGGAAAAGGACAATCTTTTTAATAAATGATGCTGAGTAGACTGAATTTCTATAGCAACAAAAACGTATTCTGACCCCTAATTTATACTATACACAAAATCAATTTCGCAGGTATTGTAGATCTAAATGTGAAAGATAAAACAGTAAAACTTTTAGAAGGAAACATGAGAGTATCTTTTTTTAAAAAATATTTATTTATTTATTTGGCTGTGCCAGGTCTTAGTTGCAGCACAGGGGATCTTCGTTGCCTCGTGCAGGATCTTTAGTTGTGGCATGTGGGATCTAGTTCCCTGGCCAAGGATGGAACCCAGGCCCCCTGGACTGGGAGTGCAGGGTCACTGGACCACCAGGGGAGTTCCGAGAGAATATCTTCTTGATTTTAGTTGGAGGAGGCAAACATTTCTTTAAAAGATTCTAAAAAGTACTAACTGTAGAGAGAAATTTTGATAATTTAGACAATATTACATCTACAATTCTTTTTTTAATCAAAAGAAACGCTTAAGCAAGTAAAAAGCCAACCCAGAGAAAGAAAAGCTATTCACAATACACTTACCTGACAAAGGACTCATAGACAGAATAAATAAAGAACTCCTACAAAATGACAGACAACTCAAAAGATCTGTACTAGAATGTTCAGAGGATTTTTATTTATAAAATCCTCAAACTGGAAATTACCCAAAAGCCCATTAACAGTAGAAAAGATAAATAAATTGTGATATAGTCATACAAGGGGATATTACACATCAATAATAATGAATGATCTATGACAGCCTGCAAGAATATGAATGAAAATGAAAGAAGGCAGACACACAAATAAGTTAACACACTAGCATTATTTTAATAATCATAATAAAGTTTTTAATAATCCCCCCCAAAAAGCCAGACACACAAAATAGTACATTCTTTAAGATTCAACTTAATTATTAAAGAGAAGGGGAAAAACAGGAAAGAATTAATAGTGATTATGCTTATGGAGGAAGTATTAATGAAAGGAAGGGCCTTCAAGGAAAGCTACAGGGATGCTACTGATGTAATTTTCCATTTCTTGATATGACTGCTGGTTAAACAGGTGTATCTGATTTGCAAAAGTCCTCCAAACTTTACATTCAGGATATGTTCCCTCTTCTTTAAGTATGTTATACATCAAAAAGTTCGTATAAAACAAAAGAGAGGCAGAGGGAATTATCCAAAGCAAAATTAACTAGCAAGTCAGTGGCAAAAGAGGAGTTCTAACTTCCAGCCCGGAGTGCAGATCCTTTCACTCAGAGGCTGGGGACAGAGCGGGGGCTGGACCAAAAGGCCATTATCAGAAGGACCATTTGACCTGGGCCTCCTAATCAGGAAGGGCCCCAAATGTGAAGTTTTTATATCACTTCCAAATAAGAGTATACATATAGTTAGGAGATAAACTGACATTTTGAAGAGTATGTTCATCAAAATTCTTTAAACATTACCAACTCATCCTACCTTGTGATAAACTATTAAGCAATTGTATACTGTTTTAGTAGATCCTGTAATTTATGATATGAATAGCAAAGTTATATATCTTTATGGGGGCTTATATTAAAGTTATTAACTAGTTAATTTAAATTTCAAAGTATATCAAGCATTTTATAATATGGCTTTGGCATGTCTTCATTTTTAAGGATATCAGAAGCCCCTCCAAATGAATCTGACTTATTAGAATTGCCTGTATGTAAAACCACAAAAATATTAAAGAAATAATAGGGTTTCCATAAATGTTTCTTGAATCTGAATCCAAAATTGCAGTTTTCATTGCCTAATTAAGGTCTAAAATAAAGATTGATTCTATGTCCTATCTGGTTTAGTGGTCAATTCATTAAAAATTTCTGTTAAAGCTGGCTATAATTTAGAATTTAGTCTAAACACACAATATGCTATCTTTTTATGGATGAGTATAATCGAAAAGTCTGATTCACAAACCTGTAGTCTTTTCCCCCAATGGATAAACTGTTTCATAAAAAGTCAAGAAAGTTACTGAAACTCTTTATATAGAAATCCATAAAAGGAGAATCATATCACTGAGCTATATCCATTGCCTCTATTAATGCTTTGGAATTTAAAACAAAAACAAAAAAAACTTCTATTATCTATAATAAATCTTGATTTCTTTCACTTTCCACATGTTAATATTTTGAACTTTAATATTTAAAATCCATTCATACTTTATTCAAGAATGAAAATTTAAAAAACTACTAAAATTATTGAGGGGAAATCAGTTATTGGAATGAATCGCATCCAATAGATTTAAAAAGTCACCTGAATCTTCCAAACACATCAAGTTTGCTGTTTTGACTGGAAATTTTATAAAACAGGATTGCCAGGAGAATACTGAACACCAACTGTTGCTGATGCTTGCAAGATCAGAAGTTAGGTGATAACAACCTCCTATCGGTATTTCAACATGAGTGGCCCAAGGCCAGGAAAATGACAGGGGTGCAGGGGTGGGCTGAAGAGGGTCAGCGTGAAACATAAAGGAAAGCCCACTGAATATGAATCAATCTGAACTTCACATGATATAGGATTCAAGTTACTTGTGAAGCAAATATTTAGAAAGCATTATGAAGCATTAAGAACACATATTAACTTCAAACAAAAAGCATTTAAAATAGCCATGCCATTTTTAGAGGTAGATATATAACGTCTTGAGATGGGGCCATTCAACTGTAAAATTGTTTAAATATCCCTATATGTTCTTAAGATGCTCCAATTCTTCTGGTATCTCCTTTCAACTCATGACTTTTGCTTCCATCTCTTAACACCAGGAAGCCAGGAGCTAATTCCATTTTCCAGTGTACTAAGTTGCACTATATAAGCAATACACAGTTTCCCTGTTTTATGATGTCTGTAATTTACTTTTAAAAACTTCAGCAAAGATGCAGTACTATAAACGTGTGTGTTGGTTGGTTGCATACAGAGTTAGTTACATGTAGAGTATGGGTACTTAATCAAGAATTCATGGCTTGGCATGGGTGGCAAACATACATCAAAAAGGCCACCTCAGAGAGGACTACAAGTGCTTCTGTATTCGTGTCTTTGAAACACACCAGATATTTGCTAATTAGCATCCTAAATGTCAGATATGGATTTTTACTGATGAAATTAGTGATTTGTTAATTAGCATAATGGTCAGTAGAAACAGGCTCTCTTTGGTGAAATGAGTGGTATTCAATTTACGTAGATTGGCTGTAATCTAGAGACATTTGCGTGAACAGAATTTAAGAAACTATTTATTTGACCCCCAAATGGTCATGTATCCAGTCATTGGTTGGGAGGATATCTGGTGGCTGAGTCTTCCTATTACATTCAAGTGCTGTTTCTGGAATATTGTCACTTCTGCTTTAAAAGAACTTTTCGGGCTTCCCTGGTAGTGCAGTGGTTAAGAATCCACCTGCCAATGCAGGGGACACGGGTTCCATCCCTGGTCTGGGAAAATCCCACATGCCGCGGAGCAACTAAGCCCGTGCGCCACAACTACTGAGCCCACGTGCCACAACTACTGAAGACCGGGCGCCTAGAGCCCGTGCTCTGCAACAAGAGAAGCCACCACAATGAGAAGCCCGCACACTGCAATGAGTAGCCCCCACTCGCCGCAAACAGAGAAAGCCCACACGCAGCAACTAAGACCCAATGCAGCCAAAAATAAATAAATGTATTAAAAAAAAAAAGAACTTTTCATGCAAGGTGGTAGTCTCAGCACCTAAAAAGAACAGAGAGTTGGGACTTTGTAGAGAATACAAAGCAAGTTGTATGAAATGTTTAGAGTCTGCTTACTAATAGGTGTTTATTAAATAAGTGTCTAAATGTGAAGGTAAACTTGGTCTAAAGCTTGTTTTATTTTGAGCTGGTACTGGTGTCATGAGGGAGTAACTTTAATACACCTCAGTCTTTTGTGATGTGCACTAATAGGTGCCAAAAAGAACTAAAGGTCAGTTCTGTCAAATTTAGGTGAGTTCACAGGCCCCTTGATTCATTTCTGCTCATTCCCATAAGAATTTATATCCTCAGGCTTTTCAAACTGCCTTTGTAAGTCACAACGGTAAACAAATTTTTGTTAATTTTTCTTTTACCCTTTCCAAGAATATACTTTCAACTCCATTTTCACCTTCTTAAAAACTCCAGTGTCTTAATCCAAAGGTGGAACTTAATGATGGAAAACCTAGCCTCTACAGGGAATGAGTAGGTTGATGGTTTTGGTCTGAAAGAGCTTTGCATGTCCTTAAGCTGTACTTCACTGGGTGATAATATTCTGACTTTATATTGAGCTGAGCTTGGCCTCTAGTGTTTTGTTGTAGGTGACGACATGAATCTCAAAGAATTTAAAAAGTCACCTAAAACTTCCAACGATTAGACCTTGTTTTTATATCAGTAACCACTTTCCTGCATAACTAACAAACCCCCAGTAGCATAGTTCCTGAGACGTAAATATTTACTAAGTGAATTAATGTAAATATTCACAAATGATCCAAAAAATTAACCATGCTTAATAAAAAAGGTGAACAAATTTAAAGTATTAAATAAATGGTTTACCAGTTACTTCTTCTGATGCTGATTTTCACTCTGTACAGAAGGTGGCGCCAAAGACATATTTATCTACTGGCTGGGAGTCTTTCCCATTAAACAAAACAACACAAAAGATTGTTCCCTTGACAAATAGTTTGTGTGTACCCTCACAGAAAAATTCACTTGGAAACAGGTGTAGGCTAGAGAATAAGTGCAGATTTTACCCAGGTTGAGACAACCTTTTATCCTCAAACCCCTCTCAAGGATGACAGAATGATAAATAAATGGCAAGCAAGTTTCAGTTAAGTGAATACTCTGGAGTTCCGAAGTAAATTGTCTGACCCCAGAAATACATCTATTGAAAAAGGATTCTAGGGCTTCCCTGGTGGCGCAGTGGTTGAGAGTCCGCCTGCCGATGCAGGAGACACGGGTTCGTGCCCCGGACCGGG
>NW_006781997.1:1167532-1173835 GCF_000442215.2 Lipotes vexillifer | reverse complement strand
GCGGCTGGGCCCGTGAGCCATGGCCGCTGAGCCTGCGCGTCCGGAGCCTGTGCTCCGCAAGGGGAGAGGCCACAACAATGAGAGGCCCGCGTACCGCAAAAGAAAAAAAAGGAAAAAAAAAAAGAAAAAGGATTCTAGCACAAGTGGGTAATATGTTGGGAAATCTACACTATTCCAAAGGAAATATGGTTGACCAACAGTCACTTTAAGAACCCATTTTCTGGCTGGTTTTACCAATTTGGGTAGAGTATTTCCGAATTTGCATACTTTTGGGGTTGCAAATTAACTTTTTCTCCTTCCTTACAGTCCAATAAACATTAGATAAAATGGAAATTTGGTACCTGGTTAGAATTATTCTGATGTTAATGAAAGGAAATCCATAAGACAATGCCATCTCAATCCAATACAAAATCATCCTAGACCCTCCCAGTCTTTGATAATCCTTTTCTTCTTCTACAGCTGCCTTTGGATTCCCACAGAGGTATTGCAAACTTCAACTCTGATCAACTTGTCCTAATCTGAGAGCCAGCTGATAACCTCATCTACTTTATTTGAGAAGTTACTTTTAAACCTTAGCTTTCTAAAGCACATACTCTCTACTTTAAAACATTTTTTTTTTCCTTTATGGTCTTCATTCACTCTTGTTTGAAAGGAGTAACTGCCCTTTTTTCCAAATTTAAGACTCCCCCAAGCACCAGGGTGATAGTTTCCTTACAAATAAACCCACTTCCCTTTACCTGATTCTACCTTGCCTCTTTCTTCATTCTTTTTCTTTGCCTGTATTAAATGAGGAAATCCACTGAGGCTGTGTGAGTGCTGTCTTTTTGGCACACTGCCTACATACTATCTCAGTTATAATACTTGTACCTGTGGTTTCAAATAGCAATTCTATGAGTAAAACCCCAAATCTCATAGCAATTTTAAACTGAACTCCACAGCCCATGTTTGAAACTGCCAGCCAGATATCTTCACCAAGATGTTTCAGTTCTTCATACCAAATTTTCCAAGTTGAAATCATTAAATATCTTTCAGCAAATCAGTTCCTCCTCCGGACTTCCTTTTTGTGTATGTGTTAGTAACATTTTCCCAATCAAATCTCCAAAATCAGTTTCCACACTCCTCTCTTGTCCTCCCCATTCAATCTATCATCAAGTTCTGGTAAATCTACCTTCTTGTCCTTTCTTACTCCTACCCTAGTTCAGGTTCTTATAACTAACTCACTCCTCTACCATTACAATATTCTCCTTACTAATCTTCAATCTTTATCCATCAATTATTTTTTAACATCCATGCTACGCATTGAAGTGGGAGTAATCCATCAGAGTTTGTGTGAGATAAGCACTCAAAATCCTTAAAAATTAATCCATTCATCTCTTAAAATTTCAAAAATCGCTATTTTGAAACAAAGGTAAAAATCAAAAAATGCAGTTGTTTTTCATATTAAGAAATACTTTGCACGATTCTGAAAAATAGTCTCCTCTTCACTGTGCCAATAATGTGTGTTTCTCAATACACAGAGCAACATGGATAAAACGGAGCCCAAGGCCTGGCTCATGGTGGCACCTAAAGAAACTCTGCAGAGGACAGAACTCTAAGTGACTGTCCCTCATCTCTCAAAGAGCAGTGTTGCCTAGCACATCAGGCCGCATCCATTTCTTCTGCATAGACAGGGCCTGGCAGTCAGAGAATATCCAGTTCTGAAAAGCCAGTGTTTATATTAATGAAATGGCATTGGCATTTTTAAGAATATGAGAAAAACATTAAAAAAAAACCTATCCCACAATTTTTGCAAAAGATTCCAATGGAGATAAGCTTCTAAGGTCAGATAAATGAGATACTTTAAAAAAATGTATATATTGGTCAAAATACAACTCACCAGCACTGCTACAGTATGAAGTATAATAGGAGTTGCTGCTAGACATTTGCAGAAGCTTCGAGGGGTCCATGAAAGGTAACTGTTGTCAATGTTTCAACAAGGAAGCCATTCAGCGGCCCAGGTCTTCTTGAGCACTCTTACTCATAGGATCAAATCTTGGTGGCATTATTCCAAAAGAAGAGAAGATCACACAGAATGTCTTGATCTTTTATGAAAAATTTTGTGGAAATCACTTTAGAAATAAAAGATATAGTACAGTCCATATGTTAGGAGAACTTATTCTTTAATTGCTGGCTAATGCTATGACTAATCTCTTTGGCTTAGAAAATGGTTCAGGCAATTTCCATGAATAACTTATTTTGGTATAAACAAGTTCTTTCTTTCTCTTTCCAGTTGGTCACATAAGCAATAGACTAAAAAGAAAAGGTTCCAGAATACTTAGATAACAATTTCATTTTATACACCTAACAAAACAGAATTGGAAATAAACACAATTTTTCATTAAAAAAAAAAACCCTGTTATAGAACAGCCAATTGCAACTTTTCTTTCATGTAACTAATTCTGAATTAGCATTTTAGGAAATTTTTTTAAATAAAATGGATGATTTCAGTAATCATTGTACTTGGTAAATCCTTTTACAAAAGTAAACCAAATATTTACGTAAATTAAATGAAGCATAGACTTTTTTTCTTTTAAGGGGGAGGGAAAGCAGATTTTCTTAAAATAAAAAGAATAAATTATATTTTTGTGAATGTGTTCTGAATCAAAGGAAGTAATTTTTAGTTAGGACAAAACAATAAACTCATTTGACGGAAAGGACAATGTAAATCCAAGACCAAAACAATATTTATGGATTGCTGAGCATGAAAACTTGAAAGTCAGATTATAATTTCTATTTCTTTTTTCCCCTTCTTTAACATAAAGAAAAATGTACCCTTAGAAATAATATAGCCAGCAAATAAGAGAGCAAAACTCTGTCTTAACACTACAACATTTCAAAAGATGTTCTATTAATTATTTCAGTGAATTGAAACTTAGGGAGAGGTATCTATCAGAAAACATTTGCCATCCTCCTCTTTTCTAATATCTGTACTACTGAGAAGAGTAAAGAGTATTAAGGCTGGATGAGTTTGCTTTGTTTCCAGAGAATAATGGCCAAGAGATTTCCCTGCCCAACCTCAGGAGCATCACTGAAGCCAGTTTATGGGAATTGTCCTACCACAGCCCTCTAGTATGGCATCTGGAGAGTCCTCAAAGGACCTACCCACTCTAAGATTGAGGCCACATGACTCAGGCTATTATAAACCCTAATGCAGAGTGCTGAAGAGGGAGGACCATGGAAGTAGTGGGAAAGCACGTAAAAATTATATGCAGACCTCTGCTGTCATCAGGCAGAAAACTATCCAGTGGGTTTTAGAGAGGGAGATGGTCTCAAGGAAGGTTGATAGTTTTGGGACCCACTTAATGCCAACTTAACATATGAGTATTTTATAAAAATATCCTGACATTTCACTACAAAAGAGATTTCATTTTTAGTGAGTTGGCATGAATGGGGCTGAGATATTATAAATCTTCAGTTCCCTGGAGATCTGGCAGAGGTTAGATATCAAGATTTTCACAGTCAAAATGTATTATATATTATACAGTTATAACTATTGTTACATAAAACTACATTGTTTTTGCTAAACTGCAGTAAAGAATAAAATTCAAAGCAGTCAAGGGGATGGAAGGTGGATTTGGGATGGGCATACCACCATACAATGTTCATTTTTGAAATTTCTCTCTCCTATCTCCATTTCCTTTGTTCAGTGTCCCTACTTAAACTAAGAGGAAAGGAATTAGCTCATCAAATAACGCACTCACACACACCTTTAACTTCACACACCTTGGCCAATAGGAAACAAGTATGCCTTGGCTATACTCTTTTCCACCACATTAATTTACTGTCATATTACAGTAAGTAAAATTTTAGGAAAGGTAGTAATACTCTAAAATACACTGCTTTTTATCATCCTTGGACTTTTGGTGAAAAAAGCGCTAACTAAACCCCATAATTGTTTTTGTAAGGAGCAACTACAAGCAGTGGAACTCACGTCTCTAATGCGATTTCATTTCTCTAGTCAGCAGATTTCAAGTACAGCTTTATCCGGGCTGGTTACTCCTCTTTGCTTCTTCTCCCCCACCCGTCCACATTCGCCGGCCTCCTCTCCACTCTCCTGCCCGCCTTTCCTCTTCCCCGCCCCTTTCTTCTAGTCCCTCCTCCTTGTTGAGTCAGTGGCTTGAAACTTTTAAAAGCTCTGTGCTCCAAGTAAGAAAAAAGCTTTTATGAGGTATCAGCACTTTTCTTTCATTAGGGGGAAGGAGTGAGGAAAGTACCAAATAGCTGCAGACTTTTAAACTTTAAATAGACAGGTCTGAGGGCCTGGACTTGTTTTTGCATTTGACTTCATTCTCTGAGGAGTTCAATCACTTGGCGTGCCTACTTCACTTCTTTCAAGAGAAAGAGTAAGTTTTTTAAAAGATCTTTACCTATTCCTTTCTTTTTCTACAAGAAAAACTTTTCTAAAGTTTTAAAATTTGTTAAATGTAGCTTTCACATGATATTGTAAAGGGAATGATGAACTTGAAAGTGTCTATAGTTTTAAACTTAAAATTGAACTTACGGTATTTACTTTTTGACTGTTAAAAAGTTTTCTTTTAATAATGTAACAGGTAAATAAGATTCAGATCTTTCTGATTAGAATCAGAATATTAGAATAAAGTTACTGGATAGTTGGTTCTCCATTTTAGAGGATAATTTTACTTTTTTGGGTAATCAGTAATAGTCTAGGTGCTTTGTAACTTTGAGGGGGGCGGGGTTAGGGGGCCTAGGTTGGGGGTTTGACTGACAACAGCAGAAAAATCAAAGTGCAAATTTGCTTAGCGTGCTTGCTTATAGAATTCTACTCTTTGTACTTTTTCATATGGAAATCTTGATTGATGTTCTCTAGCCTTGCAAAGCAAACTTCTTAACAAAGTGCTTTGTTAAGACCTTGCTGCTTGACTTCCACGTGGTCTCTTCCTAGAATTTTACCCGGTAAACAAAAAGGTATAAAAATCTGAGCTGTAATATTGAGGTTCTTAAAGCAACAGTAAATGGTTACTTTGTATTAGCACCCACTATGCAAAAATCTTGAGACCCTCAGGAGAGCCACCACTGAGTCGACCACGCTGGCAGTTCAGGAGGTGAAATCCCTTGAATGGGTGGTGGTTACTTAACAAAGCATTAACAGAGAGAGAACGACGTTTAGAAGAGAGTATATGCCAGGGTGCATTTCCAAAACGGTCTCCTAAGACAGGGGCTCCTAGAAAGAATAGGAAACGAAATTTCTTAAATCGGCGCCTTAGAGGGAGCTGCCTCCCCCCAGCCCCACGCCCCCGCCGCCTTCCGCTTGTCCGAACCTGTAGCCGACTTCACAGCTCTTGGGCAACATTTTTGAGTTTGAGCCGCAGGGTGCGGTGCTGCCAGTAGGCAAAGATAACACTGATTTGTTATTTTAAAGGGCTCAGTTTCTTACATGCTCTTATGGGCAACACACATTCTGTTAGCCAGAAATGCAACCGTGCGTTTTCGTGTCCGGTAGGGATTTTGTCTGTTCTAACTCCACAGACTAATTAGTTTAAATTCTTGGTGTGACCCTGCAGTTTGAAGTATTTGCACCAGAGAATGCTGAAAAGCAAATAAAAATGAAAGCTTTGCGGAACGAGGACGGGGGCCTGGGGCCGGGAGGGCTCGGGGAGCCTCCTGCCATCTTATCATCTACCCGGCTCGCCCGGGGCTCCTGCACTGCCGAGCCTCCGCGCTTTGGAAACGTTTGCTGAGAAGTTTCCCTCAAATCCTCACGGTCAAACCCAGCGCAGGTCCGAGTTCCGCCACTGGAAAGGAAGGGGGAGGGGGAGACGGTGGGTGTGGAGGGGCCGGGGGGAAGCCCCGCGATCACAGCATGTTGGCTGCCCTCCTGTCTGCGGGTCAGGACGCGGTGGCCTGGGGGGATGTCCAGCCTGCACAGAGGGTGGCGCCAAGGTGATGCCGCGCTCTGTGAATTTTGGAGAGAGTCCCTCCCTGCCACCCCTCTGCCACTCTCATCCTGTGAGAGGATGGCCAACTGAAGGCCCTGGACCCTCCTTTGAGAAGCCCCCTCCTCATAGACGTTCCATAAGTGCAGGGCCCTGCATTGAGTAAGATGTGTCTGTTTTTTTCGTTTTGTTTTGTTTTACGGTATGCGGGCCTGTCACTGCCACGGCCTCTCCCGCTGCGGAGCACAGGCTCCGGACGCGCAGGCTCAGCGGCCATGGCTCACAGGCCCAGCCGCTCCGCGGCATGTGGGATCTTCCCGGACCGGGGCACGAACCCGTGTCCCCTGCATCGGCAGGCGGACTCTCAACC
>NW_006781997.1:1157261-1166758 GCF_000442215.2 Lipotes vexillifer | reverse complement strand
GGTGGGAGGCGGGGGGGGGGAGGCGGAGATGGACTGTGGCCAAATGGTAAAAGAAGAGCAAGTGATTAATTGAATTAAATGTGTCAATCTAATTTCCCTTCCAAAACCCGCACCCGCAGTGTCCTTTTTTTTTCTTTTTTGAACTTGTTCAATCCTACTGTATAAAGCATAAGGAAATCTGAGTACCTTGGGAATTACCGTGCCTAAATGGCACTTGTAACTCTTCTGTAAGTTCTCAGAACTTCCCAAGAATAGGGATGGGGTGGGGAGAGCGGAGGAAGCCCCATAATGAAATGAGTAAAGAGCTCATGACGTGTCCAGAGGCAGATCAGAATTCGGAAACTCAAATCCTGAGTTCCCAGCAGCGGCTCGCCCACCCTTATCCTCTTGGCTGGCCATCCAGATGTTTACAGAGCATCTCTGATAAAGCTTATCAAAAGCTCTCCTTGACCAACCTCATCCTCACTCTAGGGCGTGCCTGTGTTTCTCTCCAGGAGTACAAAGTGGGGGTGGGAAGAGGAGAGCTATAAACTGTTGGAAAAATAGACGTGGCTTTATTTGGAGGTGGGTTTAATTTGTTCTGCTTCCCAAACCAAGCTGGTAATGAAAAGATGCTTAATCTCACCCTCTGATAATTGGGCACACTTGAACTCAGCCTAAAATGCCTCAGGCAGTTTGAGGAGTAGATTATGAAAAAATTTTTTAAAGCCTAACTTATACAAGGATTGCCAAGAATAAAATCCTGCAGTAATGCAAAGACCTCATTAAATTAACTCTGTCTCAAAGAATGAAAAAAGCCAGGTAGAAAACCCTTCAGGAGAAAGGGTAATTCTTCTATGTAGGCCAGATTGCCAGAAGGTTATTCTGTCCTAGCAGTGTGTACGTCTGGTGCTTTGTAGTTTCCAAAGTTAGTGTAGTTATCACCTGTCCTTCGCCTGGAAAATGCAGTGGTAATGCTTTGATCCTACTCTCTTCGCTGTTTAAATATGTTCCACATTTTTCTACTACCTTTTATAGTTTATCACTGCCACCCCATCCACTCAATTCCTGGCCCTTTACAGTGTAATTTCTTACATTGCTGACCCTGGGAAACACAGTTCCAAGCAAATGTCTGAAAGGGTGTGTTTTCAGATATTGAGAGTTGTTTTGTTACTTACGTGTTTCCAGTTCCTGTGTAGAGAAGGATGAAAGCCTCACATTACAGTGCATCCCTTCATTTCTCTGATGATATCCAGAGGGGTAGGTTGGTATGAGCCTCAGAGCCTCTGTGTATGATACTGAGGGAAGGGAATGATAGGAAAGTCACCAGTGATTAATACCTTCTACTCCACCTTTCCTGTTCTGATCTGACTTCCCTTCAAGATTCTTAATTGTTTGAATAGATTGTTGGAGCATATTCACACACGTTAAGTTAGTTCAGCTCCGGGGAGACAAGTTATTAATTATTAATTAGCTAGTGTTTACCAATAATGTCAACATTCAGTATAGATAAGTCAAGTTTAAAAAAATATCCCCAGAGTTTCTCCTCAATGGGAGTCCCCCCCAACCTCCTTCGGGTAACTACCTAAATTCTTCACTTTGTCTCCACTTTGCCTGTCTAGATTCACCATTTGGCTATGTATGTACATACTGTCTTTTGCCAAAGTTAAAACACAAACCAGTGTGAGATATATATATATATAAATTTTTCTTTAAGAATTTCTTAACTTTCAATAAGCTTCACATCCAAGTTTTCCTAGCTTTCTAAATAGTTTCTTAAAAATATGTGTTTTGGGACTTCCCTGGCGGTCCAGTGGTTAAGACTCCGCACTTCCACTGCAGGGGGCGTGAATTTGATCCCTGGTCAGGGAACTAAGATCCCACATGCCACTCAGGACGGCCAAAAAAAAATGTGTTTTATGGAATGTTTAAAATTTACAGTAATATAGAAAATATATAGTATTTTTTAGCAATTTCTGTAAGGCAGATACATTCTATAGTATATGACTTTTTCCATGATTTAGAAGAGATGCCTCCAAATAGAAACACAAAGACCCTCTTCATGGTCTTTTCTCCCTATTAATTGATAAAGGGTAAATTCCTGCTTCTCATAAGTCTCTTTGAGGTTGCTAAAATAGCAATATTTTACTCATTACAGGAGCATCTAGAAAACTAATTTTGATTACCATTAGGCAAATGTTAATCACTTCTTAGCTGCTATTTTGCTAAAGAAAGGATGCCAAAGTTAGAAAATAAGTGGGCTATATCTATATCTAAAATTCATTTAAAGAGTAATAGCTAAACATTACTGAGCTTTTATTAAGAGCCTCATGTGCATGAGTTATTCATTTAATGCTCATTAAGGAAAATAGACTGTTCTTAATCAATACACTTGTGAGGGCTCTAAGAGTGTGTTTATATGATGACAAAATAACTAGGCTGTTCAATAAAAATAGTAAATTTGGAGGTGACATTTGGGGGAAGCACCAAAACTGATAGAAATAGCATTATTTTAAAGTCCATCCAATCACAATCTAAGAACATGGCTTTTAGCCTGCAGTTTCTGACTTAGGCTCTTTCCTCTAGCACCCCTCAAGTGACCATTAGAAACTTCCGTTAGTAGGGGAGTTGAGTGGTAGCTATTGGACTAGGGAAGGGATCGTCTCTTTGGATGGAGTCCCTTACTCCTCAACTCCCATCTCATCTCATTGTTCTGTGGAGGCTGATGTGTGCTGACAGGGTGATGAAAAAGGGTGAGGGCCATGGAAAGAAGGCTTGTTAGTGTGTTCCCCATCCTACCTCCCTCAAAAAAGCAATGCCACACATCAGATACCTGCAGAAATGTAGCAGTATTTCAGTCTTTACAAAGGAATCTAAGGCTAATCAGGGAGCCATGAGACAGAATTTTAAATAAAACAGAGGTTTACACGGAATAGGTTTGATACATCACAGAGTTAGGCTAACTACCTGGGTATAAGGAAGCAAAGGTTGTATATTACCTGATGAACTGGGAAGATACATTTTCTGTGGTACCTGATTCAAATCACTTAACTGCCTAACATACACTCAAACTATATAGAGATGTTATATTAACCAGAGTTGATATCAGCTGTTATTCTTCCCTTCAGAGTCCCAATCTTACCCCGAGATTTATCATTCTTGAAATAAACACAAGTTTTAACAGATTATTTCTTCTATTGCAAGACACTGTGGGGTCTCTTTCGGCGACAATTGAATTGTGTCGTCCAGTCAGAATTAGAATACTGCAGAATTGGACCGAACAAGGTTTTGTTTTTTTTTTTTGGTGGTGGTGTTGTTTTAAAATGTTAACCTGTAAAACAGCAGAGTAGTGAAACTGCATAAATATCTATGATACCTGGTGCAGTTCTGCAAGAATCCCAAATCACTATGACCTTGTGTAATAAATTCAAGACCTTGTTTAACAAATTCTTTGTTAAAGAGGCTGTTTTCTTAATTCAGTCATATTGCCTGTTCAGGAATCATTTAAAGTATGTTGTTTCAGAGAGTTCTCTGTCACAGCAATTATCACTTGAAAATTTAATAGTCCGTGTAATATGAGATGCTGACAATACCACTTTTTTTTTTTTTTCACTGTGGAAGTCTCTTCTTAATTAATTTGAAACTTCAGAAGTTTGGGATATATAACTATAATTAAGAGAGTCCCAAGGAGATAGTAAACAAACAAACAAAACTGGTGAAACCTGGTACCTTTCTTTGTGCAAGCCGCTTTTAATTCATTCAATAGATATTCACTATCTCTTAACTCTTTTAAGCACTGGAGATACAGCAGTGGACAAAAGAAACTCCCTCATGGAGCTCACATTCTAGCTGAGGAAAGCAGATAGTGATAAGTCCTTGTCATGGAGGCAGACAAACAATAAACAAGTAAATACATAATGTGCCAAGTAGAGCTAAGGGCCATTAAAAAACAAAAACAGAACAAGGGGAGTAGCAAGTGAGAGGCCTAGAGTGCTGGGTGATGAGGTGATACCAGAACAAGCCATGGGGATGGAACCAAGCTGATCAAGGCAGATCGGCTTGTTAGTTTTTCAAGACTGACTGAGGAGAATAGATTGGAGAGCAGGGTAACTAGGGTCTTGACATATAACCTGAAGAAAGGTGACAAGTAACCTGATGATGGCTGAGATCAGGCTAAGAGCAGGGCTGGTGGTGAGACTCATAGTCTGTTTTAGGGGGAAGATAAAGCCTATAGAATTTGCAGACAGATTGAATGTAGATTATGTTAATTATGTGTGGGTATGAATATTACCAAAAGCACATCTGGCTGTTGTAACTATAGAGGAATGGTCACAACAGAGCCCACTCAAAGACATTTACTGCAAGGGAGAGGGGTTCTTACAAAAATTAAAGAAAAACATTAGGAGAGTTTACAGTTTAGTTTTGGGGCTTATAGTTTTTTTTGTTTTGGCTGCACCCTAGGGCATGCCGGCTCCTAGTTCCCCAACCAGGGATTGAACCTGTGCCCCCTGCAGTGGAAGCTCGGAGTCTTAACCACTGGACTGCCAGGGAAGTCCCAAGGGGCTTATAATGTTTGGTTTAGGATATTAGAAACACACACAGTACTTCTGCCCCGCCCCCCCCCCCAAATCCATTAAGTGGATTTTTAGCAGGAAGCCATCCTATTTACCTTTATTTTATTTTAGTTCCCCACTCTCAACTCATTACAGTGTCTCTTCTTGGGAAAATCTTTAAAATTGGAAGTAAAATATATTCTAATTCTCCTAATAATTATTAGAACATTAATGACACAGCAAAGTGACTAGCTTTGGCACAGTGATTTGTTTATATGGCTCTGGAAAAGGGGACAGTCAAAAGTAACTTAAAATAGAAGTTTTTATTTTTCATTTTGAATAAAGCATTTGAGTCCTTGTGCTCTTGGGGAGCAGCCGATGGAGGTGGAGGGACAGGGGGCTGTACAGTAAAGGGTAAGCTCAGTTCCCAGTTGCCCAGAGACTTCTGCTCCCCACACTAACCCTGCCCCCACATCCCCTTGACCTTTTTAGACACTCAATCCCTTTCTGCTCTCCTGCCATTTCCCTACTCCTAAATATTTTGAACGAGAGACGAGACAGAGCACCAAAAAATGTCAAGAAACATTTGCCTCTTGGCCTGAAAACTTACTTCAGAATCACCTGGTGCATTTGTTTAGAAAAAGAAAAAAAACAAAAGAATGATTCACAGCCACCCCCCACCCTCACCCCATGATATTCATTCAAACTGGTGAGTGTCAGGAATGTATGTTCTTAACACATGCTGCTAAGTGATTCTGATGCCCTTCGGGAACCTGCAAAGGGCCCAGAGGGTCCTTGGGCGGTCACACCTGGTGTGACTGGTTTTTGGCTTCTAGTCTAGAGGGCCATGAAAAGCAATGGAAAATGTTGTCTAACATGGTGCATAGAGGACACAAGAAGGACGGTCCAGCTACTGTCAAGCATATGCTCCTAATGAGAAGTTTGTACAACTCCTTAACCTAGACCTTAATCTACATATAAATTTCCACCCTGGGAACCTAGAGGTGAAGGCATGAATATACAGGATATATGCTCAACTGCCATGATGTTATCATATATCAAATAAGGAATATACCTGTCTCATACTAGTGAATGTGAATGGGATATATAGTCTGTAAATCAATGCTAGGGTTTCTGTAAACATAATTATGACCTCTTCTTATAAAAGGGCATTACTTTTTCAACTATGACTTGGAAAAATGAAAATAATAATGGGGATGAGGGGACAACCAGTTGATAGAACTTTTAATTCACAGCAAAGTGAATGACTACCAAAAAGATAACGGCATTATAAGCCATCACATTAAACATTATCTGATGATAGTGCTAATAACAGGTATCTACATGTTGCAGGATACTAGGTGTCCAATTGGATAATTCATCTCATTCAGATAAAAGAGTATAACTCAGTTAATGCAAATGACAACTGGGTGGCTGTTTAAAGAAAAGACAACTTGGCTACTACCTAGAGAGCTGTCCAGTGAACCTGTTTACATACTGTGGCACTATAGGGTATTTTTGTGGAATCTCAGAATTATATGAAACTCAAGTTTTATTTTTCCATAGAGTGTAAAGAAACTTAGTAATTAATTGCCACAAGCATCTACATATTTTACTTTGAATAATAATGAAACACTGACTAAAATGACAACTTCTCAGCGTACCTGAAGCATGTTAAGTTTTTCTTGAGCTCGATCATCACGTGAATGTGAAGAGATGTGTGCAGTTTATCATTTTTTACTTGATTGCTTTTGTCATTCATCCCCACCCCCACCCCCGCAAAACTGGAGTATTGAGCAAAAGCAGATGACACTGGCAAAACATTGTAATTCTCTACACAGAATCGGGACCAATTTACACATCATCACACCGAAACTGTCTATTGATAGAGCTTCAAAAATTCTGTTCTGTTTGTTTGACCCTCACGGACTGTGCTTCGTCATTCCCAGTGTAGTGTCTTCTGCTAAATTGTAGTTTCTTTCTTTTACATTCTCTCATATCAAACTGTCCGTCAAAGCTAAATTACTGCCTCTCTTCAAGCTTTTCAAGCTTTTCCCTGGCTATTTCACTCTTTTTGTCAGTCCTGCAAGCCTTTGTTCTTGTTTGACTGCTCTTTCCGTACATCAATTTCACTTCCGCTTCACAATCTAAAATGGCCCTTCCTAGAGGTGAAGCTCCCTTTTTTATGACCACTGGCAGGGGGGGCGTTATTTACTGTAACTTGCCCACCCACCTCCAACCTTTTCCCATCACCCACCCCCCTTTCTTTGGCACCAGTCTCTGGGCTGTCATCAGAAATACTCACTGACAGCTAATTTAGATAGCTGATACAGTTTCAGTTTATGGATCAGCCATCTCTTCTTTGTTCCATCCAGGAAATCCCAGGCCAGGTTTCCAATTCATTTTTTTCTGGCCTCTATAGCCAGGAGGTACAGGCATTAGACAGAAATGTAATATTGCTTGGTGGGGAAGAAGATTCCCATGGACCTCATTTACTTCCCACAAGGAGAAGATGGCTTATAGTTTAATACCAGGTGAAAAATTCTTTATATCCAGACAACAAACATATTTCTAGGAAGCCTATATAATCCTACTTTTAGTTATACTTTTTTTTTTTTTTTTTTGCGGTACGCGGGCCTCTCACTGTTGTGGCCTCTCCCTCTGCGGAGCACAGGCTCCGGACGCGCAGGCTCAGCGGCCATGGCCCACGGGCCCAGCCGCTCCGCGGCATGTGGGATCCTCCCGGACCGGGGCACGAACCCGTGTCCCCTGCATCGGCAGGTGGACTCTCAACCACTCCGCCACCAGGGAAGCCCTAGTTATACTATTTAAAATTCAATAAGCTCCTGAAAAGTCTTTGCTTTGCTTGTTTTTAATTATTAAATAATCTTTGACTACTTCATCCCATTCTGAACCCTCCAATTACTCTCTGCTGAAAATTAGACTATATTCTCTCTGGCTGCCACATGCAATGTTATTCATTTCTTACCAGATTTCAGCCCCCGCTAAGACTGTATATGTTAAAGCACGGAAACATTTCTAACGTTAACCCAGCTTTGCTATAATTTTAAGACCAGTGTCGTGCATTGGGAAGCCTTGGTCTTGGGATTGAAAGTCTTTTTCTGGCTCTACGGATAGCTGAATATTTCCTATATACTTAAGACCTCAATTTTCATCAGTTAAAAGGACTATTGGCATTAGAAGAATAAATTGCACTAAATAACTTTTGGGATTCCTGTCATATCAGCTCCAATAATGGGGAAGTCCTAGGCTTGAGATATCTAGGTATTGATAGGAAGTTAAATAGAGTGTGTGGGCTGAGGGCCCAAAGCCCAGTAAAGGAACTTACTTGTACAGCAATCCAAAGATTAAAACCAATCATTTTTACTAGAGATAACACTAAAGTTGTCTTTTTATTTCTCAGGCTATAATTAGTGTCGAGGTCAATTGAACTCTTACTTGAAATGTGATGTGCATTTAGTCTTGTTTTTTGAAAGTAGGTTCCTGCATCTAGGGACACAGTGTATCAAAATGGTGTGTTTCAGCACAACGTATTTTCCTCTGGGCAGAAGACAGACTTCTGAACCACATAAGTCACTGCTTAAGAAGAAACAGAGAAGTATAAATGACAACACTGTAGAATATGCACAAATGACACTTGAATTACCAAGGAGAAACATTTCAGGATACAATTAGGAATAAAGTACTATATGTAATAGGAATGAGGTTTGAAAACAGGTTGCATGCATGTGCACGGGTATGGGTGTTCTTACCTCAATTCTTAGGTACCCATGCTTTTTGAATACCACATATCAGCATTTTGCTTGGGTGTGCATGCAGACACAGTCCTATCAGGTAAGAACAGTTCTCTAATTGGACCGTCCAGAGGGATAAAATAAGCAGAGACACTTAGCGCAGACAACTTCTCAAGTCACGTGGTAAGACAGTGGTTGAGCAAGTAATACATCTTAGCAAGGTTAAGATCGCAATTTACTCTGCACATAGGCTCTGCTGTTTCGAAGATTTAGTGTATCTCAAGAAAATCTGAGAGCTCTTTTCAGGGGAAAATGGAAGAGTTTGCACCTGTGGCCTTTTTGTTTGTTTATTTGTTTGTTTGTTTTTGAAGAGTGCTAGAAAGATAGGAGATCTTTTACAGTACTTTGACTGCTGGCTGAAAGAAACTGTATATTAAACTAACAATCTGTGGTCTATGATCATTTAGTTGTCTTTTTCTTTTCAGGTGGTGCCCAGGCAACATGGGTGACTGGAGTGCCTTAGGCAAACTCCTTGACAAGGTTCAAGCCTATTCTACTGCTGGAGGGAAGGTGTGGCTGTCAGTCCTTTTCATTTTCCGAATCCTGCTACTGGGGACAGCAGTTGAGTCAGCCTGGGGTGATGAGCAGTCTGCCTTTCGCTGTAACACTCAACAACCTGGTTGTGAAAACGTCTGCTATGACAAATCTTTCCCAATCTCTCATGTGCGTTTCTGGGTCCTGCAGATCATATTTGTGTCTGTTCCCACACTCTTGTACCTGGCTCATGTGTTCTACGTGATGCGAAAGGAAGAGAAACTGAACAAGAAAGAGGAGGAACTCAAAGTTGCCCAAACTGATGGTAGGAATGTGGAGATGCACTTGAAGCAGATTGAAATAAAGAAGTTCAAGTATGGCATCGAAGAGCATGGCAAGGTGAAAATGCGAGGGGGCTTGCTGCGAACCTACATCATCAGTATCCTCTTCAAGTCTGTCTTTGAGGTAGCCTTCTTGCTGATCCAGTGGTACATCTATGGATTCAGTTTGAGTGCTGTTTACACTTGTAAAAGAGATCCCTGCCCGCATCAGGTGGACTGCTTCCTTTCTCGTCCCACAGAGAAAACCATCTTCATCATCTTCATGCTGGTCGTGTCCTTGGTGTCTCTTGGCTTGAACATCATCGAACTCTTCTATGTCTTCTTCAAGGGTGTTA
>NW_006781997.1:1007286-1157251 GCF_000442215.2 Lipotes vexillifer | reverse complement strand
CGGGTGAAGGAAAAGAGCGATCCTTACCACAATACCAGCAGCCTACTGAACCACTCCAAAGACTGTGGATCTCCAAAATATGCTTATTTCAATGGCTGCTCCTCCCCAACCGCTCCCCTCTCACCCATGTCTCCTCCCGGGTACAAGCTGGTTACCGGAGACAGAAACAATTCTTCCTGCCGCAATTACAACAAACAAGCAAGTGAGCAAAACTGGGCTAATTACAGTGCAGAACAAAATCGAATGGGGCAGGCAGGAAGCACCATCTCTAACTCCCACGCACAGCCTTTTGATTTCCCTGATGACCACCAGAATTCTAAAAAGCTCGATGCTGGCCATGAACTACAGCCTCTAGCCATTGTGGACCAGCGGCCTTCCAGCAGAGCCAGCAGTCGTGCCAGCAGCCGACCTCGGCCTGATGACCTAGAGATCTAGGTCCAGTCTTGAGAGCATAAAGATTCCACTCAATTGTGGAGAAGAAAAAGGTGCTATAGAAAATGCACCTTAGGTGTTCATTTTTTTCCAGTGGAGGTGGTACTCAACAGCCTTGTCACGAGGCTTAGAAAACACAAAGACATTAGAATACCTGGTTCACTGGGGGTGTTAGGTATAGGCAGGTGGAGAGGGAAGGGATGAGGGAGGTACATGTTGGTATTTAATGTAGTTGATTCAAAGAACTTAAATTTTAAATAAAAGTTGCATGAGGTGATCCATAGTTAAGGGCTTTTTCTTCCCCACACACCCCTAAGAATACTTCTGTGTATGTGAAAGAGTGGGTGGGTGATATTTTTGGTTAAATACTTTTTTGTTTTACCAAGAAACTGAAATAACTTTGGCCAGGAGAAAATACTTCCTGAACATCCTACTTCTCTTTATCAAGAAGAAGACAGAGGATTGTCCTTATGTCCCTGCTAAAACATTCCATTGTTAAAATTTGCACTTTGAAGGTAAGCTTTCTAGGCCCGACCCTCCAGGTGTCAATGGACTTGTGCTACTATATTTTTTATTCTTGGTATCAGTTAAAAGTTCAGACACGGCCCACAGAAGAAGACTTTCCATGCACTTGCAAATCTCAGCCAGTTTTACATACATTCTTTTTTACATCCACGTTATTATTACCAACACTTTGCATCATTCCTCAACTACTATTCACATTCATTTAATGATTTCTGTAGACATTTAAAAAACAGTTGGGATATCACTTACCATTTTTTGAGTTAAAGTCAGGGAAGCAAGCCATGCTCAATGTTTAACAATCACTTGTATGTGAATGTGTGTGGAAGAGTGTGTTTTATTTGTCATGTACTGGTACAAGCAGATGCAGTATAAACTCACAAACACAGATTTGAAAATAATGCACATATGGTGTTCAAATTTGAACCTTTCTCATGGATTTTGTGGTGTGGGCCAATATGGTGTTTACATTATATAATACCTGCTGTGCAAGTAAAGCACATTTTTTTTTCCCCAAAATGTTTTTTCCCCGTGTATCCTATTATGGATACTGGTTTTGTTAATTATGATTCTTTTTTTTTTTTCCTTATTTCTTTTTTTAGAATATAGCAGTAATGCTATTGCTGAAATGAATGATTTTCTTTTTCTGAAATATAATCATTGATGCTTGAATGATAGAATTTTAGTACTGTAAACAGGCTTTAGTACTTAATGTGAGAGACTTAGAAAAAATGCTTAGAGTGGACTATTAAGTGTGCCTAAATGAATTTTGCAGTAACTGGTATTCTTGGTTTTGTCCTACTTATGCACATTAATTCAGAACTTTTATTCTATCCTGAGTTTGACAGTCTTTTGGAGTAACCAGCAACTTTGATGTTTGCACTAAGATTTTATTTGGAATGCAAAGAGGTTGAAAGAAGTTTCAATAGTACACATGTAACTAATTTATTTGAAATCTATCCTAAAGAAATCTACCAGTTTCTTCAAATGTCTTTTTAAAATTCATCACGGATGATTAGTGAAAATGCAGAGTATCATACTTTCCTTCTCGCATGTCAACTACATGAGCAGTTTTGTACAATGAGAAATACTAATTTGTTTGACATTCCATGTTAAACTACTGTCATGTTCAACTTCATTGCATGTAATGTAGACCTAGTCCATCTGATCATGTGTTCTGGAGAGTGTTCTTTATTCAATAAAGTTTTAATTTAGTATAAAGATAGCCTTTATATCCTGTGATTTTTTAAAACTTTTATTGTATCAATTCACAATTATCAAAGACATTTCCATTGGTTATGAGGATATGGGCAAATAAGATTCACAAGATTCCAGGATCCTTAAAAGGACAGTATTTATTATTAGCTAGATTCAGTGCAACATTGATTAACATATTTGGATATTTATTCAACAGAGAAGATAAAGTATTCGAGTGTTGAATTTGGAATATAAAATTAATGAGATGTGTGACAGAGTCTAAAGTGAGTAATTTAGTAGATCCATACAGGACAGAAGTAAGCATAAAAAGATGAGGGTGCTAAAATTTTAAAGCTATAGGGCCTCCCAGATATAAAAGAATAAGAGCAGGGTTGGTTTGAGTATGGTTATGCTGTGTGACAAAAGAATGAAATACATCTGTGATTCTATTATTCCAAGACATTGTGAAAACACAGAAAATACTATTTTTAAAATTCTTAACACCCAAGGAAAATTGAACCATTCATAGGGACAAGAACAATTCTGGGCAACTGATAGTATTGCTGTAATTTAAAATATAAAATGTATTAGCACTTTTAAGTCACATTTCAACAAAGTTTTTTTTTTTTTTTCCACACCATGTAGCATTTGGGATCTTAGTTCCCAGACCAGGGATCAAACCCATGTCCCCTGCAGTGGAAGCACGGAGTCTTAACCACTGACTGCCAGGGAAGTCCCTAAAGCTTTTTAACCTACTAAAATTGTTTACATGAACACATCACAAAGCAAACTAGTAAATGCCTGGAACATAAAAATATTACTAGTTTAGAAATAACCTAGTTCAGTTCGGTGGCTCCTTTTTTTTTTTTTTTAAATTAATGAACAAATGTTACAGGATGTGCCTAAAGTCAAAGGATTGTCTACTAACCAGTTTCTGAGTCAATATAATTGGTAGTATCAACATGTCTTCAAGTATTACCATTTGTCTGGCTGAGAATCTGAAGGGAGAGGCAAGTTTTCTCTGTGCATGTATGTGTTTGCATTTACTATGGGGAATAGAGAAATGTGGTTTATTTGAATGTGTGTGTGTATTCACAAACAGTTCATAGGGTACAGATGGACAAATAGACTACTGAATGTAGGTTTCTGATGTATGTGTGTGGAGGTGGGAGGGCAAGTTACATCTTTAAAAAATAGTCCATCTTAAACATTTCCCAAATTTTAAAGCTTGTCACTATTTAAAAAAATAAAATCTAAGTATATTATAAATATATAGTTTTAAACTACAGTTTTAGTATACAAAATTGAAAATCAAACCTCAGGTCTCCCCATTCTCCAACAGAGACATCAGAGAAGTTCTAATTCCAGAGGAAATCACTGTTAAAAATTTGAGACACCAGCCATACATATATCAGACACTTTATTAGGTAGTGGTGATTATTAGAATGACCCCATAGTCCCCTGCTCCATGAAGCTTACAATGTGAAGCCTTCCAGAAGTTTTAAAAATGATGTTCCACTCTGTTTTGCTTACCTTAATTGGCTGCTTATTTTCCACAACTAAAAATTGAATTGAGCTGTGTTTTAAAATTATGAGAAAACTATGCAGTTTTATTCCACAAATATTTATTAGATACTCATTTTTGGCATAAAATTTCAGGTTTGAAAAATGGGAAATCTTTGAATCTTCTAGAAGTAGTAGAACTTTCTGTTGTGGAAATGTTCTATTCTGTGCACTATGGTAGCCACTAGCTACATGTGGCTATTGAAACACATGAAATGTGGCTAGTGAGTCTGAAGAAAAGGATTTTTATTTTTTTAATTTAATTTAATTAATTTATTTTTTATACAGCAGGTTCTGATTAGTCATCTATTTTATACATACCAGTGTATACATGTCAATCCCAGTCTCCCAGTTCATCACACCACCACCCCCCTCCCCCAGTTTCACCCCTTGGTGTCCATACGTTTGTTCTCTACACCTGTGTCTCTATTTCTGCCTTGCAAACAGGTTCATCTGTACCATTTTTCTAGATTCCACATATATGCATTAATATATGATATTTGTTTTTCTCTTTCTGACTTCACTCTGTATGACAGTCTCTAGGTCCACCCGCATCTCTACAAATGACCCAGTTTCGTTCCTTTTTATGGCTGAATAATATTACATTGTATATATGTACCACATCTTTTTTATCCATTCATCTGTCGATGGGCATTTACGTTTCTTCCATGACCTGGCTGTTGTAAATAGTGCTGCAATGAACATTGGGGTGCATGTGTCTTTCTGAATTATGGTTTTCCCTGGGTATATGCCCAGTAGTGGGATTGCTGGGTCATGTGGTAATTCTATTTTTAGTTTCTTAAGGAACCTCCATAGTGGCTGTATCAATTTACATTCCCACCAACAGTGTAAGAGGGTTCTTTTTCTCTACACCATCTCCAGCATTTGTTGTTTGTAGATTTTCTGATGGTGCCCATTCTAACTGGTGTGAGGTGATACCTCACTGTAGTTTTGATTGGCATTTCTCTAATAATTAGTGATGTTGAGCAGCTTTTCATGTGCCTCTTGGCCATCTATATGTCTTTGGAGAAATGTCTATTTAGGCCTTCTGCCCATTTTTTGATTGGTTTGTTTTTTTAATATTGAGCTGCATGAGCTGTTTATATATTTTGGAGATTAATCCTTTGTCCGTTGATTCATTTGCAAATATTTTCTCCTATTCTGAGCGTTGTTTAGAAAAGGATTATTTTAATTTTAATTTAAACAGCTGTATGTGGCTAATGGCTATTAATTGGGAGGTGCAGTTCTAGAATCTGCTGGGGAAAAAATAATTAATATTGGGTGGAAATGGAGGAGAGGATGGTCATGTTAGAAACAGGAAGGAGAAACTTCAGGGTCATTTTTATAGTCTTATAATAGTGTTTCTTACTCTGTAAACAATAGGAAACTTATTTAAGCAAAGCCTCTGCTTTTACATGAAATTATCTAGTCTTGTTAGATAATCATATATTTTATATTACCATCGTTTTACCTCAGAATTTCATGCACAAGCTCATGCTACCTATTATTAAAAGTGGTAGGATTGTCTAAAGTCCTTAAATATTGGGAAGAAGTCTAGTGAACCCTTTTGGTTCACTGCATTATCATCCTAGCCCCTGTGGGTCCTAACGAAGCTTCTAGGCCATGGGCTGTTCTTTCACCTTATTTTGAGAAACTTGCTGAACCTCTACCTGCCCAGGGTGCTAGGTCCTTGCCCACACACTGCCTCTCCTAAAAATTCCAAACTTCATATTCCAACATGCCAAAACATCTGTGCTTTGTACTTGGAGGGAGAGCAAAATAATGAAGTTTGGGGGCTTATTAAAGTCTTAAAGTGGGTTCTTTTTATAAACAGCACACCAAAGGTGTAGAAACATGTTTATAATCTTTACTGGCTCCAAGATTCTGTTTTTACCTTTTCTTGGTTGGGCAAATATAGCTGAGCCCTTGGCATGTCAGAATTTGCAGTTGGCAATTTTCAGAACTCAAAAGCAGACGTGGAACTTTGCTTCAAGGACAGTAGAGTAACAAGAATATCACATAAAGAAGAAAGCAAATTTGGAGGAAAATTTTTGCATTTGTTTCCTGGTCTTCAAAGTGTTGAAATTTTAAGTCAGATTATTTCTTCTGGTCTCCGGATGTTTCTCTCAAATGACCCAATGCTTATTTGGGCTGTGACGTGTAGAGTAATTTCAACGCCCACACACTTTCCTGTTGAATATAAAATCTGTCTCAAGAGGCACCCACTTTAGAAAGCCAACCCTGGTCTCAGGTCTTATTTAATGTAATGAGCCATCTGTCCCTACAAGACATGGAATGAAATGGAGCCTGGGTGGGTATTTGTGCTGGAATCTCTTAGTCAGTTACTTTTTACAAAACTGTTCATCAGAATTAGTATAGACAGTAAGAGAGCTTTTAGTTGCTATGGTAGCAGAAACCATGAGGGTTATTTTATTTTAAAAGTAAATGGAGAGAAATGTAAGACTGCCTTCTGCTTTGAAAAACTTGGGTCAGAGTTATATATTTCATATATTCAGGTATATTTATTAATTCTGAACACAGTTAACTAATTTAGAAACCCTTCCCTGAAAAAATTTAAACTAACCTTAAGCCTGTGAGAAAACAACTTCAATTGAGATTAACTCAAAGAACTCTGGAGGGTAAAGGGTATATTTTGAGATTCTTTAAAACCCTACTTGAAGTCTCAACTCCACCCAGAGTCCTAGAGTATAAATTGGCCATTGCTTTTGAAGATTTTGATGTGATTGCGGCTCACATTCAAGTTTTTCTCAACTCAGAGCAACTGGAATTAAACTGACCTTTATAATTCGCTAACATATTAATTTCTAATCATTCCAGCTACTCCCTATATAAAGACATTTTCAAAGGTAGACACAACCAGAGAGCTAGTTAAAGAAAATGTTTATTCTGAGACAATTTTTCATATTTTAGCCAAGCTGGTCAATGACTGCCTTTCCTTGGGCAGGTTAATTCAAAAATATTTGGGGGAACCATGAGTTTCAAATTTCAGTGAGACTGAGTAATTTGGAAGTTAAATGTAACTATATCCAGCATCCTGTCATTTATAATTCAAGGTAAATATAAAACTATAATAGATATTTTCCTGTTATATTATTTCTGTATACTTGAAATATCATATAATTTTATAATTCATAATTTGTAAAATAAAAATGACAACAGATGCAATAAATTATAATGTTATTGAAGTTATTTCTTTCAGTTTAGAACTTTCAATCATATTTCTTCTCCATTTTCACATTCTTTATTTCTTCAGTCTAATCTCTCACTAGAATTTTCTGACTTGTGATAGCTTAAAATATAATATATACATTCTATTCCTGTCAGGTTTTGTTCATAGCTGAAGTTTCAATTATGGAATTTGTTTCCCACCATGAATCTACAGTAGAAGTTAAAACAATTTCAGTGATATAAAGCTTCCACCAAATTCCTTTCTTTCTTTTTCTTACACACATTTAGAACAATTTTGTTGTTGGGTTTTGTTTGTTGATTTTTTGTATCAAATACTTCCTTTTGCCATATATAACTTATAGCTTGTTCCCTTAAATATTTACCTTTTAACAAACTAGTGCAAGTTAAACATTTAGATAGTAACTCTGGAATAATCTAGCAGAAGTTTAACATTTGTAATTAAAGAGTATCATCAGAAACCATCAAAAAATTTGTTTAATGTTCATTTTTACTCTCGTCCTCACTTGTCTGGAGGACTTGCAACACTTTATGATTAAAGAGTGTAAGAGCTGTAGGTGATGGTTATCCAAAATTCCAAATGTGGCAAATGTGGGAACCAGGCTACCATTTGGCATTTGACCAGTCTTTTTAGTCAGCATTATAGCCAAACTCTGCCTCTAAACTGATGATTCTACATGATAAATAGCTATTATGTGTGAGAGAAAAAGAGCTAAAAAAGCTATGTTATAAGTAACATCAAATTAAAGAAAGATTTCTGTGTGGGAATATGTTCATATAAAAGTATTCTAATCTTGTAAGATAAAGAAGAGTAGTTCTAAGAGAAAAAAAGTGTAGTTAGCTAGTTGACTAAGGAATTTACCGCTTTTTTGTTTGTTTACAGCAGGATTTTAGCTTTGGAAATAAATTATCGAAACAAAATTTCACTCTTTAAATTTGTTATGTATCAGTCTACCATAGTGCTAACCCCATAGTTTGTGATGATAAAAATAATCTGATTGGTTCAGGTATTTAGACAGGGTTTTGTTTTTCATTCAAAAAATATTTTGAACAGTCCTCTCAATTTGTGGTAAGATGCAAGATGACCTTTAAAAAGCAGGCACTGTTTTTAAAAGCCACATTACATTAAAGCTGCAAATGTTTTCAAGAATTAGAAACAGGAATGTCTTAAGATTTTCCAAAATTCCCAGGACTTCTGGGGAATTTCCAATATTTGTGAGACATAAACTCTGTTGTCTCTTAAAAAGTATTCACAAAACTTGGATAATCAATAAAAATGTGCTGTGGTGAAATGATATGTCAAGCAAAAATGACGTAAGTGGAACTAGATGAGAAATTTATAAGAAAAGGGTGTCTGAAAAAATTCTTACCACATTAAATAAGATTTGGTCTTGTGTTCATCCTTGCACGCTACACATTTTTAAAAGATGCTGCTTTAAATAAGACTTCTGCCCTTTCTTGTTATTTTTAGTATCTCCTCAAACCATAAATACAACCATGTGTCAGGGCAAAGCTGTACTGATGGTTTGGACGTGGAGTACTCACTTTTATTCTAACCATTCAGTTCCATTTATAGCAAGTAATGTGTATTTTTCATCAATGATCAGATTTTGCATATTTTTAGTTCTTTGTGGGCCAGAAGGTTCCTCTCACCTTCTTCAGTGCCTATAATTTCAAACATGAATTTTTTGAGTCTATCTAGGAATACTTTTTAAAAAAAATTTAGATGTATGGTTCTAGGAACTTTTGAAGTTGGCAGAAACACAGGTAAACTGAAACTGACTATTTAGGGAAGCGTTTGTCATTTATTTACCGTGTGACCTTGAACAAGATATATAACCTCTGAGCCTCAGTCCCCCGACTCTAAAGAAAATAGAAATTCATTCCTGCAACGTTATTGTGATGATTAAATGAGATGTGAGTGACGTGTATAGGACAGTCCTTGACAAATGGGTGGCATTAACTAATGGCTACAATTTCTTTCAAAGGAAATGAACAATGAACAAAGGGAAAAGTAGTATGGCTAGGAAAAACAAATCCAGCGTGGACAAATTCTGAATGTCAAAATATTACCTCTGTGTTTTCTACTTCTGTAAAAAACTGTAATAAGTAAAACACTGATAGGACAATTTGTATAATCAGAAGCCATTGAAAAACAAACCTTAGTGTCTGACACCACATTTGGTGATATACATGAGGTCTAGAAAATTAAGACCATTACAAATATGAAAAGAACACAAGGTGAGAATACTTTAAATAAATTCAGTTCTTACCGTAGGTAGGGACACATGGTCACTTTCAGAACTCTGAGAATTTGATGAATAAATATTAACCTTATAAAGAATAAGGGTCAGAATGTGTCCCCACCATAAGACAGCTAAAAGGAGTATTATTAACATAAAGGAAAAGAGAAGGGAGACAGCATGAATTTCCAGTTTAGAAATCTTTAATGACTCCTTTTGTCTTTGTGGAAATAATGACTGCAATCCTTCAGTCTGCCTCTAAGCAGACTGGATCTGCTGGACCTGACCTTTTTGCAGTCTCATCGCTCTTCATAGCCCTCTGTCACAGCTGTTCTCGACTTTTCCTAGTACCTCCAGATCTCAAAGTTTCTTCCCACCTGTGGTCCTTGCACAAATGGTTCCTTCTGCCTGAGTCACACTCCTTCTCTTTGTTGACCTAAAGCTAATAGACCGCCAGTTATTTCTCCAGCAAAAATGGGTTTATTTGGGATCAGCAGAGAATTGCAATTCGGGGTCTGCAACCACAGGGAGCCACAGGCAAGGCCCACACAGCAAGGGAAGGAGGATGCTTTTATAGAGGGGAAAAGGAAGTTGGGAGGGCTGTAGTAAACAAAGAGTCCACGGTTTTTCCTTGGCTGAGTTGTTGTCAGGAAAGAAGAGGAGCCTTTCTTCTTCCTGTTGGGCTCTGCTATTGGAGCTGAGTGTGAGAGTCTTCTGACTTTATATTTAATTGAGGTTTCTGCTTATTAATTTCTTACATCTTTCACTTAGCTAACTCCTACTCACCCTTCAATTCTCAGCTGAAATGTTGCTTCCTCCTGGGACCTTTCTCTGATTTCCTGGGGCTGCCCATTTTATACTCCCATGGCACCTTGCTCTCTTCTTTACAATGTGGGCTGAATGGTTTAGTGTTTGACTTCCTTAATACAGATCTTCCTTGGCCTAAGATGGGGTTACGTCTTGATAAACTCATCGTAAGTAAAAGTGTATTTAATATACTTAACCTACTGAAAATCATAGCTTAACCTAGCCTAACTTAAACACGCTCAGAACAACCTAGCCTAACTTAAACATGCTCAGAACACTTACGTTAGCCTAGAGTTGGGCAAAGTCATCTTTACACAAAGCCAATTAAAGATAAAGTGTTGAATACATCATATAATTTATTCATCACTGTAATGAAAGTGAAAAACAGAATGTCTGTATGGGTACAGAATCGTTGTAAATGTATTGGTTGTTTACTCTCGTGATTGCATGTCTGACTGCAGCTGCCCAGCATCATGAGGGAGCATTGTACTGCTATCGCTCACTTGGAAAAGATCAAAATTCAAATTCTGAAGCATGGTTTCTACTGAATGTGTATCATGAAGTAAAACAATCATAACTCCAACCATAGTAAGTCAGGGACTCACTATGAAAACAGGAACCTTGTTTCTCTTTTTCTCTGCAGTATTGTTACTGCCTAGTGTTTTGTCTGGCAAAGTAATAATATATTGACTGCTAATTAATGAATGCAATTGTAGCAGATACAATTCTCTGGCTCTAAGTCAGGTATACCTCCATTAGGGAAATAGACATATAGGTTGAAACTAGCCATCCACATCAAATTCTTCCCCATTTTCTATGCTCATCAAACTACCTCCTCTGTATATTCATATACGCTTTTCTGCACAACGAACCTGAGAGATAATTATTATCTTCTTTTTACAGATGTGTAAACTGAGGTTAAGAAACTTGACCAAAGTCAGTAGCAGTAAGTGCCCCAGTTAAGTTCTGCAACCATATCTGCATCCTTGCCCACTCTGCTCTCCCAAATGCCCTTGTTAGTGAGGGGACAAGGCTGATCAGAGAATGTGAGGCTCTGGGCCAATATTTACATCTATTTCTAATAATAAATGTATGCAGTGGTTTCCTAGTTTTTACATCTGTCTCATATTTGGAAAAAACATCAGGCCTCAATTTCAGAAATAGATCAGCTCTTGGTAAACTGATATTTGAGCTATAAAAATTTAGAACCATACCATGGTCTACAGTGATTTCACTAAGACATTGCTGTTGTGTGACACCCTCTGTGGATAGTCAAGATCAACTCTAGAGAATGGCTCTATATCCATCTGGTGGTGTCAGTTGCAAATTCTCCTTCCTTTTCTCCTTTCTTCTTTTTTTCCTTCTTTCCTTCCTTCCTTGCTCTGTTGCTGCTCCTGTTACTGTTGATTCTTCCTCCTCCTCTTCCTCTTCCTCCTCTTCTTTTCCCTCTCCTTCTTTAGTTATAAAAGCAACATCTTTTCACCACAAAAATGCAAAGGCAGAAGTATGTAAAAAAGTGGAGGCCCCTTCCAACCCACCACCTAAAGAGAATGAAATTATACATAGGTATACATATAGCTTGTGAATTATTTTATTTATTCTTTACAAGCAACTTCCATGTCAAAGTATATGGACCTACCTCATTTTTAATGGTTATATAATATTCCATAAGGATGAATAGTCAGTACTGTATTTAATTATTCCTCTATTGTTGGGCATTTCAGTTTTTTCCCAATTTGCCATTATTACAAATAATATTGCAATACTTGTATGCATATTTTAGCCATGTTTTTAAAATTAAAAGAAGAAACTTTAGTAGGCAGAATGCTCTTTTTTCCCTAAATAACATACCTCAAATATTTCACTATGTTCCATGATCAGCATGTGGTTTTTAACATTACTGACATTGTGTTAGGCTCATGATAGAAAATGTCTTGATCATAATGGCAATTTTTGGTTCAGTATAATATGAGGCATTAGCTTTCGGAATCTCCAAGAATTTTGCTAAGGGAAGATCAGTAGCTCTGCCAGAGACCTTTATTTCATCTTCACCCAGCAATTCCTTTTCACTTTCTGCCTAGCTAGCTGCTTGATACAAAGATCTATAACTAAGGGAAAAGATAAATTTCAATACTATAACACTATGAAGACCAAGGAACAGCTCAGACTGCCAAACTTCTATGTCATTCTTTCCTAATAAATACACAGTGTAAAGTTGTTTACACTGCAAGTAGAGCACACACCTTTTCCAAATTATTTTTCACAAAATAATAAAAGTAGTGAGTATTTATTAGAGAAAATTTGAGAGAAATTTAAAAGTTAACAAAAAACAGGAAAGAACAAAATCATTTAATCTCAACATCCAAAGGAAAGAATGACTAAATAGATTTTATTTTGAATCTATGAAAAAGTTAGCCTTTAACTTGAAAATATTAGTGACCATTTTTATATTAAAATCTGAATCCTTTAATTTTTTTAGACTTAACCTTAAAACGTAAACATTTTTGCATTAACAGAATCTTTTACAATGTCATTAAGCATTTGAATCATTATTTATCTAATCATCTTCTACTGTTGAACATTTAACTTGTTTTCAACTTTTTACTGTGATAAGCAACATTTAATGAACAATTTATTTTTTTAATAAGATTTGTTTCTTTAGGATAAATTCTAAGAATTAGAGTCAAAGATTTGAATATTTTAGAGATATTTTTGAACTGAGTGAAAACTATATTTGATACATTTTTATTGCTGTTTTGGTAGGTAAAAACTCTCATTTACCTTACAATTACATTAACTAATAGTGGCAAGAATAATACAGATATTTATGTAGATATGCCTATGATATTTTTCTCATATGAAATGACTATTTATGACCTTAGCCTTTTGCTCTTCCGTGATCTTAATATTTTTAAGAGTTTTTTTAAATAATAAAATGTTTGACCACTTGTCTTTTTTTGCTATGGCTTTTCTTCTACCTTATTATATGATTTTAACCCTTAAAACATTTGTATGTTTTGGGGATGAAAGTTTTTAGACTTTGTATAGTAAAAATTTTGATTTTTACTTTCAAGATTAGAAAACCCTATCTTTTACCTAGGTATGTTTTACCTTGATATTTAACCACAATTTTATTTTAGCTGTTCATTTTATGCTTTTTATTGTACATTTGACTTCTTACTACTCTTATATTTTTGGAGTAGAACCTAGTTAAAGCATCTATTGACTTTTTTTCTGAGTAGTTGACCGATTGCCTCTACACCATTTTCTTTTTAAAAAGCATCCTCTATTAAGATGAAAACTATGGTTAGTCCCATGTTAAAATATTCTGCATATAAGGACAACAAATCAAAAGATGAATAACATATTTACCAAATTCTCAGGCACCAAGAGCAAGGGAAGGGGTGAAGTCGTCAATTCGGACACCATGGTGCTTGGAGAGAGCTCTGCTCTCTATCAGCTGAGGGAGTTGAACCAGATGCTGCCGTTCTCACACCATGCTCCACAGAGACATTTCAGGGACTCTCCTGGGAAAGGGTCAAGAGCTAGGAGTTTGTAGCTCTCTTCTCTCTCTTCCTTCAGCAAAACACTGCTTTGTTTCAATGTGAGATTTATTTGGAGAAATGATTCCAGTGTTTTTTAGAAAAACGTTTTTACAGAAATTTTCAGAACTACTTGAAAGTAGCAAAAATCATATAATGAATCCCCATATTTTCCCAATCATTATTTTGTCTTTCTTATTTCATTTCTCCTTCACTCTTTTTTTCTTTTTTAATCTTGAATATTTTAAAACAAATCCCAGGTATCTGGTCATTTCACCTGTAAATAATTGAGTATGCTTTTCTACCTGAGAAAGACACCTCCTTTTTTCAAAATATAATTATCATGCATTTATCACATGTAACAAAATTAAATATAATTTCTTAATATTGACTAGTACTCAGTCCATAGCTCATGGTTGTCTTTTTACAATTGATTTCTTTGCATTTGAGACAAAACAAAGTCCATATGTTGCATTTTGTTGTGTCTCTTCAGTCTCTAACCGTCTCTTCCCAACTTTCTATGACATTGAATATTTTGGCCAACACAGTTTTTTAAACTGCCCATCTGTTTCTAATTGACTTGACACTTCCCATATTATATTATAATTTACATATAATAGAGTCAGTTCTGGTCCATCAAATCTATTTTATTGAACTGTGTCTAGTGTTGAGTTACAATGGCATCATAAAAGTTATTTTAATTTCAGAATAGGTTTTATTATCGAGGACCTTTTAGAGCTCAGTCTACTATTTCACAGTCTATTTTTATTAAATGTTCTTACCTATTTATTCTTCTATATGTTACCTTAGATCCTTAAACTTTCTGAAAACAAAAAAGGTGTTTTTAAATCCAAAGGTTTGGGGCAGAGGCTCTTAACAGACATAAAACTTGACATAACTGGATAATTTCTGGAGTTATCTATTATTTTCAACCTTTCTCCACATAAATATTTTCTGGTACCAAATCTAGAAACCACATCTACTCAATACCTTTATTAAGTTCAAAGGGTAATGTTGAGGAAAGAAATTATTTCCTAGTAAACCAACTGAACTTAATGCAGAAGAAAAGAAATGCCATGAAGGAATATTGGGCTTTTGCTGTGGTTTAAGCAACAGATGAAGACACTTTTCTCTGCTGGATTGAATCCAGGGGAAAAGTGAGATGGGAAGCTAGAGATAATAATGTTTATGAAATCAAAGTAAGAGTTTAAAAAAATTTTATTGATTTAATAATCTCAATCAAGAAGGAGCAGAATAGGAATGAAAGGCAAGGAGTTAAGCATAAGCATTTTCACTCATGCTTTAAAAAATTATTTTCTTTGAGATCCAGCCCCCCATTGCAGAAAGAACTTTAGATGACCAATTATTTTCATTTTATCCTCTGTCTTGGCATGCTGAGTCCACAATTTATTGCTACATTTACATACTGTGAGGATGAAATCTCAAGCTTTTGCAACTTGTTTAACTTGTTTGTAGGATGAGATCTGATTGATTTTGACATCTATGGTTGCTTAGGGATGACTGGCTGATTTCTCAGCTTAAGGTAGGACACTGTATTAAGGTGAAAGGCAATTAAAGATAAATTAGCTAGATTTTCTGAGGATACCAAAATGTGGGACCCCAAAGTACAGGCCTCAAAAACACAACTGACCCTCTTCTTCCTGGCAAATGTTCTGCATGTTAGGCTAGCAGAATGACCAAGACTAACATGGGACATCAGATAATTTCTGCAGTTGTTTTTGCAGCAAAGAATGAGAATTCACTGGATTGGGTCATATTAGGAAAGCTAGCACCTGTCATTTTAGTCAGTTGCTGACAAAGGCTTGTGTTTTCTCATATTTTAATTTGACAGGTATTGGCATCTCTCACAAATTACAAATTTGTTAGTACAAATTTCTTCTTGGCATGATGGATTGAATACCATCTCCTCACTCTACTTATCGGCCCAGAACCAACAAAATACCTGGAATATGGTACCTCCTGAGATTTTGTGGGGGAAGGAAGTTAGGTTTTATCTCTTTTCTTCTCCTTATTTTACCTTTCACACTCTCTTTTTAACAATGTCATTGAGTTTTACTCAGACACGATTCCATCTTGCACTTTAACTATTAATCCTCAGTTTAAGAAAAGTCCCTGGATGTCTGGTGGATTGAGGTGCAGGCCCAGACAGAGGTCATATTGTAAAAGGAAGCAAGGAGCCTTCTGGAAAATAAATTATCCTAAGAGTGCCAAGACAGCCCTGAAAATGTCGGGCTCTCTTCCAACTCCCTGTTTCTGCATATGTGATTCACATTGTCTGCAGTATATTTCTTCACCTAACTAACCCTTTCCCATCTTTCACAACCTATCTTGGTCATCATGTCTTTTCTCATTAGCCCTTCCAGTCTAGGTTAAGTACTTTTACCCTGTGCTTCTATAGTCATATACTCCTCTCTGTTATAGCACTTATTATACTATGTTGTAACTGTCTATTTTTGTCCCCTACCTTTTCTACTAGAATGTCAAGTTATTGATGGCAGGAACTGGGTTTATATTCACTGTTGCTCACCAGTCCTTCCCATCGTGTGTTGCACGCATAATAACTTCTCAGAATAAATGGAGTTCTATTTAAGGATATTATCTCAGGAAGAGAAAAAAGGGACAGTGATTCTGAGTGAAGGAATGTGTCTGTCATTGAGACAATCTTTTGGCCCAGTTTCCATGGATTCATTACTTTGTCCTGAGAGAAGTGTTGGGGAATAAAAACTGAGAGGAGTGTTTTATTAAAACTCCTGTAAGATGCAAGGAGCTCATGGCAGCATTGCTTTAAGATACACATAACTGGGCTTCCCTGGTGGCACAGTGGTTGAGAATCTGTGTGCTAATGCAGGGGACACGGGTTCGAACCCTGGTCTGGGAAGGTGCCACATGCCATGGAGCAACTAGGCCCGTGAGCCACAACTACTGAGCCTGTGCGTCTGGAGTCTGTGCTCCGCAACAAGAGAGGCCGCAATAGTGAGAGGCCCGTGCACCGCAATGGAGAGTGACCCCCGCTTACCACAACTAGAGAAAGCCCTCGCACAGAAATGAAGATCCAACACAGCCAAAAATAAATAAATAAACAAAAACAAAACAAAAAACGATACACATAACTGAATATAATGCATTCTTTTCACTCTCCTGATTACCAGTAGGAGCAGGCACAGCATCTAAGTATCAGAATGCTTAGCATCTGGTGACCAAAGTGATCCAAATAGAAAAGATGGCAAATCTTCCACCACCATAGTACCAGATGGTTTTGTTTCTGAGCACATGGGAGACAAATTGGTAACTTTCTATTCATCGCCCTTGTTCTTTGTTTCTTTTCTGCTTCCCATTTTTCTGTCTTCTCTAGTATTAACTGAGCCTTTTATGATTCTATTTTCTCCCTTCTCTTAACATAACAAGTATACTTCTTAAAAAACTTTTAGTGGTTACCCTAGAGTTTGCAATATACATTTACAACAAATCTAAGAACATCTTCAAGTAACACTATAATGCTTCATGGACAGTGCAGGTACCTTATAACAGAGTATTCTCAAGTCACCTCTCCCACTCTTATAACATTGATCATTCATCTTACTTATTTAAAAACTATAATTGCCCAATACATTGTTGCTATTATTACTTTAAAATAGTTGTCTATTAGCTCGATTAAGAATAAGAAAAATAAAATATTTTTATTTTACTTTCATTTATTCCTTCTCTGACCCTTCTCTTTATGTAGTGCCTGGTATTAGGTCCGTGCTGAATGATAATAACCCAAGATTATAACATAGTTTTGAAGGTAGAGAGGGAGAAGAAAGGTAAGTGGTGGTTTAAGCACACTAATTCCCTCACTTTTCACAGCTGGGAATAAATATATAAAGAAACAGGGCTCCATGATTTAAAGTTATAATGGAGAATTCCCTCGCAGTCCAGTGGTTAGGACTCCGCGCTCTCACTGCTGAGGGCCCAGGTTGAATCCCTGGTTGGGGAACTAAGATCCCACAAGCCGGGTGGTGTGGTCAAAAAATTTAAAAAATATTTTAAAAAGTTATAATGGAACCACTGTGTCCTTATATATCTCTATAATTTTCTGAGCACTTCTTTACTTTTTGGCACCAAAAGATGTTCAAGGCTCATATTTAACTCTGCCTATACCAGCCCCAGAATCAGTCATTACTTCAAGTAGTCCTGGGGATATCATTGTTTTAGACTCTTTTAGTGGATAGATTTAAGAAGGAGGTATGTATCTACTAATGTACATGGGCCATGTGTACATGTGTGCGTATATCTAATAGTCACTTTGAATTTAAAATCATAAAGGGAGAACCACAGAAATTAGCTGTTAATGTGCTTGGAAATGGAACACCATCTCCTTCACAAACATCTTCTTTATCGTTTTCTAGTTAAACATGTTTTCCCTCCAGAACTACTAATCAGCATAAACTATTATATTTTTCTTTCCAATCCTTTTGATTATTTTTTGTTGACATTTCTGAGACAGTGTTGTTATCTTCCTTAAAAATAAGTTCCTTAAAAATAAGTTCTTACAACTTGTATAGAAAAATACATTCAATTATTTAAAAATCTACTTTTTAAACAAAAGAAATCTACTTTTTAAGCAAAACAAAATTTTGGAACATGTATAATTTAGGGAATTTTATACTTTATAATCATAAAATGTGATACTTTATACATGCTGAAAATTTTAACTTGAGGGAAGAATATTACCCCGAATATATATTCAAATTTTATAACGGGATTTTTAGACAATTTTGGTACTGTACGTCAAGTTCAAATGACCTCATCAATGATCTTCTTCCGAAATAGATACATTATTTGCAAATGACAAATGAAAGATTTGGGAGAGGGGAGAAAAATATTCTCACTCTCAGTTGTTATCTCACAGCCATTTGAACTAGGCAGTTGTTTATGCTGATCTTGAAAACCCAGTAAAATTCTGGAACTGTTATCTAGGGGTAAACTTTTCCACTATCAATTTGAAAACTCAGGACATGTTTTAATATCATTACTCTATCATTTCACTGTAGAGTAAATATTTAAATCTTGCTTCTGTTTAATAACTTATATAATTAGATTCTTGTGGAAATATCATTAAATTTCAACCATACCTTGTAACATGAAATTAATCACTGAAAAACTTACAGTACTTTTTTCTGTCATAAAAATTTAGGTTGGACACTAAACATAATATGAAAACTTGTACAAGTATCCAGTGCCTCTTTAATTTCTCAGGTAATCTGAATAAGGTGAAAATTTGGGATATTAATATTGGTTTGTGATGATTAAAGATTTAATAATAGAACAGCATGGCAACTGGATATACATAGACAATTTTATGAGACAAATGAGTTAATTTAAGAGATAAATTTTGTGTTTTTAAAATATTTAAAATATTGGTACTGTAATTATAATATATTTTATTTATATTATAAATATAAATAGAGGGGAATATCTATTAGGTCATTTAGAGCAGAGGACCCCAACATTTTTTGGCACCAGGGACCAGTTTTGTGGAAGCCAATTTTTCCACGGAGCTGGAGGTGTGGGGGATGGTTCAGGCTGCGATGCGAGCGATGGGGAGCGGCAGATGGAGCTCTGCCTGCTTTCCTGCTGCTCACCTCGTGCTGTGTGGTCCAGTTACTAACAGGTACTAGTCCGCAGCCTGGAGGATGGGGACCCCTGATTTAGAAATTTGCAATTGCTGTTAAACTGTCTTTTCCTTGATAGGTAATCTTATCTAAGAACCATAACTAATTTTCTGTAAGAAACATGCATTATCTCTGACTTGTCAATCAACCAATAAGCAAAAAGTACCCTATAGGAATTAAGACAGTATATGTAAGCTGTCTATCTAAGATATAGTAGGAATATCTTTTTTCTATCAAATTGTTCCATTAAGCTTAAAGAGGAATGGATCAATGGTATCCTAAGAATGTTCTCAGGTTTATCTGTTTTTGTTTCAAGCAAAGTTTGCAATTTTCACATAACTTTTTATTTTTAATTTAGGAAAAAGAAAAGACACTGAGAAAAAAGTTTGTAGATGTCTTAGTTCCTTTTATGAAGTATTGCAAGAGAAACCAGCAATCACATGTACAACCATCAACTCTGAATATAATATGAATTATATGTAAGAAGTAGAATTTACCTAGATTAGTCTGCCTGTTTTTTTTTAAATTATACAATCATATTATAGAACACTGTGGCTTCTACAACTTGAGTCAATTTAGGAACGCAAACTCCTGCTTCCATAATATAAGGAAATAAGAATAATTTTTCTATGTAAGTCATCTAGTATAAACAAAGTTCACAGACTGATTTACTTTTATCAAAAGGCAAAATGATTCACTGTTATATCCGATCCTAAGTAGTTCTGAAACACAAAATAAATTTAGCATGTACTTATACTATTTGGGTTTCCCAAAACAAGATGTTGATACAAAATGTGTTTAAATGGCTGAAGTTTATGACTAAAGAAAAGGGAATTGAATAATTAAATATAAAAATTTACCAACTTTATTATTTCTAATTTTACAACAGATTCAGGTGTTTAAACCTGATTGGTTTCTTGATCCTACCCACTATGAACATTACTCAGTCTTACATTTTAACACCCTCAGTGTCACCTTTTCTTTGGTGTTTCATTTTGCAATTTATATGATCATTGCATCCAACTGCAATTGTTCTTCAGAAGGTTTCATTCCACTAACATAATGAATTATATTATCTTTGGTAAGTTGAATATATACTTGTTTTGGGGACTGGGCAGATTTTTTTCAGTTTTCACTTACAGTCATCAGCTTTGCCTATGATGAACCATCCTTAACCTTTTGGAAGCTTTCAAACATAAAAATGTTATAAGCTGAGCAAGGTTTTCCATACATTGTTATCTCTCTCCCTCTCTCTTCTCTCTTTTATTAATTCTTTCTTTTTTCTTAATTTTTAATTTAATTTATTTATTTTTGGCCTTGTTGGTCTTTGTTGCTGTGCACGGGCTTTCTCTAGATGCAACGACAGGTGGCTACTCTTCATTGTGGTGTGTGGGCTTCTCATTGTGGTGGCTTCTCTTGTTGTAGAACACAGGCTCTAGGCATGCGGGCTTCAGTAGTTGTGGCTCGTGGGCTCTAGAGCGCAGGCTCAATAGTTGTGGCACATGGGCTTAGTTGCAGCTAAGGATTCTGCATGCCACAACTAAGACCTGATGCAGCCAAATAAATAAATATCTACTCCATGGATGGATATAATTTTAGTCAGTAATATTTACATTCTTACTACTTTACAGTATGTATATACATTGATTTGGGGGACACAAGGATATTTTTTGGAGTAGAATGCAAAACACAGCATAATTTCATTAACTAAATAAGAAAAAATGTATACTTTTTTTCCCCAGTCAAACTGAGAACTTGTTTTGCAACCCAAAATAAAGTTTGTAAGTAGAACCTAGAATGTGTGCTGCTTAAGCACTTGGAAATTAGGGAAGAAGATGGCTTCTGAGAGTTGAACTAGTAAAATCTATAATTCTTCAATAAGATTAGTTATCTATGGGAGTAACCAAAAGTTGCTTTAAATTTTTCACTAAAGACTTTGGAAACACCCAATATACTAACATAGCATTCTGGGTGTAATCTCACTGGAATGTTTAGTAAACTCAAATGTAATCAGTTGTAAAATGTATGGAAAGCTCAGACTGAAAAGATATTTAGCTAGAAAACAGAAAATAAAATTGCAGCGAGTCAGACATTGACATGTATCTAGTGAAAGTCTTGAGGCAGGTATCCCATCCATTTGGTGCAGATGTAGGCCTCAGACTCTTGGAACTTAGTGCCACTAGATATTTCAGTTACATAACAAATTCCCCCTTCATGTTCGACTATCTAATCATAAACTGACTTTCCTAAACTGACTTTCCATGGAGACCAGTCTACATGAAAAGAATATAGCTATGCCACACATATTTACAAGTTCCAAAATATAAATAGTACACAAATACATTAGCCCTGAAGCTATACCTCAGTGTCTTTTGAGTTAGCTAATCCAGTCATCTTTGACTTCTCAATTTTAAACTCATCCATGATTTCTAGGCTCAGACTCCAGAATATGGAGGCCTAATTAAATAATACAACCCCCTTGCAGGGAGACAACCTTTACAGTAGTCCCTCCTCTGCAGCTGCACTTTCCTTGGTTTCAGTTTGGGACCCTATGTCAGTCTTGGTCCCAAAATATTAAATAGAAAATTCTAGAAGTAAACAATTCATGGGTTTTCAATTGTTCTGAGTAGCACAATGAAATCTTTTGCCCTCCCGCTCTGTCCTTCCCGGGATTCCCAGGTATCATATCATCTGCTCCTGATGTTCAACCATTGACATCATCAAGGCTTAATGATCCGGGAATCACCTGAAGCTAATGATCCTCCTGACATATTGTCAGAAGGTCAATATGTCCAGTGCTACATCATGATGCCTACATCATTCACCTCACCTCATTTCATCAGGTAGGCATTTTATCATCTCACATCATCACAAGAAGAAGGGTAAGTACAGTATAATAAGATGTTTTGAGAGACAAAGGCCATATTCACATAACTTTTATTAGAGTATGGTGTTATAGTTATCTACTTTATTATAACTTGTTAATCTCTTACTGTGCCTAATTTTTTAAAATAAATTTATTTATTTTATCTATTTATTTTTGGCTGCATTGGGTGTTTGTTCCTGCGTGTGGGCTTTCTCTAGTTGCAGTGAGTGGGGGCTACTCTTCTTTGTGGTGCACGGACTTCTTATTGCAGTGGTTCTTTTTATTGTGGAACACGGGCTCTAGGTGCATGGGCTTCAGTAGTTGTGGCACGTGGGCTCAGTAGTTGTGGCTCGTGGGCTCAGTAGTTGTGGCTTGTGGGCTCTAGAGTGCAGGCTCAGTAGCTGTGGCGCACGGGATTAGTTGCTCCGCGACATGTGGGAATCCTCCTGGACCAGGGCTCGAACCCGTGTCTCTTGCACTGGCAGGCAGATTCTTAACCATTGTGCCACCAGGAAAGCCCTGTGCCTAATTTTTAAATTAAACTTTATCATAGATATGTATGTATAGGAAAAAAAGTAGTATATATAGGGTTTGGTACTGTCCTCGGTTTCAGGCATCCACTGGGGGGTCTTGGAACGTATCCCCCATGGATAAGGGGAGAAGACTACTGTACTAGCGATATCCTTATACATTTGTGTAATTGATCAAATCTTTTTTTTTTTAACATCTTTATTGGGGTATAATTGCTTTACAATGGTTTGTTAGCTTCTGCTTTATAACAAAGTGAATCAGTTATACATATACATATATCCCCATATCTCTTCCCTCTTGTGTCTCCCTCCCTCCCACCCTTGCCCATTTTTTTTTTTAACATCTTTATTGGGGTATAATTGCTTTACAATGGTGTGTTAGTTTCTGCTTTATAACAGAGTGAGTCAGTTATACATATACATATGTTCCCATATCTCTTCCCTCTTGCGTCTCCCTCCCTCCCACCCTCCCTATCCCACCCCTCTAGGCGGTCACAAAGCACCGAGCTGATCTCCCTGTGCTATGCGGCTGCTTCCCACTAGCTGTCTACCTTATGTTTGGTAGCGTATATATGTCCATGCCTCTCTCTCGCTTTGTCACAGCTTACCCTTCCCCCTCCCCATATCCTCAAGTCCATTCTCTAGTAGGTCTGTGTCTTTATTCCTGTCCTACCCCTAGGTTCTTCATGACATTTTTTTCCCTTAAATTCCATATATATGTGTTAGCATACGGCATTTGTCTTTCTCTTTCTGACTTACTTCACTCTGTATGACAGACTCTAGGTCTATCCACCTCATTACAAATAGCTCAATTTCGTTTCTTTTTATGGCTGAGTAACATTCCATTGTATTTATGTGCCACATCTTCTTTATCCATTCATCCGATGATGGACACTTAGGTTGTTTCCATCTCCGGGCTATTGTAAATAGAGCTGCAACGAACATTTTGGTACATGACTCTTTTTGAATTATGGTTTTCTCAGGGTATATGCCCAGTAGTGGGATTGCTGAGTCAATGGTAGTTCTATTTGTAGTTTTTTAAGGAACCTCCATACTGTTCTCCACAGTGGCTGTACCAATTCACATTCCCACCTTGATCAAATCTTTAACCAGGGTTTTGCTGTTGAAACTCTAGAAACAAATATATACTATTAAATGTTACTTTATTGACTTCCTCCTTTGCCATTTCTACAAGAACAGTACCTTTAATGTGTAACTTCTATTAGTTTTAAACTTTACAATTTTCTTATTATATCACAGACTGGTAACTATATCACACACTTAGCATTAGTTACTTATATAGGAATGATGCCTATTCTTGCCCCACCATTGTTAATTACCAAGATGATCTCATTTCATTCCACTGTTCAACATGAACTAGGCTGAAGCCTAGTATGCTATTTCAGAACACATCCTGTGGTCTGATTCTAATCTCTTGACTTCTCTGGACATTTCATATCGTATTTCTCATCATTTATTTTCCAAAGTTAGGAAACTGAGATTTTAATTTTTCTTTTTAAACATATTAATGTTTAATAAGCATCATGATCAAAAACATAATATTTTTCTCTTTTATATTTCCAACTCTTAATATAGCTGTCAGCTTGGATTCCTTTTTTTTTTTTTTCCTTAACTATTTTCCCTCTCCTAGTAAATTATAGTTTTACTTTTTCTTTCATTTTTTTTTTTTTTTGCCTTTTTTTCTGAGCCATCTCCAATATTCAACATAAAGAATGTCCTTCTGGTTGCTGAAGATGCAATTTACTGTTCTTTGATACATAAAGACAGGTTAGCTCTCTATAAATTAAGGGATTTAATTGAGGATAAGCACTCTCCTTGTATCTTTGAATTTTCAGTGCTTTGCACACGACTTAAAACAAAGTGGGACCCAACGGTAAATATTTTCACTCATGAATAAAACCCTTCATTTTCTCACATCAATGTAATAAAGAAACATTGACAAAGCTATACATTTTACTTCCTAGCCATATCTGAAATGTGTAATTATGTGGCTTGAAAGGTGTTAAAATGTAGACAGTTACATATGAATGAACCCCACAGCTAAATATGTCTATGTTTAAAATTTTTTTCTACTCTTACATTTAACAAAAAATAGTATGGGTGTATAGTCCTGTGATGATGAAGTCTATAAAACCCCATTGAAAGACTGAAAATTTTGCCATTTTTTATTTCTCGTTTTGTTTGTGCATTCACCTTTGTATTCTTTTAATGCCTCATCTCATTTTCTCCATAAAACTTAAAAAAGGTCAGAAAAGGTCACTTGCCATTGAGGTGGTCCTAAAGACAATATTATTTCCATATAACGTAGAACATAGTGTGCTATGAAAGAGATTTTCATGGAAAAAGAATTTTTTCTCATCTGCCTTTTCCTTCTGCCATTATCTCCCCACAAACCAAAATTAAAATAGTTACTGGTAGTATTTTTTAATTTTTTGCTCTGTGCCAAGTACTGTTCTGAGAATGTGTATATATTTAATTTCAAAACAACCACAATTTTTATTCTCATTTTTCTTTCCCAGAAAGAAAGAGGTCAAAAAGCTTCTTTGCTAAGCATCATACAAAGGCTTTTTAGTTATTTATTTAAGTACTGCCCTTTGTATGCTAGAGGCTCCATACCTCCATAGCATATAAGGTGTGTAGAACTCTACCTCCATAACATATAAGGTGTGTAGAACTCCTAGCATCCTCGTTAAATTATCCTCTTACTTGGGTTGCTCTAACCTGTTCCAACATTTTTTTTTTTCTAACTTTTATTAATTAGTATTCTTGCTATCTTTGTAAGGCATTTCTGGGCCTACTACCAGATATAAAAATACAAAATAAAGTATTGCTAACATTTACTTACTTGTTGATACACTAACCATGAAATGGCAATGCATTGACATGGCATCTTTATTCTACTGAGATGATAAATTTTTTATTTGCTTATTATGTTTCATCGGTGAGTGGTCAAACATTTATTAAATAGAGATGAAGTAGATTAAGCTTAAGCTTAGAATGTTCTTTTCTTTCTGAATAATTTTATATTATTTCCAGTAGATACCTGCATTAATGCCTTTTTAAAAATTAGTTTCAAAATAGCATCATAACTAAAATTTTATCTATGTAGCTTTGTAGAGATATGGGTAATATTTAAAGTTGCTCATATAATCTATTTTAAGAACCTAATAACCTGGATATTTTGTTTTCTGCTACATTTTTTAAACTAAATAATAGGCAGAATAAGTAGAGTCACTGCCAAATCTGAATTTTTTGCAAATTTTTATCACATCTTCCTATTGTGCTCTTTCATTTCACTTTAATTCCTTTGGTTCATTTTAATTCTATGTAATTACTAAATATAACAATGGATTATTATAATTTTTTAAAGATAACAATCTAATAAACTTTAGAAGAATTTTCCTGGTCCCATGGCTAATGAATTCTCTCTCCAGGATACCATTTGTCTGGCTGTTCTTCAGTTTTTACAACAGAATAATTTAAATTCGGAAGTTAATTGTGGGAATAAGGGTATGAATGATGTTTACCTTTTTGCAAAGCAATGACCTATGATTACAGGAACCTAGAAAAAGCTGTTGGGGGAGGTAAATGCATCTATTGAGAAAGTGTTTGCATTCATTTAAGGTTGAGGCAATCTGGTTAGTTTGCATAAAGGGAGGTTTTTATGATGAGGTAGGTACTTAATTCTTTCAGAGAGATTGGGTGTATTCAGGTGTGGTCTTGTCTCTACAACCTGGAAGACAGTTTCACCTCCCTGTTTTTTAAAGTCCAGTGTGTCCGGTAGATCTACATCAACCAAAGCTCTGCTAGGAATAGCTCTTCAAGGACATTATTGAAATTTGAGACTTGTTTATACAAGTCCCTCCCTCCGTGGATTAAATGATAATAAGCAGTTTTTTCTTTCTTCAACTTAGATCTTTAAAGGCTATATCTGTTACTCTGAGTCAATAGAAGGAGTATGTTTGGACCAGTAGCTGTGCAAACCTTTTTTTCAGTAGATAGCAGTAGGAAAAAGTGAACGCTTTATGCTTGTAAAAACATTTACGGTCTCCTAGCAATCTGCAGTGATGCTATGCAAGTCTGACAATAGATGAATGTTTTCTAATGTCATAAAACTTTACAGTAATACGGGAAACTTACTTAACTGTTTGCCTCAGGAGTTGATGTTCTGATTCTAGAGTTTCAGAAAGACTTGACTATAAACTAACTTTATCATAGAGTCATCAATTATTAACAGCAATATATACTTAAAGCAATAGTCATTTTGTCCAACCTCTATATTTTTTTCAGATGGGAAAATTGATATGCTGAAAGATTAAATAAACTTTTAAAGTCATATGATTATTTTAGGTATTGAACAGGGATTAAAATACTCACTATTCTCATTTAAAATCACTGCTTTTCCACTATAGCTTTATGTGTCACCTAAAATGCTTAGGGCTGAGGCTGAACTGACTGGTGGGCTGGAACAGAAAGCAAGAACTGTAGAGTATCTGAAAAATAACTTGTATATTTGCATAATCAGTACAAATGTGTGCAATTCTATGAAAATTACCTGCTTCTCAGCTGGAATTTGGGCACAGTCTGGGTGCAGCTGGTAGGTATATGCAACTACCCAGTTTGTAAACAGAGAGAGTGGATTGGACCAGTGTCAAAAACTCATGCCTGTAGGATTCAGGAATCAGGAGTGGGCCAGGTGGCGACTGCGTTGAGCTAGAGAGCAAATGATCACCTATAGAATGGGCAATGCATACTCAGCTCCAGCTGATGTAATGGAAAAATGTGAGCCCAATGTTGCCAAATCTTCCTATTAAAAAAGAAAAAATAACTGGATTTTTAAAAACAGTGTATTTACTAAATAAAACCAGCCTACATTTAGAGTTGCCAGGTCTAGCAAGTAAAAATACAGGACTTCCAGTTAAATTTGAATTTGTTTATCTGTTTACCTGCAGTTTATCTGGTACACCTAACTGACTCACCTGCCTCTTTGCAAATTCTTGTTTAAGGAAACAGTAGGTATGTTGACGCTTGTGATATGTATCCACCACTGAGGGTCAATTGTGTTCACTTAGTTACCACATATTATTTTCAAGATTTTTGGTTCAGAGATGGTTAAAGCCTTTCACACAACTGTAAATTGTTCAAATATTATATTTTTAAGGTAGCAAATTTCACATTAAATATGTCAGAACAAAATATCTGAGTTTTTAAAAATTACCTAAAGAATATAGCAAAAGTGAATAAAAAGACAATTTTATTGTTAGCTTCTAGGGAAGATTAATGCTTTCCATATAAGAAATAATTACGTGAAGATTTTCTGGGAAGAAAAAATTCCTATATATTATTACAAGCAAACACGATAATAATAGAGGCAGAATGCTCAGTCTCCTTGAAGCTTTGCCCCTGTCTGCTCATAAAACCAGATAGGCTGAGAACAAGCTACAACGCATCCACCAAAGTTATAATTAACATTAGCTTGAGAAAGAGTCGTGGATCCACTTCATGTCGAATTCCATTTGATCTTAATTGAAAGGAGGCGCGGAGTTACAGGAAACAGACCCTCGCATTGAAAAGGCCATGGTAATATGTTTAGAATTTCCCAAGAAACAGAAAAAGGTCTTGAGAGCACAGACGCTTGGAAGTGGAGAAGTTAAGCCTGGAAGCGGGGAAGTTAAGCCTTTAACACCTCACAGCAACAAAACTCATCTGTCAGGCTTTGAAGGCCTTGGCTCTGGGATTTATTTTCTTCTCATCTAAGATAGGCCCAGAAACTTAATTTTGTTTTTGAAGCAAGTAATTCTCCCCAACACTTCATCAGTTTGTTTTTGATTACCTTCTAACGCTTAGCTACATCTCACAGGGTACCCATCTAGGACCTTTTCTGAATAGAAAAGCTTTTCCAGAGAAAGTGCTAAAATAGAAACAGACTGAATAAAGCAATTTTTTAAAAAGTAATTAATTAATTAAATTACGGCTGCTTTTGGGTCTTCATTGCTGCGCGCAGGCTCTCTCTAGTTGAGGCGAGCGGGGGCTACTCTTCGTTGTGGTGCACAAGCTTCTCATTGCGGTGGCTTCTCTTGTTGCGGAGCACGGGCTCTAGGCCCATGGGTTTCAGTAGTTGTGGCTCGTGGGCTCTAGAGAACAGGCTCAGTAGCTGTGGCGCTTGGGCTTAGCTGCTCCGCGGCATGTGAGATCTTCCCGGACCAGGGCTCGAACAGGTGTCCCCTGTATTGGCAGACAGATTCAGGGAAGTCCCTGAATAAAGCAGTTTTAAAGACAATCAACTCATCAAATGTTTACGTTTCCCAAGCAAGAGGCATCCTTCTAGGCTTGGGTTCCTGCTTTCAAGGAACATAAAATTTGAAGGAAGAGATGGAGACACAACAGTAGACACGTAGAAAGGAACACAGGACGAACCTCTTCATTCTTTCAGAGGAGAGGGGTGATATTCACTGAAGTTGATTTTTGACTGGATTTTTAGTGGGATCTCAGTTTCCCAACCATGGATTGAACCTGGGTTATAACAGTGAGAGCTCCGAATCCTAACCACTAGACCACCAGGGAACTCCCCTTGACGGGGGTTTTAAATGCTGGATAGGAATTTGCTAGACCTATAAGGGAAGGAAAGTCCTTGTAGCAGAGTGACACACTTGAGCAAGAGAATAAAATTGTGTGGTATGTGAGGTGTGTCAGGACTAGCAAGCAGTTTTGAATCGTGCATAGACAATATTATTGAAAAGAGAGGGGAAGAGGCATGCAGTCTGGAGACAGGCGGCGAAAGTCATTTCATTTGCTTGCAAGTACGTTTAGACTTTCTTCTGAGCACTGGAGAGCAAGAGATGATTAGATAGATTGTGTTTTAGAAAAAGACTTGGCCACAGAGCATAGATTGGCAGGAGAGAGGGGAGGCAGAGGGGCTGTGGTTATAAAGCAAGTTAGAAATTTAAGGTGTGAACTGGGGCTGGGAAGTGGGGATTAAAAAGTTAGGTGCAGTGAGCTGGTGACAGAGAAGTTTCAGCATGAGAATGAGCCTGGAAATAAAATGAGAAAGAGGAAGGGATCCTTCTAAACCAACTGCAGACTATTGCTGGTCTATAGGCTAAATCTGCCTCAGTCAGAGGTTTATAAATTAGGAGCATTTTTTTGGAGGAGGGAGTATGGTTCAACAAAGTGTTTTTCTTTTATTCTTCTGATTCTAGGTAACTTTTATTTAGAAAAAAAATTGTACAAGGACACAATTGTTTAAGGATACCCATACATACACCATATTGTAAGGATACCCATACATACACCATATTGCTGTCAATTGATAATTAACAATTATCAATTGTTAATTTTTCTACATTTATTTTTCACTTTTTTTCTTTCTCCCCCCCCCCCCTCTTCCCCACCCCAGCCACAGCATACCAATTTTTTATTTTTCTTCATTTATTTTTCCCTTTTTTTCTTTCCCCCCCCCCCCCCTTTTTTTTCCTGAGTCAACTGAAAGCAAGTTTCAAGCATCAGGTTACTTCACTCCTAAATACTCAAGCATATATGTCCTAAGAAAAGGGATATTCTCCTAGAAAAATCTCCATATCATTATCAAACTCCAGAAGTTTAATATGGTACAATAACATTAGCTTCTCTACCATCCATATTCACATTTCCCAGTTGCCCCAACAATGTTGTATGTGTGTGTGTGCATGTGTGTATGTTTTAAATCCAAGATCCACTTAATAATCACATATTGCATTTAGTTGTCATGTTTCTTTAGTCTTCTTTTCTGTAAAACAGGGTCCCACCTTTGTTTGTCTTTTGTGACATTTTGTGGCATTTATGATGAGTTCAGTTCAGTTGTTTTGGAGAATGTCCCTTAATTTTGATTTGCCTGATTGTTTCCTCATGATTAGTTTCAGGTTAAAACTTTTGGGGACTGTAGTGTACAGACTTCCCACTGGATTTTAGCAGGGCACATAAGTCATTTTCTCTTATTGTTATTGGTGCTGTGAAGTTTGAGCACTTGCTCAAAGTGGTCTGCACTCAACTTCTCTGTTGTGAAGATGTCTTCTCTCTTTTGTAATTAGTAAGTTCTCTGTGGGGCGATGCTTTTTTTTAAAAAATATGTATTTATATATTTATTTATTTGGCTGCTTCAGGTCTTAGTTGTGGCATGTTGGGATCTTTAGTTGCTGCATGTGAACCCTTAGTTGTGGCATGTGGGATCTATTTCCCTGACCAGGGATCGAACCCAGGCCCCATGCACTGGGGGTGTGGAGTTTTAGCCACTGGACCACCAGGGAAGTCCTGGGTGATGCTTTAACATGCTATGTCTACATTGCTCCTTAACAACCTTTCACCTAACGCTTTTCACATGTACTGGTGACCCTTAACTGGCTGTGTAACGTTAGACAAATTAGGAAATTGCTCACAAAAATCTGGATTCCCAGGTTCTTGCTAAAAATTGCAAGATGTGGCAGAACTGGGCTCATATTCCTGAGCTGCAGTAATTGCTGGAAATGGATCAGCGATTGTATCCTAAAAATGTGACCAAAAAAACTGTGGCTTTCAGTTTGCCACAGTTTCTACCTTTCCCAGTTTTTTACCCCTGTCCTATTTCACTCACTTAGGGATTCTATGTCTCCTCTATAACCATTTGAGGTTTCTGTCCTTGTACTATGGTTTCTAATTTAGGGATCTTCATGATGAGGGATATGGAAGCCTGGAGAAGAAGCCTAGGGAAAAATATTGACAGCTTTGGTTTTAGATGTTTCTTGAGGTGGTAATCGTTTCAGAAAGGCAGAAGAGACATCTGAACTGGAAGTAAGATTTTGAATTCTAAGGTGCTAGTTGAATGCATGGATGCAATCACTCCTTCAACATATTGTATATTACTATAATAATGTTACCATATGATAAGATCATTTACTACAATCCATGTTCCTTACTAGTCAATCATCCATCTTTTACCCTCTGCACTTGGTGCATATTAAACACTCAATAAACTTTACTGAATGAATGAATAAATGAATGATTCATATGAATGAAGCCACTTATTGTCAAGAGACATTTAAAGAGGGACGGATTCATAAGCCAGATAACATGAACCTCAAAGGATTGAGAAGTGAGGGGAAGGTTGACATGATCTGTAGATTCTGTGGGAAGTGTGATATGGTGCAATGAGCTGCCTCTGCTCCAGGTAGCCCATGGTGAGAGAGATGTCATCAAGGGAGAAACATTTCAGTGAAGGCGGGAAGGTGGCCAGAAGGATCTATGAATGAGACACCAGTGAATGGACATTAGCAGTGAGGTGAGGGGGCAAAAAATGATATCGTGATGTCAGGTTGCTTTGGTGACAGGGAAAAACAGAACATTTGGATTTAGCAAACTCTTATAGGACCCGAGATCGATAGACCCTTTCAGTTCATTTCAGCTGTCACTGAGTACCTGCTTCAAGAGGGACAAGGCTGTGAGTGGTACTGGGGCTATGGAGATAAATAAGATGTAGAGTTGCCCTTAGGGAATTCAGATTCTAAAAGAGATCAAGAGGTAAATAATGATGAACAATTTAGTGCCAAAATGTGCAATAAGAAATATATGTACAAAATGTAGCCCAGTAATTAACTTCATACCACCTCGGGGAGGGGCTGGTTGTAGAGAGGATAAGAGCATCCTTTGGAGTCAGATAGCAGTAGGCTCAAATCTTAAATATCACCTCTTACTGGCTGCTTGTGTGACCTCCCTAAGTCTTAGTTTCTTGATCTATAAAGTGTGAATGATGCTTGGGCACTGTTATAATCTTTAAATGAAATAATATTCATATGGCATTTAGTCTGTTGGTGTTTGGATGTCTGTAAGGACATGATATCTTTATCAGAGATGCCCTCTTGTTCACATTCTAGAGCAGAGCTATGGGCCATAGTGTACTGTGGCTTGATATTTTTAAGAGCTTGTTTTACTTTTGAAGCCCTGCATAACTTATCGTGTCTTAGCATACACAAAAAATTTCTTTTTATCTTTTAAATGGCCACTTGTACATTGTACTTTTTGAGGGTTTTTTAAACTCAACTATTTTAATGAGAAAATTTATAATTTATGTAAGAGAATTTACTTTTTTGGATATAAAAAGCATTTTCTACCTACAAGAAATAGAGTCTCTTGAGCTTTTGCTTGTTCTGGTACAGGACATTAACCAGCAGGTGTTTATTTAAAATACCTGGCAAATTTCCTTGACCTTCTCATTTTGAATAGACACAGGAGACATAACACAAATAGTTTGTTTTGATATCCTGGCTGTCAACATCTTTAAAATACAGGCTCTGTATAGAAAAAGTCTCTGATTCCTTTTTATGACTGCCACATGAGTGTTCTGTTTTAGAACTATTACTCTCTGTAATGTGCTATAGCGTGATCATTTTTGCAGATTTTCCCTAAAGACTGGTCTGTGTAACTACAGATCATGTTGATTTCCACGTAGCATCCTTATAAATATAATATTTGTTTGTAAATTGTTGAGCATAACCGAGGCCAGGCAAAATTGCAATACTGACAATGGGAGATTCATGAAAGCTCCTGAAGTTAAGGTCTGTTTTTGTTTTTACAAACAATGTATCCTCAAATTGCGGATATGAGATACTGGATGAGCTCGAAATGACCAAGTCACTCCCTGGTTGGACATTCTGTGCTTCACAAAATGTAATCCCTCTTTTAGAACTCTAGAAATAATGTAATGTAACATTTTAGAAGGATGAGTTTACTCCCTCCAGTGCCTGAAGTTAGTTAACCAGGATTAAGCAATAGATGGGACAGGACCCCCTAGACAGTTGACGATGACTGATGAGTGACTTGTATGTGAGAGAGTTTGGAAAGTATAAAGTCAATATAAGTACCAGAGAAGAGAAACTAAACTTTAGAACTTGTTTCTATTATTCTCTATGTGTCTTATTAATCAGGTTAGAAATTTTTCTGAGTAAACTGTCTAATATCACTGATACATTGAGGATCTCTTACATGCCTAGCAACAGGTTATGTAATTTGAGAATTTAGTAACTTTAATAAGAACAAGCATGCCAGTGGATCCACAAAGCTGCCTGAAATCCTTTCAAAACATGTGGTGGGTAGAAACAAATAAAGAATATAGTGTAACAAATAAGGACCCCTGTCCATTGTGACCTATAATATCTTCAAAAAGGATTTGGTCATCAAGGGTCTCTAGGATGAGTCAGTAACATTAAACTAAAACCAAACATAGACTAACCCATTTCTTCAAAGTGGGTTTTAAGACTGTTATCAAAATATTAGGAAATTATTTTTTATTATGATAAACGGATTCTTATTCAAATGGAGGTTAAACAAGAGAAAATAATTTTAAGCTGTAGCAAAGAAGGAATTTAAGCTGGAATTTAAGTGCATTTTTGGATTTGTTGGTTGAGCAAATATTTATGCTCGGCAATCTGAAATATATTCGGGGAAAAGGTGTTGAACAAAGTAGGAAAGGACACTACTCTCATGGAGTTTACATTCTAGAGGGAGAAGAATAAAGAGATAGATTGATGAACAAGAGTGTTTCAATACTGAGCACACTGTGGGCATCTGAAGTTACACTGCAAATCTTTGGTTCATTGTTATTTTTCTCTGGACTGGACTGTTTTCCATTTTAATTTGTTGGTGAGATAAACTTGCTTCTAAAACTGTAGGTAGGAGAAAAAAGAGATAATGTAAAAATTAAAATGTCATTCATCTGGCTTTAAGAGCAAAAGGAAATGGATACTTGGCTGAAGACTAAGTAAGGAAACAGTGGAGAAATCTTCAACAGTTACAGATTTAGCCAGCAGTTATGCCTGGACCAGGACTGTAAACAATTTGTACTTTTAAATTCTCCAAATTCTGTCATATTCATTAATCATATTTTACAATTAAAGCATTGCCAAATTCATGCCCTTGAAAGTTTTTCTAAACCTTTCCCCCCCTTTCCACTCCTATCTCATAATTATTCAAATTTTATATTTCTACTTTTTGAAGTTTCTATCTTATATTTCTTTTCCCCTATTAGTCTAATTTGGACCATCGTTCAAGCTAATAAAATCATGTTTCACCAGATCATTTAATCTATTTCTTAACCAAGGAAGGATTCTCAGCAAACATTTTAATGCACATTTTTTATTAAATTCTTAGAGATATATGTTAGGCTAGAATTCTGGCAAGTTTTAATTGACCTCAAAGGATCAGAAATTAAATAGATTGTACTTTGTATGCTGTTTCCAATTGAGTGATTTATTTTACTAACATCATAACTAATGAGCTCATTTGGGATACATAGAAAAGTTGTTTGAAAGTTAGTTCAGTAAGCCTTAGGAACACAAGAGTAAATATAGAATGCTTTGTTAATTATTAACTATAAGGCCCATCTTTCTTGTCTCTATTTCTTTTATAGTCTTTAATTTTTGTTTTCATATTTTTTAATCTGTCTGGTGCCACAAGAATGTAAACTTCCTGAGAGCAGGACATTTCTCTTTCCTATTCAATGCTGTCTCTCCATAGCCTAGAAAACAAAGTCTGCCATGGTAAGCCCTCAACAAATATTTGCTTATAATTTGATTAACTTTATCAATCAGTTTTCTAACAAGGCACACTAATTGATTTCTTTTGGAACTAAAGTAGAAGTAAGGATGGCAATGTTAAACACACTCAGTAACTTTCAGCCAGTTTAAATTTATAGGAGCATTGATTCAACCACAGAAATGAATTATCATGAACACGCCATGGAGTAGTGAGAAAAACAACCTCAATTCTTCTCCTTAATCTTCCTCTTTGGCCTCTTTCTTTCAGCTACCCTTTGCCTATTCTCCCCAGCTCCACACTGTCTTACGCTTTTTTTTCAGTAGCCCTGCAAATTCACTGCCAGTCAGAAAAGTTGAAAATGTCCTTCGACACTCAACAGTGGCAGAATGATCTCCTTAGAACTTTGCAAATCCCCTATCTTCATCTAACTCGTAGAATAACAACCCTGTTTCAGGCCCCAAAGTTCATGGGCATCCCCTAAATTTATTACGATTTGAGGCAAAAGAATACTCAAAAACAAAGAAAATACAATTCCTGATAGTTTTGAGAGAAAGTAGACAATTGTAAGCAATATTTCTAGCAAATAAAACATACTGAAGCATTATTATTTGGTAGAAGAAAGAAAATTAGGGAGAGTCATTTTAAAGAATATTTTCAGTATTATAGATTCTCTGATTAGAAAAATTAATCAGGTAGATTTCTATGAATTTATCAACTTAATTTTTATCATGTATGATAGAAATAATGCCATGACAGAGAAAATGACCATTTCCTGAAATTTCTTCAACTAATAAAAGGTAAATCATAATGGTAAACACTGTATATCTTGATAAAGTTATTCTAAAATATGGACACTGTAAAAACAGTCATAATATGAACAAACAGAAAAAGAAATAAAAATGCTTCTTCTGCTAAGAAAAGATGCTCAAACTCAGTCACAATAAGATAAATGTAGGTAAAATTATACTGAGATATATTTTTTTACCTATCAGATTTAGAGACAACAAATTAGAGGACATAGTTGGCCGGGTTGGTTGATGAATAAATTGCTTAGATCTATTAAAGTTACAAATACACATATTTCTTTTTTGTTTCTTTAAAGAATTTTTTTTTGATGTGGACCATTTTTAAAGTCTTTATTGAATTTGTTACAATATTGCTTCTGTTTTATGTTTTGGTTTTTTGGCCACAAGGCAGGTGGGATCTTAGCTCCCCAACCAGGGATTGAACCTGCAGTCCCTGCAGTGGAAGGCGAAGTCTTAACTACTGGACCACCAGGAAAGTCCTTACAAATACACATATTTCTTGTTCTAACAATTAAACTTCTAGGAGTTCATCCTACAGATATACTTGTACATCTGCAAAATGATAAAAGGTTAGCAACTGTAGCATTTCATATGATTCAACATAGTAGCAAAAGATCAGAAAAAATCTAAATATTCAAAACAGAGAATTGATTAAATATATTGTATTTTCCTGCAATGTAACGTTATGCAGCCATAAAAAATAACGAAGAAGATCTCTATGAACTTATATTAAAATATCTCTCATCTAATATATTAAGGGGAAAAAAGCAAGGGACAGAATAGTTTATATAAGGTGCTACCATTTGTTCAAAGAGAAGGAAGAAAATGATATATGAGTGAATTTGTGTCAAAGACCTAGGAAAAGACAGGCAAGAATGGGACAGCACTGGTTGTTGTTGGGAGAAGGAGGTGGTGGGTGGAGAACTAGGTGGATAGGGTATAAGTGAGGGAGGAAAACCTTACTTTTATCTTCTTTGCCTATTGAATTTTGAATCATAGGAGTATATTAGCTTTAAAAAATATATATAGATTATGAAAACAAAGTCAATTTTAATAGCTATAAAGTAAATTGTTAGTGTATACTTACAATTTATTGTACACAAACTGATATTTAAAACACAGACCTTAAAACATAATTTTACAGTAGGTGACAGAAGCACTAATATATTAATCTTGACTTTGATATTTCCTCAGATTCTCAAAAAGTGCCTCTCATCCTGTGTGCTTGACGTTAGAGCTGTTCACTTGCCTCTCCTTTAGGACCTGATGCAAAACAATGGAATTTGTATAACTATAAATGTAGGAAACGCTCCATATTCCAAATAAGTTCTAGAATTTGGCTCTTACCAAGATTATTCCCAGCTCAAGTAGAAAATTTCTGATTCACAATCAGTAGCCTCTCATGCCATGAGTTAAAAATGGCTCTTAAGTATATTCAGTTCCACCTAGGCAACTGTCAACTAAGGACATCCAAATCTCAGCTGTGTCTGGATGTGTGCAGAAGTCAGGTACTTTGCCTCCTGTTAATCATGACCCTACACTCAGATAGGAGACCAACTTTCTATGCCTGCACAATGCTATACCCCCAAATTAGGCTTGCATGCATACTTTAGAGAGAAGCAAAGGAGTTAATATCATGGGAATGAGTCTGGTAGTGGGGGAATGAGTAGGCAGTAGAGAAAATTGATGGTTGGTCCTTGGTTTTCCTCAAAACCTGGAAGATCAGGCTGAATGAAAAATATGTTCTTCCACTTATGCTGCATTTCTTCTGCGCCAACTCTCTGTTGGAATCCACTGTCCCATAACAAGCTGAAGAGTCATAGTTTATCTAACAGAGACAAAATCTGACAACAGGATATCACTCTAACCCGATGTGGGATCTGTTGACATTTGAGACAGGAACTTTTATTTAAATAGAATTGTCACCATATTTTAGTTTAACTGATAATGTTATGGTTTGGGTGGAAATGCTGTTTGTGTGGTTAAAACTTCAGGCTGTTTGCCAGGAAGTGTGTCTTTTAAACTTTGATGATGATCTTGTTTGGAAGAAATAAGACAGACTCTGAGAGACCTAAGAGTGAAGGTTAAAAACACCAAGCAAAGGGCTCCCCTGGTGGCGCAGTGGTTGAGAGTCCACCTGCCGATGCAGGGGACAAGGGTTCTTTCCCCGGTCCGGGAAGATCCCATATACCGTGGAGCAGCTGGGCCCGTTAACCATGGCCCCTGAGTCTGCGCGTCCGGAGCCTGTGCTCCGCAACGGGAGAGGCCACAACAGTGAGAGGCCCGCGTACCGCAAAACAAAACAAAACAAAACGCCAAGTGAAAAGGGGAGACAACTAAGGATAGGGACAGTTCAAAAATAACAAAGTCTGCTTTCTACAGGCAATGTGCTTTGAGGGAAAAAAAAAGGTTCTTGGTAACCTGAATGACTCAGATGTTGCCTGAGCTTTCTATTTTATTATTATGGACCTATTTATATACTATATCCTTAACTTTTGCTTAGAAGTATGTAAGTGATATTTCATTTTCCGTCTACTGAATTAAAAATGTTCCTTATTTACATTCTTCAGATTTTATGAAGGCTGTGGGGATGAACCATTTTACATTTCTATGTTTTGTCTGGTGAAAATTCTACCTCTAGAAACTGAGACTCTTTGACTGCTACATACAATTCTCTTGGGAATGATTCACAGAATGCAGCGTTGAAGGAGGAGGAAGTGGTGTCCGTACTGCTTCCGGACGTGTGGATACAGTGCTTTAGGTCACGTCTTAGGAGAGAGCCTGTGGAGTTCGTATGACCAATTGCCAGTATCTGCTTTACTTACCCTGCCTAGTATCTCTGAAGAATATGAGGCATTTACTGATTCTGTTTCTGGGAGTGAAATTGGGATTTTCAGCCGGAAACTACAAAAGTTCACAAAGATCATTAGGGAGTTGCCGTTGGCTCCCAGAAACTTTGTGAATGAATCCTGTTTGGAAGTAAATCCTGTACTAGAATGAAGACATTGCTATGTTTTTGTACATAGAGAGAGACAGAATTATGAGCTGAAAGGAGCTTTTGAAATCTAGATAAAATATTTTATATGAAGAAAACAAAGCTGAAAGCAATTGGGTCATTATAGAAATTTAAAGATTTAGCTTAAATCCTTTGTTCTGTCAAGTACAATGAATGAAATTTAGATCTGTCTTTCAAGACAGAAAATTTCTGATAATCCCCATAGATAACCTCTAGGTTCCCATTCCTTTTAAAATGTCTTTGATCCTCAGTGGATTTACTGTTTTCAACAAAGCATAGATCCAGAAACTTGCCTTTATCTTAAGGCTTTTCTAACCTTCAAAATCAAGAGCCCTCCCTTCAAATCCTGCTTCCCTATCATGCTCCCTAAGCTGACATTGCAGACACACCTGGGCTGCAGATACGTGCTTCAAAAGCTGGTTTGGAAAAGGAGCCAAATGTGTCACCCTAATGGACAGGCGTTTCTTTCTCAGGTCACATCTGGTTTCTGAATCATAGGGAGTGAAAGATAGGCATGTAAGGCAGTTTTAGGTCAGTGGAGAGCAAAGCATACTGAGCAGTAGCTGGAGCTGTGGTGGACACAGAAGTCAGAAGCTGTGGAATATCTATGAAGAAATGGTCGTCAGGAGTTAATGTCTCACGTATGACTCCTTTTGACCTCAAGAATCTACAGCTGACTGGAGATTCCAGTTATATCCTGCCCTTTAAACCGTCAATAATGAGAAACACTTAGAAAGCTCCCTTTATTCAGTACGTCTTTATCAAGTACCATAGGCACAGATAGCATTGCCTCAGTTGGACCATCACATTCCTTCAGGTGACCTGGAACACTGCTCTGCGTAGTTACAACAGCTCATCGTTGATTTGGGGGATTTGTCCACATGATTTCTTCTCTATTACCAATCACTTTCTTTTCAAATGTGGAAGTGCTTGTTGTCATGTTAACAATTTGATTCTCAAGTCAACAAATCCGAAGATTTAAATGTATGGAGGTAAAATGAAAAATGTTATGGCAGTTTGTAGATTTGAAATAATACTTTGAGTTTTCCTTCTCCTGGAGTTCATGTGCTCCAGCTGCCCACACCCCCTTTATACACGCATGTATGTGCACATATGTTCACACATGGAACGGCAGTGAGAGAGATGGCTTTTTCCTCTACTACAGAGCTTTAAAAACATGAAAATGTTCTTGCCCTCCCCAGACTCACATAGGATAATCAAGCTAACCTCTTTTTTTTTTTTAAGGCCTCAGTGATATTTTGAGAGCCGTCGTTCCCAAGCTTCTTCTGAGCAAAGTGTAGACATTGTCACATTTGGCCAATTGATCCTAAAGCCCTAGCTTGAACCACAGATTAGAATTTGAATGAAGGGCAGCTATCTGTGTGATGGCCAGCAGCCTATGAGATGATCTGATGTGAGATTTCTTTTAGAAGCTGTGCTCACACCAGATAGTGAAAAAAGAATTAGAGGTTTCCTTTTCTGCTGAGTCTTTTCTAACCAGATTCGTTCTCTCCTGGTGAATTTGAATTAAGACACTCAAAAATCCTGAGAGAGAGCAGCATGGTACTGAAACACAAAAAATGTCATCAGGTTAGAAAAGGTTGCTAGCAATAGGTTGGAACCATATATGCAGTTAAGTAGCTTTAGAAAGAGACACAGAAAGTTGAGTCATGAGACCAGCATTCTCTACATGGGATACTGTGTCTTCAGTACTGTTCCAGGGCCCCAGGAGGCAAGGGTTCTGAGATTTCCTGTGCTTCCTTTCTTGTTTATTCCTGTGAAAGATGATCATGGCCTCTGTCAAGTTGAGAGTATCTCTTTTCCCTTAACAACCTGAAAAGACCCAACACGCTATTAAAAATCTAACTCCTTAAAATGCTGAATGCAGATATGCTCAGACTTTCCCCTGAGCTATGGTAGGACAAGGTATTTTTTAACTTCACATGACAAGGGCTAATGATAGTGCTTTTTCTTGACTCATCTTTTGAACATTACCAAAACTGCAACCCCAGATTACAACCTTATTTTACCACAAGATCCAGTATTGTGAATAGGAATTGCAGAGGCAAGGACAGAAAAAGCCACAGATATGGTTCTGGCTTGAGATGTCCTAGATTTCCCTTAAGTATATTAACCATTGCAAGACAAAGTTCAGCAGAATTGAAGAGATAAACCACAAAATTACTGGATTTCAACTCTCATCATGGCAAGATTGAAGCAATAGGAAAAAATAGAAGTATATGTCCCTTACCATTTTGATAGTAGATTTTGTGTTTCACTTTTTTCCTAACAAGAAAATAGATCTTCTGAACACTATCAATCTTTACAGTATTTACTCTGTACTTTTCTTATCATACAACTAATAGCATTTTGTTAATTAATTGTATGATGCTTTTATTCTCCACAGTACCTAGTAGAAAATGTGTAGGGCCCAGGGCCAATTTAAAACATGGAATCCTTTGTTCAAAAATTTTTAAGAATTTCAAGGCAACAACAGCAGAGCATTAAAACAAGTGTAGGACCCTTCCAAAGATGGAGCTCTGTGCAACTCTATAAGTTATACACATCTGAAACTGCTTCTGCTAGGACATAATAGGATTTCAATAAGTCTATGCTGCCTGAATGACTTAGTGAATAAGTGCTCTGAATGAATATATCTTTTATTCTGAAGACTAGAAATGAAATACTTATAGGTGAGATTGGGTCTAGAGTACGAATTGCTTCTCCAATAAATCAATCTCAGTGTTTTCTACTATTAGTCCTACTTTTTACCCAATGGTTCAGAATATAAAATCTGGTCAGCATTAAGAAAATAGATTAATTTTGTTTGTTTGTTTTTGGGTGGGCCCCCGGTACTGGAAGCACCAAGTCCTACCCACTAGACAGCCAGTGAATTCCCCAAAAATAGATTAATTTTTGTGCTTTCTTTATTTTGTTCTTCCTCATGCACAAGCTCAATAATTTTGGCAACTCTCTCTTTTTCAGCCACCATCTTCCAGTTGCTTTGAATAACGTCAAGCTTGAACCCCGAAACATCCTAATTAATATACAAAGAAATACGTTACTATTTAAAAAACATTATTATACACACACTGCCTTAGTAATACTAAAATAACAGGGTAGAAGAAAGTGTAGTTACTTGCAAAACTAGTGTGCTGTATATCTGGGAAGTCAAACCACTGATAAAGACCAGACTACTTCTGGAAGAATAATAGCTCGAAGGTGAAATTTACTCAGCACATCACAAATCAATGACAAACAAGTTTCTCTGCTCCATGCTTGACAAAGTATTTTTCTTTAATTGAAGGAAAAGACTTGATTTTTTCCAGAAATGATCTGATTCTGGAGCTGTCAGAGGAAACTTCTTCTGAAATAAATGCATCTATCTGTGAGGATATGCTAAATCAGTTTATGCAGAATAATGAGGTTTTTTTTAAGTAAGGTTCATTTTTGTTTCTTTAAAGTTAAAAAAGGTAATCTAATAATAAATTATGATGGCTCACCTAAGGTAAGTCTTATAGGAATTATTATTATTATTACTACTATTTGCCAGAATCAAGTTTCTCATTGCATGTTGGCCCCATGAGACTTTGGCTCTGTTTCAAACTGTATATTCATGCTACCCTTTTTCATCTTTAAACTGACTGACTCCCATTTTTCTTCCTCTGTATTTTTTTCAACACATGGAGGTGGAAACTTCATGGATTATTCCTTCCTTCAATAATAGAATAGAAAGAGAATAGTCTTTGAAAAGGGACAAACTTGTATTTGAATCTTAGTTTTGCTGATTTCTTCCTGTGTTGTCTTGAAAAAATTAATCTCTCTGAATCTCAGTTTTACCTTCTGTAAAATGGAAAAAATAGAAGTATATGTCCCTTACCATTGATCCCTCTAAAGACAATGATTCATCCCTTGCAATATTTGTTATAAAGATTCATGATGATACAGGTAAGTTGAATGATGCTTGACAGACATTTAAAATATGGTAGATACGATGGTGATGATTGTTTATAGCTCATTTTCCTTTAATAAAGTTTTTTCCTCATAATCAAAGGAATACATGCTTATTATAGAAGGCTGCTAATATTCATAGATGTCTAAAGAAGCAGAAAAACAAATTATTCACCATACTGAGATGATAACAATGATAGATTCATATCCTGTCATTTTTTGGTATGAATCTTTTTCTTTACCTAGTTAAGATCATACTTAGTATGTCTTATTTTTTGCTTAACATAATCATAAGGATGTTCCCATATTATTCAATTTTTTCATAAATGCCTTCAATTGTTGCTGAGTAGTCTATTGATAAATGACCCACCCCTTTTTTTTTTTTGACTGAACTCTCAAACCACTTTCGCTTCAGTGATAAAAGGGCTAGAAACACCAAAATAATTATCTATTAAATGTTGTAGTTTGCAAGAACGAGAGCTTTTAACCTTACAATCTCAGGTATAGCCTCTCCCACTGCACAGCAGCTATTCTTCAGTGATTTGACCTCGAAGCAGCTGCTTGGAACCAGTGAACAATAAAATTGGCCCTGCCCACCATGTACACCTCCACAGTAGGAAAAAAGCCAACCATTTAATTAAGAAAATAAATGTTTCTGAAATGACACATGGTTATTACCATGCAGACAGAAATTAAAAAGGTGAAGGAGACTTACAAAGAAATAATCCCAAAGATTCAGCCTTTTGATCTCTGGAGGCCAAGACTTTCAGAATCGGAAGAACAGCTAATAAAGAGAGAAGAGAAGGTGGTAGGAGTCACTCTGTGGTGCAGAGTTAGGATGGGAAGTGGAGAGCAGTTTCTCACTTGTTCAAATCTAGATGGGAGGTACTGGGTCACAGAAGCATAGGTAAGACATTGGATTGAACCAGAAGTATAAAATCACTAACCCTTTAATACCTTGCAAATTGGAAGTTAAGTATGCTGAAAAGTGATACAATCATATATGTTGTTAGATACCACAAGTAAACTCTTTACAGTTTGAGGTAAATGTAAAATATCTCACAAAAATGATAACTTTGGATGCTGGGAATACCTGTCCAAGCTAAAGGCCCTTTAAGATAAATTTGTATTGGTAGCAAAATAATGACATCATAAGAGGAAGTAATTATAAGATGTATAACAGTGTTTTTAAACGAATTATAAAATTTGAGACCAAGTGGTTTACAGACAACATTAAAGATTCTCGTCTTCTCTCTCCTTTGTGAGCTAGACTTTTTACAGGCGTGCAATAAAAACAGGGAGGAATCATAGCATCAACTGCTTAAAGAGAAACTGACCTTACACATAAGATGGAAAGGACAAATAATAGCAGTTGACTTCATATCTAAAAGTGATTCTTTTTAAGTACATCTTAGTAGTGGGTTCTAATTTAATTGCAGAAATCTTGAAGAGGCGTGACTTTCAGGAAGAGTAACATACCTCAGCAACTATAATTTTCAGGAAGAGATCTGGAAAACTCTGAATCATGTTAATTAATCAGCGTCTCAGTGTTGATGCAATGATGCCAGCCTTGATGGGCACATAGGTGACCTACTCTATAGATCTTTATAGAGGGTGGCTTAATGAATTAGTCATCCACTGACTTTGTGCCTTTCTGTGGCCTTCGTCATCTCGGCCACAGTCTGCTGGACCCAGGACTTGGCGGCACCTTGTCTCTACCTTCTTTATCCCATGACTCTGAGAGCTCTAGCACTTAAGACTCACCTTCCTGATTTATCTTTTATTCCTTCTTCCTCTTATTTTTACTTCTATCAAAATCAGCCAGATTTAGGGACTTCCCTGGTGGTCCAGTGGTTAAGAATCCGCCTTCCAATGCAGGAGACGCGGGTTCAATCCCTGATCAGGGAACTAAGATCTCACATGTTGTAGAATAGCTAAGCCAGCGAGCCACAACAACTGAGCCCATGCACTGTAACTACTGAGCCTGCGTGCCACAACTAGAGATGCCCACACACTACAATGAAGCCCTAGAGCAGCAAAAAAAAAAAAAAAAAAAAATCAACCAGATTTATAACAATGAAGTGGTTTAAAGAGATAAAAAATATTAGCATTGATCCCTCTAAAGACAATGATTAATATTTTTCATCAGGGCTTCCCTGGTGGTGCAGTGGTTGAGAGTCCGCCTGCCGATGTAGGGGACACAGGTTCATGCCCCGGTCCGGGAAGATCCCACATGCCGTGGAGCGGCTGGGCCCGTGAGCCATGGCCGCTGAGCCTGCGCGTCCGGAGCCTGTGCTCCGCAATGGGAGAGACCACAACAGTGAGAGGCCTGCGTACCACATCATCAAAACTGGGAAAAGTTAATTGTACACAATGAAAAGAAAAACTGTGTGAAAGCAGCAAGCCCAATGGCTAGCAGAGGTTGATGAACTGCACATGGTTACTTGCTTTCCCTAGAGTTAAAATCATATATGTACAGAGAAACTGAATAGAAGACAGGCCAAAATCGTTATTATTCCTTATTTGATATCATCGGCCTTGTATTTAAATTGACTATTCTAACGAGGATGATTGATTAAAAAAAATAATCTCTCCAACATAAAGCAATTTACACACAATATGCTGACCAGGCTAATCTGTAGGTTTGTTTTGTGTACGTGATGATTAGTAGAGACATTAATTTTTTGATTATCTTTGCCCAAATTATTACTAAACAAAATGTATTGTTTTGTTTGTTGATGTCTTATTACAACAACAAAATAAAATTTCTTAATCTATTGTTAATAACCTTAATCTGAAGCAGGATTTAAAATATGAGAACAATATCTAGACTGGAAAGGAGTTAATAGATAATTTAATGAAACTCTAATAGATATTTTAATGACATAATTGGTAGTAAAGGTCTCCCCTATAGCCTATGACTACACGACCAAAAGGAGAATAGTGCAAAGAATACAGAGGACCAACTCAGATAAATCAAGTTATTGAATATTTTTCCTTTCAAAGCCAAAATATTATGACTGCTTCAACATCGTGTTTGAACAGACATTAAATCTGATCTAGCAAAGCAGCACTTTTTTTTATTCACACCCAGCCTCAAATCAAAGAATTGAATCAAATCACCATCAAACCAAAGAATTATAACATGTAAGACATTATTGATCATCTGGGCAAACCCTGTGCTTTTATAGTGAATAAAATTGAGAACTAGTTTATACCTTAAAAATGACCTCTAAGTCTATTGTTTCATGTATTATGTACTTCAAGTTTTAAGAGATATATTGAACAGTGTTGTACTGCCACATACCCTACTATACTTTTCTACACTCTTCTTAGCATTTCCTTTTATTATATACTAGAGGACTTTGAAACTTGATATAAGATGTAGTGCAACTGTATAATTAAATGAACAATGTGGGAGCCCTCTGAGGGCTGAGCCATAGAAAGGAACTGTAGTTACTTATTGCTCATACAGTTCATTCTCATAGATATACTGGGTATCGTACCGTGAAGTGGCCAAAAATCACTACCAGTAAAGTCAGGATATAATCTGTGGTTGACATTTTGTAAAGATAATGATAGATAAAACAATGTGGTCTTGAATTTTCTGCTAGTTAAACTAGTCATAATTTGTAAATATAAACCAACTGAACTTGATTTTATTGTTTTAGGCAAAAAAATGAACCTGTTTTCTCAAAAAGAGTCAGCCTTCCCAGGAAGAATTAGAGATTCTTTTTTAATGGATACAAGGAAAATTCATTTCTCTGCATGCAAGAGATATTTGTTGTCTAGAGGGTAGAAGTGAAGTTACTTTCTACAGTTTGTTGTTGAACTTTCTTCTTTGTCGAATTGTGAGGAAATATGTACAGAGGATAATTACTGGGCAGGGCATAAGTCTTCCAAAAATAATTCAGTCGAAGGTTCTTAAAGATATAAATTGTCTACCTGGAACTAGAAGTTACCTACAGATTTGCCTTAATGACATGCTCAATCATGATTTGTTCATTCATTCCACAGGGAAAACATGTACAGTTCTGAAAGGCAGGGAAGTGGTAAGGGAAGGCCACCTTCAGTAAAACCAATTTCCATTTCAAGTAAGTCTGGCAAAGCCAGGAGCCACCCCTGTTAGAAGTTTATAAACTTTGTATAATTTGCCAATGTTCAAATCCTGTTTCACTTTTCCTACAGTGATTAACAAGGGTACTTTTAGATGAAAAGGACTGTTTTGCTTGTCTTCAAAGTAGCCATCCCTACCTGGACCTGAGGTGGGGATCAGTAGTATGCTTCCTCTCCAGAGCCCTGGCCAGAGAGAGAGGAACCCTGAAGGACATTGCAGGTGATGATAAGAGCAAAGGAAAGGAAGAGGTGAGACTAGAGGTTGCTGGCCTGGAGCTAAGGAGTTGGGACTGGGGTGTTTCTATGTGGAATTCCCTGATTTCCACAGAAAGTCTGTTTTGTTTTGTTTTGTTTTGGCTGTACAACGCAGCTTGCAGGGTCTTAGTTCCCCAACCAGGGATAGAATCTGGGCCCACGGCAGTGAAAGCACCGAGCCCTAACCTCTGGACTGCCAGGGAATTCTCTCTTTTTTGTTTTCTACGATTTTACTCCTCTTTTTGTTCTAGATCAATTAATACTAAATTAATTGAGGCATGAGGGAGAGCAGAAATGTTAGCAGAAGATGGACTGTTAGGAAATCTGAGTTCAAATCCTGTCCATATCTTTTCTGGGATAAGGTGTTTTACTTTTCTAAAGATCAGCTTCCTTCTCTATAACATGAGGCTTCCCCCCCTCCCCCCACCCCATGAGATTAAAGAGAAAGTATCTGTCTGGTACCTGACACCAGCTAAGTGATTGATAAAATATTTATTTATTCAGAGTTTAAAATATCTGAAAATTGCTCAATAACAATTGGCATCTGTAAAGAATGAGAAAGAAATGTGGTAAAGTTGTTTTAAAGCTCTTCTTTAAAAAGTCTAATACGGAAACATACTACTGATATCTCAGCACTGTAACTCTGTGATAGGTACCCAGTTTTCATATGCTTACAAGTTTTCTTTTGAGTTGTCACTGTGGTGAGAAAATCAATATGTAAATTAACTTAACCAATATAGGAAAGTACTTTTGTGGGCTGATCTAGCTAAGAATATACCATACCTTATTCCAGAATTGGTCAGGGCAAAGACTATTTCATTGTTTTCTCCCAAACGATTTTCTTAACTTAGCTCTTTGGAGAAAGTCGAGACATGAACTGTTAAAACATCTTGCTAAATATTTCTCACAATGTGGTTTAAATTGTTTTGTCTAGTCAAGATTTTAATGGCTTAAATAAAGGGGCTTCTATCACTTCCCTTGGGGAAAATATTCAGTAGAATAACATGAAAGCTTCCACAACACAGAATTTTTATCATCTTTGGAGTTATAGATAAAATCATTCAATTGTACTTACCTTTGCATGGTTTCTTTGATAAAGAAATATTCTTTGGGGGTAACAGTAAGGTAACACCTATGAAAGGACTTCTTCAGCTACACACTGAGCAGAGGAATGTTAGCAATATATATCTCTAGGGAAATCGACTGCAGGTAGCAGGTATGGTTTTAGGCATCCTCCCTTACATGTGTTTAAATGCAGTGTGACTGGTGGAAATGGTTAGATCCACACTTAATTTGAGTCTCTTAATGTCTCTTGACATACATCTTGAGTCATGAGTACACATTCAGGGTTGGCCATTGTCTGAACATTGGCCCCTGTAGGTGGAGGTTAAATGTGATGGTCAAACAACTGAAATCCCTGAGGTGCTCAAACAAGAACAAAAATGGAAATAAAAATTAACAAATTCTAATGTCCAGTTTTCCAAAATAGTGCTGTGCATGTAGATGTTTTTGAGGGTCTAAGTGTTTTGCTATAATAGTAATTTCTTATTATGTTGCTACAAATAAAATCATTATAAAATATGAGTTAAATAGAAAGCACCGTGATTGTGGTTTACGCTTTCAAACATGTGGTATATCTCATCTGTAGGACTTATTACTCCATAAGGAAGCATTGAGGAATGACTGAGAGCATGTATTCTAGAGGCCTGGGCTCAAATTATGTCTCAGGTTTTTCCTAGCTGTGTGACCTCAGGCAAGTTGCTTAACCTTTCTGTGCCTCAGCTTTCCTAATCAAAAAATTGGATAACAAAAGCACCTATGAAGTAGGATTAATATGAGAATTAAATGAGTTAACATACAGTGCTTGGAACTGGGTCTGGCTCTTAATAAATATTAACAATATTTTTATTTATATAAGGTGCATCTCCCTGCTGGAATCTAAGAGGCAGAAAGCTGTCTTTATTGCTATTTTATTCTCAGCATGTACTATAATGGTACACAATATATAGGGCTGCTAAAAACGGGTTCAGCAAACCAAATGTAACTGATAAAATTTGTTGGAATAGCAACAAAAAAGAATAAGATTTTGGTTAATAATTATGTATCAATATTGTTTCATTAATTGTAACAAATGTACCACACTAGTGCATGATGTTAATAATAGGGAAAGCTCTGTGCCTGGGCTTGGTATATGTAACTCTTTGAACTATCTGCTCTATTTTTCTGTAAGTCTAAAATTATACTAAAAAAATAAACTCAGTTATGCAGGAAATAAGTAAAATGAAATAAAGGCTTATAATGAGATTCAGTGTTACTAACTTCATGGTCAAATGGTAAAATGGCTGAATTAAGACAGACTGAACTAAAGGAGTTTAGGAAAACCTGAAACTGAAGAGTGTCTTGTCTGAACAGCCAGGCTCGAGTCAAAAGTGTGATTGCTTAATACCACCAACCCAAAACAATTAAAAGCTCACTTGGGAGCAGCAAAAGGCCTAATCTGATAAAGATATGGGCCATGGAAATATTATTGACAGCAGTATATGTTACAGTTTACATTTTATATTAAGTTGCTTTGCATCTTTTTAAGAACACTGAGGATATATCTAATAATTAAAAAAAAAAAAAAACCTCCAGACTGGGTTAAAACCAGTAAATGCCAAACTGATTCAAAACTGGCACCCTTAGTAACAGGTGCTTAATACATATTTAGTGAAGGAGTCAAATTGAATAAGGGGATATACAAGGCTGTCTTAGGAATGTTCTTCCTTCAGTGAAACGGGGTCACAGGTAGAATTACTTTGTAAGAAGCACAACAATTACACCCCCAAAATTTTTTCCTAGAGGTTTTGATTTAACAAAATTATAAATTCACAGCTCAATCATATATGAGATATGGACTGTTTATAAATATATAAAAAATCATCACAGAAAGATTATTGGAAAGAAGATTAAGTATAGGTATAATCTGGGGTACAATTTTGATTTTTTGATTAACTCATGTAAAGGTTTAATTCTATTCAACAGTTCCTAATTTTTAAGTAGAGAAAAACATGACCACTTACTTTCTCCTCCACAAGCATTTTTCCAGAATTGAGGTACTGAATATAAGTTGTTTGTAGTGTTTTAAGAGAAGAATAGTGTTTAATTTAAAGTAACTTAATAACCCTTCTTTATTCCTATGCAGACAGAAAACTGTTCAGAAAGATACTCTGGTACTGTTCCCATCATGCTCTTTGCGGAAATATAGCAAACCTATAGGTGTCTATGTAAAGCTTGTGTCCTCAAAAGATCTTGATTTTGATGTGAAGGCAAAGGCAATAAAAGACGTAAAGCAACTAACCTGAGCACCTTCTAAGTGCCTAGCACTGTTCTGGACATGTGGGGATACATCAGGAACCAAATGGATGATAACCCCTGCCCAGTGGAGCTTACCTTTCTTCAGTGAAATAAGCTAGGTTGCATGACCTAGTTTTGTCCTTCAGGTATAGTGCCATAAGAAGAGGAAATGTTGGATTGCTAGAAAATGTGTGGTGTTTTTATAACTAAGCAGTATTTAAAAGAAAGGAAAAAAATGGAGTAATCTCTCATGTCAAAAGAATAAGTGTTCAAGCAGGGTTAGAACGGCATGACTTGAGATGGGAGTGTGTGTTGGTGGCGTCCTGAACTATTAGTTAATGACCACTATCATTGATCTTGAGAAATGACAAGAAGACTTTTAAAATACTTTCTTTACTCAAGGTCCTTTTCCTTTGGTTTGTATTTCAAAAATTATAAATCTCCCTGTTTCCTGGTAACAACTATCAGCATAGCTCCTAACTTGGCGAAGGCCATTGTACTTCTCTTTGAGAGTGTAACAATGGCATGGTGGAGCTTTGAGCTTAATACAGAGACCCTGTCAATTCCTTTAAAAACTTTTTATAAATTTTTAAGGTCAAAATAATCTACGAGATTATAAATACGCAATGGGTCACTTGTGAAAGGTACCTCTGAGCTTAGAGTCAAAGACTGGTTTTGATTCTCACCTGGCACGACAATTACTAATGGTAAAACCTTGGGCCATGATTTAGCCTGAGTCTCCATTTCCTCATTTGTGAAATAGGAATAATAATAATGTTAACATTGTTTAAATCATAGGATATTTTTATGAGGATATATATATATATATATATATATGATAATATACCTGGCAATATATATTAATATACCTGAGAATATACATTATCATATATATTATAAAAATTTTGAGTGACAAATTATGTTAAACATATTTGTCTTATAGTCTGTGAAATAAATATAACTGGGTTTTCATATATGATATTTAATTAAATCTAAGATGTTGTAAGCTGTAAGTCACACATTATTTTACGTATCACTATAAAAGAAAAAGACATTGTCAATTAAACTAGGACACAAAGTTAAGAGGCATCTTAATTTCAGAGATATTAACATCTGCAAAAACAGTGCATCTTATTTTAATAGATGGAATGTGGTAAATTACACTGTCACCCTCATTTAACTTATATATGTGTCCTTTCAGACTTAACTACTGTCAAAGTAGCATGGTTTTTAATTCTGCAATTTCCATATTCAATTTAAAAGGTATGATTTTTTTTTTTTTTTTTTTTTTTTTGCGGTGCGTGGGCCTCTCACCGCTGCAGCCCCTCCCGCCGCGGAGCACAGGCTCCAGACGCACAGGCCCAGCGGCCACGGCCCATGGGCCCAGCCACTCCACGGAACGCAGGATCCTCCCGGCCCAGGGCACGAACCCGTGTCTCCTGCATCGGTAGGCAGACTCCCAACCACTGCACCACCAGGGAAGCCCTAAAGGGTATGAATTTAAGAGTAGTTATACTGGTGGTCAAAAACCTAGGTTCTGGCGTCACAGACTTAGAATTTACTTTTCTGCCATTTAATCAGCTACATGATCCTTGCTAAGTAACTATTACTGTTATCATCATCATAATCATTACTGTTATGAACATTGTTTATGATATGAAACAAGTGGCAATCCTCATAGTGACTCATAGTGTTGGGTAGAGAAAATTAATCCTATCCAAGAATATTTGAAAATTTTTCTATTGATCACAAAAGAACTGAGTGAAAATTTACTTGATTCAAGACAACCACATCTCCATTTCTGGAGAAACAGCTCAGAGCTCTCATGCTGCTGACAGTGGGTCAGAATCTGTTGGATGAAATGTTCATACATACATATGACTACAGTGTGCTAATAAATCATTTCCTCCAAATGGTGCTCCTGTCATCATGTGCCTCAGTTAACAGTACAACAGTTCTCAGAAAATATTTGGAACAAATGTGCACTCTTTTAAAAATATGTTATATTTTATCCAAACCAAACACTGTCATGCTCATTTCAATTTTATTCACAATATGTAAGAATATATTCTATTTTTGCTGGAAGAAAAAATATTCAATTGAATTCAACATATTTTGTCTACTGTGAGCCATAACGTAATATATAAATGATATGTAAATCATTTATCAATAAGTCCAGGATGCAAAAAATATATATTTCATCCTCTTGTTCTTTTCAAATTTATAGAAAGGAGCAGCATCTTGACTCTGTCAACTTGCATACCACATGGGGTCGGTAAATTACTAAAACTCTCTGGGCTTCAAATTGGTCACCCACAGATATGGGTTATGCAGATAAAACGTTGTGAGAATAAATAGATAATATAAAAGTGTCTGGTAAGTAATAAATGCTCAAATATACTAGTTGCTATCTCCTCCTCTTAAAATGATGTAGGCTTTATTATGCTTTCATTCTGGATTCTTCAAAGGGCCAAGTCCTTCATTTTGAGACTCCTGGAGACTCACATATGGCAACTCTTGGTGAAAATTTGGTAGCATGAATGAAATACTCTTTTCTACATATTGAAAATATGTTTTCATCATGAACATTGAGGATACTTGGAAGCAGGATCACTGACCCTTTGTGAAGCCTAAGCTAAATACCACACTCTTCTTAACGCCAAGAAGCAGAGTTGGGTTTATTAACGCTTGCACAAATGTGTGTATGTATGTAAGGGTGTTCCCTTAGACAAACTTTGCTACTCAATTTGGAAGGCATGGCTGACCCTTAGTTGACCTGCTACATGAGGTACAAATCAACTGGGTAATGGAGGGCCTTTTTGCAATGTCAAAACACAATGCTCATTCAATATTCTCTGGACTGCTCTGGGCATTGTAAAAGCTGTAAATTTTTAGATCTTTGATCTCTAGCCTCCAGTTCCTCCCTGGTCCCATTTGGCTTTCTGTAAAATTAAGTCTCTCAGTGTGGCTGTCCAGAGTAACCCCAAAAGAATATTTATGCAGTAGGAACAGTTTCTCTGGATAGTTTTCCACTGGTCAGCGGTGAGCCTCTGGCATCCTGATACTTACAAACTTCTTAGTGTGACAATTTTGGCATCAATTATCCAGAGAGAAGCATTGTCAGTGCAACAGGAATTGGCCCATGTCAAACTGACAGAGTTACACTGCCAGGTGAGGGGGACTGCTGGTGTATAAGTCTTCTTGCAAGGAAGCCCAATATTCATTTGGCTTTGCCTGATAAAGAAATAAATAACATTTGTGATTCGGGATCATATTGTAACCTTAAAAAGTCTATGAGTAACAAAATTAAGAAACATGATTCCAAGAGTGTCAATATTTTCTTCTCAGCATTCAATTCAACTTTGTTCTTAATTGCACAGACCTCACTGCCTGAGTATGTCAAATTCACTTTTTCCTTTCCTTTTTGGATGGCAGTGCATGGAATGCCCTTGTATAAACACAGCTAGGGCATGAGCACAGTTCCACTTCATTTGCTCAACTCTTTGTTTTGCTCTTCCCTCATTCTCCTGTGTCTGCATTCCTTGACAATTGGTGGATTCAGTCAGCATCACGCAAGAAGGTATATAGAGGAATATATAAAGGCCAAGAAATAAATTCAAGCTAAAATAATAATGATTAAAAAAAGTAGGGAAATTAGTCTGGGTTCTCCAGAAAAACAGAAACAATAAGCTGTGTATATAAAGAGAGAGATTTATTTTAAGAAATTGGCTTATGTCATTGTGTAGGCTGGCAAATCTGAAATCTGCAGGGCAAACTGGCAGGCTAGGGACCCAGGAGAGAACTGATATGGCAGTCATGAATCCAAGGGCAGTCTGAAGACATCACTTCCTTCTTTCCTCTGGGACCTGAGTCTTTTTCTCTTAAGGCCTTCAACTGATTGTATGAGAACCACCATCTTAGGAAAAGTAATCTGCTTTACTTAAAGTATACTGATTTAAATGTTAATCACTTCAAAAAAGGACCTACACAGCAACATCTAGACTGATGTTAGACCAAACATCTGGGTACCATAGCCTAGCCAAGGTGACATATAAAATTAACCATCACAGTGGGATATTCACTTACAATAACTGAAAGAACATTCAGGCTCTAAATTTTAGTAAACAAAATACATTTTACTAAAAAATGAAAATATAATTGCAAAAGTTTTTAAGTCAGTAAAAAATGAGTATGATATTAGCCAACGCTCTGAGACTATTGCAGGACTCAGGCCAAAAAATTAATATAAATCAAACTCTCCTACCTTGCTTTTGAATTCTATTTTGGATCATCTCTTAGAGTCATCTTTGAGGCCACTCATGATAATTTTTTTCATATTTTCTTCTGATGAATTTTATGGCTAAAATTCGTTGTTTTGACTCATGAACATAACAAAAACATGTAAGGATAAAACATACAGCTTTCATTTCACATATTCCACATATTACATTCAAAAACATTTTTTGAGCTAAATATAGCACATACATATTTCAATATAAACGATATACAATTATGTCTAAAGCAGAATTTAAATGAGCTTTGGGAATGAAAGTAAGCACTTTATTTCCTGGGCATGTTATTATCTCAATCCCTAAGAAAAGAGGAGACATCCCAGGAGTTAGCTGAATTCTAATGACTCTTCTAAATAATATAGAAAAAGCTTGGTTTGCCGTTTTGATTCCTGGATTTTCAAAATTGTTTATTTATTAAGCTTTCTTATTTGATTTCTAATAGTTGGATGGAATTATCAAAGATGCAACTAGCTTTCCCAAATGATTGAAATAAGAATCTACCTAGTGGCAGATGACTAGAACAAACTTTTAAAAAATCTATCTTGTTTATTTCAATAATAAAAATCTTGAGTTAAAATACCAAAAGTAGGGCTTCCCTGGTGGTGCAGTGGTTGAGAGTCCGCCTGCCGATGCAGGGAACACGGGTTCGTGCCACGGTCTGGGAAGATCCCACATGCCGCGGAGCGGCTGGGCCCGTGAGCCATGGCTGCTGAGCCTGCTCACCCGGAGCCTGTGCTCCGCGACAGGAGAGGCCACAACAGTGAGAGGCCTGTATACCACACACACACACACAAAAAAACCAAAAGTATATTCAACTGGAGATAGTCAGCAATGAGGAGGTGGAATGAACTTGAACTTGTAAGCAAAGGAGTAGGCGGAGCAAGAAAATGAAGGAAGTGTCACCTAGCACAGGACGTGTCACACTTCTGACCCTGTTAATTTAAATTGCTAAGCAAAATAAATACAACCCTTATAGTCAAAGCACTTCATAAAAGAAAATAAAATTAAGTACCATAATATTAGGGTGATTCCTATTTTGCTGATGAAGAAACTGATGAGAAACTCTAATGGCCTTTCTAAGGCTGCAGTTGAGCTTTGACAAAGCTGGGATTAAAGAAACATCTCCCTGCCCTGTCTTCACAGGCACTTCTGTCTCTGGATCCTGCAAACCAGTACAAATGAATCATCAAGAACGTTGGCAATCTGGCTGCCACATGGAAATAAGCGAGCCGTCAGGCAGTTGGTGGTTCAGTCTGGGTAATGCACAGCATAAATTCAGCAGCATTGTCTCAGGTTAACCCAGAAGATGAATAAAACCCTGATGGGCACAAAGAGATGTTCAAAATATCTTCAGTGCCACCTCAGAAAAATTCAAAACAAAGTAATGAAAGGAAAGTTGATCTGTTTGCAGCACTGCTCAGGAATTACAGGCTTTCAGGGCTGAAATCTCCCTGAGGAAAGCTGTCAATCCTAAAAAATGCACCCTGTTTTAGGAAGACTGCTTTCCGAGGCAACTTTCTGACTTGATTTATTTGAGCAGTTGGCTTTTCCTTTAGGCATTTTGCTGTTAATTTGCAACATGGAAATTAAATGGTCTTGGGAGCTTCATGCACATTCTTGTTTTTGAAAAACTTTGTTTTACAAAGTCATGGATTTTTCTTAAATAGACCAGACAGTTTGTAGCTGTTTGGCCACAGAGATATTTTTTGTGGCTGTGAAAATTTCTGCTAACACAGACACACAAAGGGTACAGGGCCACGTGGTCTGGGCCAAATACATATCTCTTGCCCTCACTTTTTCTGCAGCCCCATGCATCCATACATGGATGGGACATGAATTACATTTCAGTTAGTTCCATTTCCCCTAGAGTCTGAAAAAGTTGAACGTTTTGCTTGGTTTCCTTCTGAATAAGGTATTTTCAAAGCAACACATACCAGATCTCACATAACTGTCATTTACCCGGACTGCAGAGAGTAAAATTATCCATTAGTCAAATCACAGACACTATTAATATTTCCTTTGTTACTATTTAACGATGATTTTTTAAGAATTTCTGGTCTCCAGAAGAAAGATGGCTGAGGTTACTATAGAAGACAAGGAGAGTGTTCCCTTGTAATCTGTAATATTTTCCTAAATTAACAACCATAAGGATATCAGAAGCAAGCGGGCCTGAGACACTGTGGTCCTGCTATAGGCTTATGAAATACATGACCTGTCACATCATGATTTTCCCTCCACAGCTACACAACCAGTGTCAATGTGCCTTCTCTCAGAGGGCGTATTAAGCACCCTTTTTAGTTCTTATTTAGAGAAGTAGATAAAGGGAGATGGGAAAATATTTATGAAACAACCAAGAAATAGTCCTGCTGATAAGACTTGTTTCTCACTGCCGTTCTTTGTTAGCCAACATGAGACTTTGAGGCTTGTGTTCCTGTCTTTCCATTTAGAGACACTGACTCTAGTCAGAGTAGGATCTCCCCTGGAGGAAGGCCCTGGGGAGGAAACCCACTTTGCACAAGCAGCAAGCAGAGTGAAGGGCTGTGGACCCTAGAGTCAGCTGCTTTGCCTGGGGTGCAGGCTGTGGGTGCAAATCACACTGCATTAATACCCTGTGTTGGTGAATAGAGAAGCTGCAAGAAAGAAAGGGAGGGGGAAAAACCCACAGGAGTGTAATACCTGCATCCACTGATACCTGGGCTCATCAAATGTTGGCGGTGTTCATTGAAAGATGCCAGGAAGTACTCGCTGACCAATGTTTTCCATACTGACCCCAAATCAGAGATTTAATTTAGTGTTTCTTGAAGGCCTTTTGGCGTGTGCTAGTCACAAACTAAAATACAAACAGCTATGGGAAGGCGAGGGTGTGCACCTCTTAGGAGGAATGTACATGACAATGGAAAATGGCCCCCTGTAAGAAGGAAACAAAAATGAGGCTCCCAGAATGACAGAGAGGAGGGTAGAAAGAAGTGATAGAACCCCTAAGATACCATATCTGCTTTTGCCCAGGAAAGCTATGCCCAGAACAAGTGGCAAGCTTTCAACAGATGACAAGAGATTGAGCTATCCATCATCTAGACCAGGCTTTCACTCGCTTAAATGAAAGCCTGAACAATTTCATAGAAGAGACATGGCACTGAAACTGGAAGAAAGAAAAAATACTACAGTGAGAGAGGGTATAATTTTTCACATTTTCATTAATTTGAAAAGATGGAGGCTAATAATGTCTTTATATAGTCTAGAAATAGAAAAGCTCTGAAAAACATTTCAACAGAGATGTCTATCAAAATAATCAACATGGTATAGCTAAATACCAACCCTAAGAGAGCTGATATATTCAGATTGCTCTTAATAGCACCTGCTGATAGGAGGAAGCATGCTGATCTACTCTAAAACCAAGTACACATATAAATATTTAATCCTATAGTAGGTACTTGACCCCTCCTTCAATTTCTATGTGAATTATAATACGAAAATAATACAAATAGGAATTTCAATCTTATATTTCAAGGCCAGATCCAGTGATGCTTCTTCCTTTTCTCTTTCCCATATGTTCTCAACTTCATTGAGTAACTGCTACCTCTGCACTTCTTGACGATCAGCTGCGCCTTTGTTATAGTACTTGTTCAGTTTGTATTATAGTCAGGTGCTTGTATGTTGCCTTCCCCCAACAGACTACAAGCTCTTTGAGGGCAGAGGACTTATTCAACTCCTCTCTCTTTAGTCTCATTGTTTTTAATGCGGTGCTTTACAACAAATAAGTGCTCAATAAATAGTTGTCAGGTTGAATTTATATATTGAATTTCATCACTTAAAGTAGATAGCATCTAGATCATCTAAAAAATTTTAAAATTACAATCCCTTGGGTTTATGCAGTATGTCTTCTCTCATAACAAACTTGGATTATCTCAACTAATTTCTTTGGGTCTCCATAATAAAAAATAGACTTTGTTCTTCTCAAGCTTAGCTATAGAAACTAAAACACAGCAGTGAAAACCAAATGTTTCAAAGAAGATTAGTGACAGAAGGGTCAAGTATATGTCAGAAACAGCATCCTGGGGCTTCCCTGGTGGCGCAGTGGTTGAGAGTCCGCCTGCCGATGCAGGGGACACGAGTTCGTGCCCCGGTCCGGGAGGATCCCGCATGCTGCGGAGCGGGTGGGCCATGGTCGCTGGGCCTGCGAGTCTGGAGCCTGTGCTCCACGGCAGGAGAGGCCACAACGGTGAGAGGCCCGTGTACCGCAAAACAAACAAACAAACAAACAAACAAAAAAAGAAACAGCATCCTGAAGTCCTTCTCAATGATGTATACAAAAGCCCGAGTTGAGGTTTATCTAGATGCCTTTAAATGTCTCAGGTCTCACATTCTCTAAATTATTAAGTAGCAAATATGCTACTTGAGTAATACCTCATTCATAATTGATGTTCAACACATATAGTAGTATAAGAAAGTATACAAGTGCCACTCACCTCTCACTCTTCAGAAGAGCTATAGCTACAGCCATTAGATCTTAAGGGCTAAGGCTCAGAGAGCTACTCAGAACTTTGGGCTAAATTAAGTAGGAAGAAAAGATGGCCAAGAGAAGCATGATTATGGACAACTTTCTTTCCTTATTTTTTTTCTTCTAATTTTGTTTTCTGAAAAACTGTTATTGGCTTCCTTAATAATTCTAACTTTTGGAAAGCAGATGAACAAGGGTAATATAAAATGCAACACACTGAACGTGACTATTAAACAGAATTTAGATACTGTCAATGCCAATGCGAAACAGCTTAAGTTTTTAGGAAAAGATAAACTTTATTAAAGGTCTAAGGACTGCTTGTTTTTGTGGGGTCAACTCCATTCCCCACCTTTTTCTGGTATCATATACTGTTGCTTTATTCCTGGGGTTAGGGCTTTATGTATTTTACTTAGTTATTTAACAAACACTATAGCACTTCATTTGAGTGTCAGGCACTGTTCTAAACACTTTACAAAATTAATTCAGTATCTATTAAGAACCCCAAAGATAGATGGTATTTTATCTCAGTTTCAGAAAGAATTGAGGCATGAAGAGATTACATAATTTACCCAAGGTTATCCACCTCAAGAAGAATGGAGCTGCGAAATGAGGCATCATTAGTAACTAAGTTTTGTCCTATGAACTCTCACCTCCTTCAAGAAGTGTGCTTAACAGAGGCTGATAATTCCTCTACCTCGTTGTGCTGTCTCTCCGCTTAAACACTTACCCTTCTCAGTAGCCCAAAAAAGTGTTATTAATACTTTTAACTTTCAGTCTGACTGCTTGCTCTTTGTCCTTTGTTGATATATATCAAATGAATCAGACTGACACCTCCTAGAAGAAAGTGCTATTTCTGCGTAACTTTCACTATGTCCTGTCCATCCTGTTCATGAAAAAATAACTTCGTAAACTCATCTAGAGATTAAAAAGGAATTCAACAAAAACTTATCAAGCAAGTGTTAGATGTGATGCACTATGATAAACATGGAAATGATGGCAGACTCCTTGCCCTTCGTGCTAGCACATGCTAATAGATGATATGAGCACAAGGCAGCAAGATAGATGGCTATCCCTTTGCCGTGAAGGGCTGCAATGCTCTCCCCTGCAGTAGCCCAGCGGGAACCTTCGCTTCTGCCGGGAGCCAGCCACTCCCTGAATGATGGTATTTCAGGCTTGCGAGGCCTGGAAAATGTTGCTTAGTGGGAGGCAAGCATCTTGTCTTCTGCTCCCATTTGGCAAGGACACCTCATTATGTAAGACGGCCACTGTTTATCTGCACCATATTTATGGTTTCTACAAGGGTTATTCTAAGGTTTGGCAGATACGAAGGAATATTTTATAAAGCACGGCTTGTAGTGGGCAAGACCTCAAATAAAATTTCTGGAGTATATCTAAAGTACCTTTAGATGATTCATTCTAAGGTGATTTAATGCCTCTCTCCCTACCCCGCCCCACCTTTGTTGTTCATATTCATCAGATTGAGATGTGAAGTAAACTCTTTAGGACAGGGTACTATTATTACATTGCCATTCCTAAGTTTAAAAAAATCAAAGTACATTCAGTGGCCCCTTGAAACCTAAAGAATATCTATGTTTACCTCATCTTTCGCAAGTATTTGTAAAACATTGGAGTCAGAGCAGCACTTAATCTTTGAAAGTCCTCTCTTCACCACTCAACCTGAATCCCATAATATCATTTTCGACGGCTTGCTGTTAACACCCTGATGCTTATGAATGGGAGATTTCATAAAGGTATGTTTGGGGAGATGCGGTGAGGTGTCAAGGGTCTACTAAGAATTCGTTCTTTATTCAAACATTATTATTTTATTGTTAGCTTCATTGGACATTTATATCCAACCGTCGCTACATATATCTGGAAATTAATAAAAGAGAACCTCAACACAAAAGAGCAATCACTTTACATGTCCTTGTTCTAAAGTTGATTTAACATCCCTGAGTATATAAGAACCATTTTATGAGCAGACAGCTTCTATGGTCTATTTCCAATGCCACCTAGTGTATTTTGTAGTTTAACATACATCTGATTTAGATTGTCTCCACCTGATTAAACAGCTTACAAAAAAAAAAAAGCAGTGCTCTTCAGTTCCAGTCTAGGAAAGTAAATATTTCCATTTAAAGGGATTGTAGCATATGAAAATAAGTAAGTTTTAGAAGTCCAATCAATTTCTTGGTGCTCTCTGCAAGCTTGTCATAAAATAGAGGTCAGTCTGTCAGAATTTATTAGAAATTGCCAAGCCCTTTAATCTGTGATAAAATAAAGGGACAAAAAAGCCAAATTTACTATACACGTGTGTTTTTGAAAACGTGAAATAAATCTTCCATTTTATAAGTAAAATCAAAATTTAAATATTTCCAAAAAGCTCCCATATTTGGAGAAATAATGTGGTCAACACTCTTGTAAAGAACCACCTCTTGAGGTATCTATCTTGTAAGATTATATTTTAGCAGAGTGGATTAAACTTGTAGTACAAAGGTTTATTAATTTGCAATCACTTAAAACAAAGCAATAAACAATAAATGATATGAGTTTGCAACAACACAACGTATCTCTACAAAGTAATTATTTTCCTTTATGAAAGAAAAAGAAAAAAAGACTGGTGAATATTTGCAGTTGACTCTTCAAGGCACGGTTATCAATAAGCCAAGAAGGCTAGAGGATTATTTTAGGCGGTGTAAGCAAAATCCTGGTTCAAGAGATTGCTTTAGTCTACTAATACTGTAGACTTGGCATGCTCACAGTCTTTGTTTGCATAGCTGTCTCCCCAAATAAAATTATGAATGCCGGGCTTCCCTGGTGGCGCAGTGGTTGAGAGTCCACCTGCCGATGCAGGGGACACGGATTCATGCCCCGGTCCAGGAAGATCCCACATGCCACGGAGCGGCTGGGCCCGTGAGCCATGGCTGCTGAGCCTGCGCATTCGGAGCCTGTGCTCTGCAACGGGAGAGGCCACAACAGTGAGAGGCCCGTGTACCGCAAAAAAAAAAAAAAAAAAAATTATAAATGCCTTTCACATGTGTGGTATCTCATGAAAACACTTTCCAACACTTAATGGAATTGTAAACCTTATTATCAGCCTGATTTCCTTTTTTTTCTCTTTATTGTCCCTCTTCACTCTCAATTTTTCTTCTTATTACATTAGTGTTTTTCTTCTTGTAGGTAAATAAAAGGGAGACATAGGTAGTATCTTAGGATGAAAACAATTCTCAGGAACTGAGTTAGACTAACCTAATGGTAGATGGAACAAAATCTAGTGTCTTGATTTTTATGTCCTTTCAAAATTTACCCTATTTATATCATAATTTATCTATCTATCTACCTATCTATTTATCTGTATCTGCTATTTTAGAAGAATTGTTTTGGTACTTCCCCAGAGGTCCAGTGGTTAAGATTCTGCCTTCCAGTGCAGTGGGCACGGGTTCAATCCCTGGTCGGGGAACTAAGATCTCACATGCCACGCGGTGTGGCAAAAAAAAAAAAAAAAAAATTGCTTTATAAGTGCTTTTTTTGTTTTTGTTTGTTTTACACAAACAACTTTAGATCTGATGCAATTCTGTCAAATTCTAAGGTCCTAGCCCAACAAGATCAGTTAACCATTTATTGTATTATCTATACTGCATTTTCTCTTGCCAAGCATTGTACTTGTGAATAGAGATACCAAATCAATATGACATATACTTCACACTTTGTGGGAGCTCAATCTAATGGGAGGTGGAAGTGGAGGTGAGGACAAAAACTATAAATAGATAACTATATCACAATATAGCAATCACACATACAAACATTAATAAAAGGAGTTGGTGGGGATATAAGGCAAACTGACAGCTTATAGATGCACAAGTAATTAAGACATATTAATCAATATTACGTGTTCAAGGCAGAAGGAGGGGAATTTTATTTACTTATTTTTTTTGCGGTACGTGGGCCTCTCACTGTTGTGGTCTCTCCCGTTGCGGAGCACAGGCTCCGGACGCGCAGGCTCAGCAGCCATGGCTCACGGGCTTCGCCGCTCCGTGGCATGTGGGATTTTCCCGGACCGGGGCGTGAACCCGTGTCCCTTGCATTGGCAGGCAGACTTTCAACCACTGCGCCACCAGGGAAGCCCGGGAATTTTATATTATGAAAATCCAAAAGCCATTTTGGGTTTCGGTATCCGCAGGAGTCCTGGAACCACCCTCCTGTGGATACTGAGGGGCAGCTGTATTCAGTGTAGGTAAGGCCTTTATTATACATTTATTATAGCCCAGTTTTGGGTTTAACAGCTTAAGTGAGATTTAGAGAACTCGAATGAGATGTAAAGAGAAAACAAATATAGGTACATTCAAATATGAGAAAATCTGTTTCATCAGAAATACTTATATAAATTGCAGCTATTTGTACTGGAGAAAGGACTAGTACATGAATGAATATATGTAATTTAAAAATATATGGAAATGAATGAATGAGTATGTGTAATTTTAAAATATATGAACATGTATATTATAAAAAAACAGTTCTCTTTAATATAATTGCAACAGAGAAAAGAAACCTTTTTAGAAGGGTACAGAGGAAGTCTATGCTAGTCATTAGGAAAACCGGTACAGTGTGAGAGTTGCGAGTGACTGGAGAAACCCAATAAGAATAATCAAAGGCAAGAAATAGTCCAGGGATTTGCATTCCTCTAATGATTAGTGATGTTGAACATCATTTCATGTGTTTGTTGGCAATCTGGATAACTTCTTTGGAGAAATGTCTATTTAGGTCTTCCACCCAGTTTTGGATTGGGTTGTTTCTTTTTTGATATTGAGCTGCATGAGCTGCAAATCAAAACCACAATGACATATCACCTCACACTGGTCAGAATGGCCATCATCAAAAAATCTGCAAACAATAAATGCTGGAGAGGGTGTGGAGAAAAGGGAACCCACTTGCACTGTCGGTGAGAATGTAAATTGATACAGCCACTATGGAGAACACTATGGAGATTCCTTAAAAAACTACAAATAGAACTACCATGTGACCCAGCAAACCCACTACTTGGGCATATACCCTGAGAAAACCACAATTCAAAAAGATAGGTGTACCACAATGTTCATGGCAGCACTATTTACAATAGCCTGGACATGGAAGCAACATGTGCCCATTGACAGATGAATGGATAAAGAAGATGTGGGGGCTTCCCTGGTGGCACAGTGGTTGAGAGTCCGCCTGACGATGCAGGGGACATGGGTTCGTGCCCCAGTCCGGGAAGATCCCACATGCCACGGAGCGGCTGGGCCCATGAGCCATGGCCGCTGAGCCTGCGCGTCCAGAGCCTGTGCTCTGCAATGGGAGAGGCCACAACAGTGAGAGGCCCACGTACGGCAAAAAAAAAAAAAGATGTGGCACATATATACAATGGAATATTACTCGACCATAAAAAGAAATGAAATTGAGTTATTTGTAGTGAATTGGATGGACCTAGAGTCTGTCATACAGAGTGAAGTAAGTCAGAAAGAGAAAAACAAATACAATATGCCAACACATATATATGGAATCTAAAAAAAAATGGTTCTGATGAACCTAAGGGCAGGAGAGGAATAAGGACGCAGACATAGAGAATGAACTTGAGGACATGGGGAGGGGGAAGGGTAAGCTGGGACAAAGTGAGAGAGTGGCATTGACATATATACACTACCAAATGTAAAATAGATAACTAGTGGGAAGCAGCTGCATAGCACAGGGAGATCAACTCGGTGCTTTGTGACCACATAGAGGGGTGGGATAGGGAGGGTGGGAGGGAGACACAAGAGGGAGGGGATATGGGGATATATGTATATGTATAGCTGATTCACTTTTTTATAAGCAGAAACTAGCACAATATTGTAAAACAGTTATACTCCAATAAAGATGTTAAACCAAAAAAAAAAAAAAAAGAAAGAAAGAAAGAAATAGTCCAGGGAGAAAAGGCTAAAATAGCAACACTGTTTCAGCTGGAGAAGAGAAAGCTACACTTTGGTTCACATGACTAAAGAGACCTGAGGACAGCTCATCTATTGCCCTGTCCCTTCCTCCCTGCCAATTTCAATGTTACTATAATATAAATATAATGAAACAATTCTGTGCTGAGTCCAGATGTATCCCATTTAGACAGAATGACTTAAGGATTCCATGTTCCATATTTTCCCCAATGACAGAAAAGTGGGAGCTGGGGGTGAGGAAAGCAGTTTCATTTGAGCTTTAGGGAGACATTCAACGTGTCTCAGTGATGATGAAGTTATAGTTCTGTCCATATGTTTTCTCTTTTTATACCAGACCTGGGAGGGATGGGACAGACTAGGGAGGCCTGGCGGTGGTTGAGCAGGAAAGTGGGTTACTCTTGATGTTCCTAAATTCTTTCAATTCCTCATTGGCTCTTTTCCCACAGCAAGGGATTAGCCTGGCTTATGTTGAGAAAATAGCAGGTCTCAGAAGAGGTTGTGTCCTTACTTAAAACTGACTCAATAAAAGTTTTTTGGATTTACGAAAAATGAAATATTTTGGTAATGGGTAGTCATTTTCCACATCTCAAGAGATAGAAAACACTAAGTCTACTGAAGAAAGTTATGTAATGTCAGATGAGAACTTTCTATGCCTGAGGACTGTGAGAAAACAGGAATAAATTTATGAGATATTGTAAAATCCATTTTTCAAGAAACATGAATGATTAAAATAAAAGAAAAATCTACTTAAGATGCTAGAAATCGGTCCTCATACAAATTACTTACAAATTACTGAAGCTTGCTGAGTAATGTCAATGCGCTCTAAGTGGGGCTGGGTCCAAGATGGTGGCAAACTGGAGACCTCCTGCCCCATCTTACAGAGTTGGATGGAGATCACTCAGCATCTGGGTTTGGGGTCCTGAAGGAATGCTGGCTCAGGAAACTGAAACCTGAAATGTGAAGCCTGTAAATCTGAATTTTTATTTGAAATTCGGATTAAAAAATAAAATTAAAATAAAAACCTGAAGTGGGTCAAACTAAAGGTGTTTGCTGGGGTCAAGTCTAGTTTGTGAAGCTACCCATTTGTGATTTCTGGTGAAGACTGAGTAGTACCTGGTCCCTCATAAGTTTTGCAGCCGGATATGTTTCCAGAATCAACAACTCTCTATAAAGTTGTCATTATCTTTACAAGTCATTAGCACTAGGTTTTTTTTTCCTCTTGTGATTGAACTATGCTGGGGAAGAAAGGGAAGAGAAGTTTGGTACCAGCTTTCTCGGAGCTGGACCAGTTTTCCTTCACAGGTGCATTATGCCATGGCATCAAAGCAGAAATCCTGGGGGGAAGGTGAGCAACCGGGGTCCTAACACCGGGGAGTGAACTGAGTCTTACCTTAGAAAAATACCTGGAGAAAGTCCTGACTGCAGTCAGGTGGTTGGATTAAATGGCTCCTTAGTTCTCATTCCAGGCTTTGATTACATGGCTCTGAGCCATTTCTGGTGATGTCTTTATTCGCTCTCATTATAAATATTGTCTCCTACCTTTAGAAAAGCTTTTCTTCTGCGTTTAAAAAAGAATTACTCTTTCTTCCCCCCAAAAGCCTCTAAAAGTGAATACAAAGAAACTTACAACTCCTCCTAAATGGACATGGCCCAGCATGTTTTGTCTATGGATTTTTAAAATCATTGGATTGACTAACATTCCAGAATAATGCAAGTCTCCACCACTAAAGGTTTAATTCATACCTAAAATGTTGCCATTATTTGGGGTAATGACATATAATTAAGCCTGCCGACTATGTCTCATGCTTTTCTATCAGTGATTCATGGCTATTGTCAAAAAGCAGCTGCATATCAGAGCTTTTTTTGTGAGAGCCCTGGTTTGAAACACCCAACAAACAGGGTTTTCTTGATTTATCAGATTATGCAGGTAGTTCATGTGATTTGTAAAAACCTGAGCTGATGCCAGCTTCCATTTATATCCACTGCAACTTTTTTTTTTTTCTCTAGAGATGCTTATGATGTTACCATAAAATGTAAGTAATAAAAAGAAAAAGACAAGGTTGGTTTAACAGGAAACACATTCATTACTGTGTATTTCACAATGCAACACTGTGGAAGAATTCAGGTTATGGGATCTAAGATCTCTCTCCCCCATGGATTTGTATCGTATCCTAACAGGTTCTCTCATGCTTCAGAAGAGGACAGATACGTAGAGTGACTTGCTGCAGAGGAGGTGATCTTCCTAGCACTTTTGTAACTGAAGATTCTAATAGCATGTGCCAGTTTCTCCTCACATAAACAGCTAGAATAACGGATGTCTATTTCTTGGGTAGCAAGCCAACTCATCAGATTAGTAGGAGTCAAAAACCAAAGCGCAATCCACTGTCCTCTCCTTTCTGTGGCAGCAGCGGAGCTTCTAAGAGGGGACAATAAACCAGAGGACTTGTTCCGTAGAGAAAGGGTTTACTAGCTTCGATCCTTGGTGTTCAGTAAAAAGAAACATAGATAGAGTTCAGGTAACACAGACACTTTTAAAAGAGTAACTTGACTCTTCACAATTTAATGTAGTGGCATAGAGTGGGAAAAAACAAAGGAAAATAATTTTGAGTTTTTCAAAAGGAATTATTCAACTTCCAAAAGTACTTTCTGACTGCTCAAAATATATCTCACAAAACACAGCTGCTTTTCAAAATTACTGTCAGGGGCAAGACAGAGATGTTTGTTTTCCTAGATCTAGAGGTAGAAAGTAAAAAGGGAAAGGGTAGGACCTCACTTGGTTTTTCCCTTGGGGGAAAAAAAAAAAGTGTTTGATCATGAAAGAGGGATCTGTTTTCCCTAGACCCTTGATAATTTCTCTCAGCTTTGGCTTGATTTTTATAATGAATAGTTTAAACCCAAATTACAAGTTTAAATTAAGAGCTCTTAATCTAAAATACTCTTATTCCTAGCAAGAAATAATTTCAGGGATTCTTGTGCTGTTGAAATTACTAGCCATATGTTTTATGAAGGTTAATCACAGCCACTATTAAAAGAGAGGTAATAGTATGTTTTTCTCTGCTAAGATCAGCTGGTGAAACAGTAGTTCTCACACGGTTGCAATATTCTTGCTAATTATCTAATCATCGGGACAAAGATGTACAGAACCAGGCAGGTTGAGACGGCTCCTGCTGCCTGATTCCCAATCAAAGTAAGAGCTTTGTAGACAGTATGACCTATTTATCATAAAATATGCTGAGTTATTCAAACTGCTGCCAGTTTTGAGAGCCAGTACTATTATTTCTCTGCTTGAGTAACTGCTGTTAATTGAAATGCAGACAACATCATTCTCAAGGACGGGAAATGATATTGATGAGTTTTTTCCTATAATCCTTTCTTTCATTACCCTCTAGTTGCTTATATCAACACATTTATTACTGTCATTGAATTAATCATCACATTTCATGAACAGTCAAGTATTATTTGCATAGATGAATAAAGCAAGATACTACTAAATCAGATGGTATCATGTGAACACACTTATTCAGTGACATAAACTAACTCCTTTGTTTCTAATTGACCTCACTTTAGGTATGTATAGTTCAAATTGCATCCTAATAGTGAATGGATTTCTGGACATTCTCTCATAGTCTTACTTTAGAGCTTCTTTTTTGTCTCATGGGAACAAAACTTTGTTGGTGAAGTGATTCTCAAACAGTAGTGTACGTACGAATAGCCTGAGAAGTGTGTCAACATGCAGATTCCAAGGCCCCTATGCTGATTCAATAGATCTGTGTTGGGGCCCAGGAGCTGGTTATCTTCTCACACATCCCAGGTATTTCTGATACAGGTAGCTCACAGACAGTATCTTTTTTTTTTTTTTTTTTTTTGCTGCACCATGCAGCTTGCAGGATCTTAGTTCCCCAACCAGAGATTACCTGTGCCCCCTGTAGTGGAAGCATGGAGTCTTAACCACTGGACCGCCAGGGAAGTCCCTCACAGACAATATATTGATTAACCCTGAACTAGTGTCAGTCCTGGGTGAAGGATTATTGGGTTTATTTCTTTACTATTTGATTTCCTGGAACTTATTACCTCATTTTAAGCTTTGGCTTATTTTTTCCCACAAGATAGAAATTAGGTGAAATTCCTGTCTCAGAGGAGTCTTCTGAATTTACTCTTTGTGAAATGTTTAGAGGTCCTGAGTTTGAATAGGTTGTGAAAGTTGTCCTAGTGCTGCAGATTTGCACCGTGGTCAGTATATGTCTTGTGCCTGTGAAAACTTCAGTTTGATTGTCATTTATGGAAGACAGTTTAAGAGGATCCTCCTGTTAAAAGCAGCATGGTATCAGGAAGAATACTGGAATAGGAATTAGAGCATCTGGCTATGTTTCAATTGTGACTTTAGCTATAGCTAGTTTGTTTTTGCATTTAGAAATAGGGGAAATATAAATCTACTTTGACTAAAGGATCCTTGAAAATACCAAAGAAGATAATATACATACAAGTAATTTATAAAGTCAACTTTGCTATATAGTTACAATAATGACACAAGAATACCAAACACAGGAAGAATCACCTTATTTAAGACTTTATTTAGGGAGTCTATACTTTTTAAGGTCTTGCTGAACAGAGAGAAGTCTTATAGGGAACATGTGGGAACTCTTGGTTTGGAAAAAGCTTCTCATAAACAATCAGAAAGTAATTGAATGTGTGGGAGATTGAGAAGGGTATTCCTCGAGTATTTCCAGGAATAGACTCACGTAATGTTTATATACTTAGTGGGAGAGTGTTATTGGGAAGCTGGACTGTGATATGTGATCGTGACCTTCAGCTGGGAAAAACAAGAGGTAAGTTGAAGTCTGTGACATTAAACTTTCCTTTCTCTTTCCTGGGCCTCAGGCACAACGTAACTCCAGCTTCTTCTTTTAATCTACCTGTGCTCTATAGCACAGGTTAGTCTGCATGCCCCCCAAATTCAGATGTTGAAGCCTAACCCAGAGTGTGATGGTATTAGGAGGTGGGGCTACTGGGAGGTGATTAGGTAATGAAGGTGGCGCCCTCATGAATGGGATAAGGGCCCGTAGAAAAGATATCCTAGAGAGCTCCCTTCCCCTACTTCTGTCATGTGAGAACACAGCAATAATGCAGCTGTCTATGAACAAGGAGGTGAGTCCTCACCAGACACTGAATCTATTGGTGACTTGGTTGTGGACTTCTCAGCCTCCAGGACTATTAGAAATAAATTTCTGTTGTTTATAAGCCACCCAGTCTATGGTATTCTTTTTTCTTTTCTTTTCTTTTTTAAGGATTTGACACATTTTATTTGAATTTGTAGCAATATATCAAGTTGTTTTGCTGCATAAATATTTTGACTTCTTTCAATTCGTTTTTCTCTTTTCCAAAAGGTGGTTTTAAAACTTCACATTTCACGTATGGATCTCTCCTTATCATTTTTAGCTGGGGCAGCAGTGGTGAAGGGGGCAGGACCTCTTGCTGGTGCAGCACCGGCCACTGGGGCAGGTCCACCAGTCCCGACATTGCAGATGAGGCTTCCGATGTTGACATTGGCCAGAGCCTTTGCAAACAAGCCTACCCAGAAAGGTTCAGCATTTATACCAGCTGCTTTAATGAGGGCATTGATCTTATCCTCTGTGACCGTCACCTCATCGTCGTGCAGGATGAGGGCCGAGTAGATGCAGGTGAGCTCGGAAACGGAGGCTATGGTGTGGGCAAGGGCTGGGCAAGGGCTGCTGGGCGCGGTGCTAGTTGCCAGATGAAGTGAGGGCCTCACCCCAACGTGGCCTTACCTTCCTCTGAGGAAGCTGAGGAAAGGGTAATCTGTGATATTCTGTTACAGCAGTCAGAACAGACTAAGACAACCTCCTTGATAGTAATGCATGTTCCTTAGGAGAATGGCCTCTGGAACAGCAGGGAATTCATATTTCACTGTGAGCTGCCAGCCATACCATAATTTTGACGTATAGAACCTGTGGCAGAAGTATCAGTAACCATGATCGTCATTGCACACACATGGAAACAGCATCTTTGGATAACTTCAAGTTATTCAAATAAGCCTTGAAAGTAGAGAGAAATTGGTTGTAATAACCAGAAATATAAAACCTACTGAGTATAAAATTTCATTCCTAGAAAGAAGAAAAATAAAAATATGAGGGGTAAATCTTTATCAATTTTGCTTTTGCCTTCAAGGACTAAAACTTGTGGTATTTTCACCATTATGATGATTTTACAGTCATCTAAAACGTTTAAGTCTTTGCTTTTAGTGAAAAATTTGAATTGGGATGTTGATCTACCTTAATTTATTTTTGGTGCAGATTCACATTATATTAAAGGAAATACATGCTAAATTTTAGTTAAATTCAGGTTTAGCAGATATGTACGCCAGATGAGCTTGTACACAGAATTCACTTGGATTTTTCCTTTAAGAAATAAAAATGACAATTTGCTAAAAGACATGCAGAATTATCAAATAAGACAGATGGTCTTTGATGCAGTTTTCTTTGGATGAAACGTAACCACCATGACAGTCAATAGTGTATGCTGAGACAGTTTGGGAAGTGTTGTCCAACCACATGTGAAAATAAACCTGGCATCCCAGACATGGAGATCCATCTTTCAGTGGAGAAATACTCCCCTTCCTATAGAAATGTTGGCTAATTCTTGCCATCTTGTCTTTATTAGACTGAACAGAGCTTGAGGTTTAATTTTCAACCAATCTTTGATTACTCTTCAGTGTTCCTTTTCTGGAATAGGCTTAAAGGTATATTATGGGGTGAAAGTGCTCCATCATTGTAAATCAAACTACTAGCTTCCTAAAACTGCTTGATTTTAATTTTCTGCACTTAATTTTTAAAGAGAAGAGGCATATAATGACAATGCAATCTCAGATGGTGAATATTCTTCCTTATTGTTTTTGCCCACGTGGCATGCAGGATCTTAGTTCTCTGACCAGGGATTGAACCTGTGCCCCATTCCCCCTGCAGTGGAAGCACAGAGTCTTAACTACTGGACCACCAGGGAAGTTCCAGGTGGTGAATATTTTTTAAAAAGTAATTGCCTGGGCACATTCCTGGGTCACTTGCAGATCCAGCCCACCTCCTTCAACTAAGAAAATGGCATTAAAATTACTGCAAGAGACTATTGTTATTTGACATAGTTCAAAATCAGGAATCATTGTGAAAAGTTTGTCTTTAATTTCTCGAATCTTTGAAGCCAAGGACCTTGTCTCCCATTTACCCCATCTTTTCTTTTTTTTTTCTTTTTTTATTATGTACCCAAATATTTATTTATCTTAGTGGATTTTTTGAAAGAATAAAATACATTTCTGGCCTTTAAGAAATGTAGATTTTAGGTGGATATTTAAAGCATATTAATAAAATAACCAAAGGATAATACCAGAATAAAAGTATGTAGATGAACTAATTATCCATATTTTTTAGGAATGATGAACCTTTTTTTTTATTAGAGTATATGTTAGTTGATTTACAATGTTGTGTTACTTTCTGCTGTACAGCAAAGTGAATCCGTTACACATATACATATACCCACTCTTTTTTAGATTCTTTTCCTATATAGGCCATTACAGAATATTGAGCAAAGTTGCCTGTGCTGTACAGTAGGACCTTATTAGTTATCTATTTTATATATAGTAGTGTGTATATGTCAGTACCAATCTCCCAATTTATCCCTCTCCCACTTTGCCCCCTGGTATCACTGCCGTGGCCCGGGGTTCAATCCCTGGTTGGGGAACTGAGATCCCACAAGCTGTGCAGGGCGGCCAAAAAAAAGAAAAAAATTTCTCCCATCTTTTCTAAAGCCTTTCAGGGCACTGTACATATAGGGAAACACTCTGATTATCTGGCAACCAGGCTTTTGGCATTCAGGAGTATCAATCAGAGAAACTGGGACACTAGGAAATTAAACATATAAAATAAAAGATTTATTGTAGGGATTTGATCTCATAATATAATTGTGGGAGCTGTTATTTCTGTGTCTGGCACTGGAGTCTGAAGTTCATATGGCAAGCAGTCGAGAGGGGTGTATGAACGTGAAGTGGGAGAAGCAAGGAAAAGCCAGAGCTTGTGAAGCTAAGCCAGAAAGCACAAGGACGGGAACTCCTGTCAGTGTCTCTTGGCCTCCAAACTTCCAGCTTCTAGGAGGGGACCATTTTGCAAGAGAAACCAAAGCCCTTCTCCTGGGAGCTAAACATGCACTTGGCTCAGAAGTGAGAGAAGCTGAATCAGAAGATCCAGCAGGAGCTGGAAATGTTGAGGTCCCGCCCATGCAGCCTCCTGCCAATGGTGCAAATCAGTAGATAAGCGGTGATGTGTGTGTGATGCAGCACTGCCTTGTTCCCTGCACCAACTGCTTGAGGAATATGTTTGCTCTTTCATTTCCACCTTCCAAATCTTGTGCAAGATGTTCCTTTTGGCCCATGTTAACTATGAACTATGCAGGGAAGGGAGTTCTAAGTACTGAAGTTTCAGCTTTATTAAATTAGCATAATATGAATCCACCATAGTTTAACCTTGGTTAACTTGCCATCCAAATACACCTTTTTAAACCACACTTAACTTCCAAGTAATGACAATAGGAGAAACTTACTTCCACCTAACATAAAACAACTATCCTTTATACAACTGGAAACACACTAATATCCCCCCTATAAAGATATAAAATCCTTTATCTCGCAATGATTTTCATTTCTTTTCTAACTGAATCACATTTCCCCTTTGATACAAAGTAAGTTAAATATTGAGCTATAATGTTAACTAGTATTCATTCCCAAAGGTTCTATGCTCTATGCCGTCCTGCTTGTATTGGACTATTTTATTTATTTATTTATATATTTATCTCCTTGGAGGTAAAAGGAGTCATCTCAGGAAATCTACACCCTAGACATACTATTCTCTCCCCGCACTGCATAGTAGTAACTCAATTTCCCCTTGATTTTAGGATCAGGCATCTGTTATCTGTTACCTGTTGATTCTTTGATTTAAGAAGTATAAAAGAGGTGTGGTGACAGTCTCATTTCCAGTTTAATGGAACTACTGCTGTGTCCCACTGGCAGAAGACTTGCCCCCCTTGGTAACTTCCCCTAGACCAACAGAGCTCAGAGTACAAGAACAGGAAGCAAACATTTTATTAGTGATCACTAGTAGTAATCATTAGAGCAGCCACTTCCTTGTATACTGCTTGAGTCCCAGAGCCCTAAATCCTGCCTAGAGGAGAAACAGTATCATATACTTGTCTCTGAATGAGGGTATGTACCCCATTCCAGAGGTCACAGCAATTCTGCAAGGTGTGGCCGCCTAGCTGGTACCATAATTAAGTCTTCAAAAGTCTATTCCACTATTTGTTCAGCCTTCCATTTCACGATGGCAGGGAAGATGGAAAAACCAGTGAATTCAATGGTCATAAACCCATCAACAGATTTCATAGGCTGTAAAATGAGTTTCTTGGTTAGAACAATGCTGAGAATAAGATATTTTGTATGTTAGAAGATGATAGTTTTGGCATAAGAATTGTGGGGAAGGAAACAAATTTATATACAGTACAAGTGTTTACCCCAGTGAGAACAAAGCACTATACCTTCCATGACAGAGGTGGTTTTATGCAGTTAATCTATCACTAGGGAGTTTCCTGGCCGTCCAGTGCTTAGGACTCTGTGATTCCACTGCTGGGGCCCGGTTTTATGCCTGGTCGGGGAACTAAGATCCTGCAAGCCTGGCTGATTCTGTTCCCTCCCCTCCCACCCCCAAATGAATGGTGGCATATTGGAGACTCCATGTTGGTCTGTGCTGCTGTCAGATTGGGCATTTAGTGGCTGTAATCAGATCACCATAAGTGAGGGAAATCCATGCTGCTGTGGCTATGTATAACTTCCATCCTTGCTTCCATTAGTACTTTTTCAGGAGCCTATTGGTCAAGTGTAGGGATGATTGAGGAAAGAGGATGGCTATTGTACATATGGTGGGTCATCTTATACACCACTTATTAATATCCTCCTCCACTAAGGTTTCTCTTTGGTGACCATGTAGATACATATCTTCACATCTTGTACACATTCATAGAGGTCTCCGTCTTACCAAATTTTCAGTTATGTTCTTTCCAACTGCCTGACAATTCAGCCAAATCCTTAGCTGCTGCTGATGAGGTGGTATGAATGCACATTTCTGGCAGTCTTCCTTTCCAGGTAGAATGAACAGCCAGCTGTATTACTCAGTTCTGCACACTGAGAGGATTTTCTTCACCACTGTCTTACAAGGTACCTCAGATTGGAGCTGCTGTAGTTGTCTGCTTGTCAGGTATAGCCAGCTTATCACACAGAACCACCTTCAACCCAAGACCCAACTCTTACTTCCCCAATTAACTAATCATAGGAAACTCCCCTTAAGGTGGAGAACGAGAAGGCTTTGTGACAGAAACATTGGTCATGAGCAACTGTGTCACTTACTCATGTGCCTTCTTTGCATTTTCAGGACCTGATCAAGTTGGATCTTGTATACCACTTTCATATAATGATGGAGTACTGCTGTATGTGCCTATCTTTAGGGCTTAGTAGGACATAAAAGCCAAGATAAACACTCACGTCGCTTAGTAATCTGGTGGCCCATGTTCAAGGGTTCAGCCTCTATTAAGGTTCAGTGGCAAGTGAGAATCTGATTTTCAAAAGGACAGTGGTAGTAACTTTCCACTGAAGAAGGCATAGCTATTTTTTCTTTCTTTCTTTCTTTTTCTTTCTTTCTTTTTTTTTACAAAATCTGAATACTTTGTGCTGTAATTCACCTGTACGGGACTGTCAAAGGCCACATACTACATCCCGTCCTACCACTTTCAGATCTCTAGGGCCATACAGTCCAAACGGCATTGCGGCTTACATGGTAGCCTGGGACTGCTGCAAAGCCTTCTTCTGTTCTGGGCCCCCCTAAAACTGGCAGCTTTTTGGGTTGCTCTGTAAATGGGTTGGAGTGGCACCTTCAAATGCCAAGTATGTTGCCTTCAAAATCCAGAGATGTCTAGTGGCATTATGTCTCTTTCTTAATGGTAGGGAGAGCCAGACACAGCAAATTGCAATTCATTTTGGAAGACTAACTTCCAGAAATTTCACTGAATTTCTGTAGGATTTATTTCTCACCAGCTGGCACACAGTTGTCACACTCATGTGTCTGGGGTTATCACTATTTCCTGCTCAGTTAATCCAATCGGTATGATACCATGAGTGTAATGGACAGAGGGAAATGGGTGGTGATCAAGGTCCCTGACATATGGCTGAGAAGCTGATACAGCCCTGAGTTAGGACAGTGAAGGTACATAGTTCATCCTGCCACTACCTCCAAGCTCCCAGCTTCCATGAGTGGGGCATCCTGCAGGAGAAACTAGTTCCCTTCACTGCACCTGGCCTAGGATTCAGAGGAGCTTTAGCAGAAGCTGCAGATGCTGTCAGCCCAGTTGCTGCTTTCTGCCAACGCACAAACCAGCAGATAAGACAGCAGTGCCGGAGGCCCTGCACTGACCTCCTGAATGTAAAGGACTATGGTCCATCTTTCACTTCTGGCTTCCTGTGCAAATGCTTCCTGTGGACTATGCTAAGAATCTGCAGGAAAGAAAATTATGGGAAATGTAGTTCAAGTTTAGCCAAGTGGATGCAACTCAAACTCATCACATCAGAATAGCTTTGATCTCAAATCAAGATACAAGAAAAACCTTTGAGAGCAGGAAACTTCCCTTAAATCCCGAAAACAATGAAAGTGTCTGCAAAGAATGAAAGCTCAAACAAGGATTTCTTCTCATCTACTTCATCAATAAAAAAGAAAGATTTGCTATGGCAAGCTGGTGAAGTTCACAAACGTAAAATATTACATTTGTGGGGTGAAAGCCAAGAAGAGCAGGAGAAACAATTGAAGACAGAAGAACAAAGGGAAAAGGCAAAGCAGAGAAAGTAGGTGATGGTGATGAGAAGGAGGGGGTAGGGCTGAGCAGAGGGCAAGTGGAGGGACGGTAAACAACAAGCAACACCTGTCAACAGAGAAAAGCAGCAGCGACCAAAAATTGGAAAGAAGACCATTTTCTCTCTCTGGGTGGGAAAATGTCTATCCGGGCCTCATTTGGTTCCTCCTGAAGGAACAGGCATGTGGAAGATCCATTCTTACAATTATAACCGACAGAGCTCAGGTGGCAAATGGCTCCCAAGGAAGACTATCCAGGATCTTTGGAAAACACAGGGCATCAGTTAAAATGGCTAATCTAAACTTCCTGTAAAATTTACATGTATAAAACAATTCCTTCCTCAATAATTTCAGTTTAAATGTATTTATTAAATTTTGTCTAATTTCAATCTTTTTTCACATTTGCTATTTATAATAATAGCTACCATTAGTTTTTCATTATTGGCAAAAATTAGGACATAATTATATATGTATAATTATAAATGATATATATATATTTAACATCTTTATTGGAGTATAATTGCTTTACAATGGTGTGTTAGCTTCTGCTTTATAACAAAGTGAATCAGTTATACATATACATATGTCCCCATATCTCTTCCCACTTGCATCTCCCTCCCTCCCACCCTCCCTATCCCACCCCTCTAGGTGGTCATAAAGCACCGAGCTGATCTCCCTGTGCTATGTGGCTGCTTCCCACTAGCTATCTACCTTACGTTTGGTAGTGTATATATGTCCATGCCATGCTCTCACTTAGTCCCAGCTTAACCTTCCCCCTCGCCATATCCTCAAGTCCATTCTCTAGTAGGTCTGCGTCTTTATTGCCGTCTTGCCCTTAGGTTCTTCATGACCATTTTTTGTTGTTTGATTTTTAGATCCCATATATATGTGTTAGCATACGGTATTTGTTTTTCTCTTTCTGATTTACTTCACTCGGTATGACAGAATCTAGGTCCATCCACCTCACTACAAATGACTCAATTTCATTTCTTCTTATGGCTGAGAACTATTCCATTGTATATATGTGCCACATCTTCTTTATCCATTCATCTGTTGACTTAGGTTGTTTCCATCTCCGGGCTATTGTAAATAGAGCTGCAATGAACATTTTGGTACATGACTCTTTTTGAATTATGGTTTTCTCAGGGTATATGCCCAGTAGTGGGGTTGCTGGGTCGTATCGTAGTTCTATTTTTAGTTTTTTAATGAACCTCCATACTGTTCTCCATAGTGGCTGTATCAATTTACATTCCCACCAAAAGAGCAAGAGGGTTGCCTTTTCTCCACACCCTCTCCAGCATTTATTGTTTGTAGATTTTTTGATAATGGCCATTCAGACCGGTGTGAGACGATATCTCATTGTAGTTTTGATTTGCATTTCTCTAATGATAAATGATGTTGAGCATTCTTTCATGTGTTTGTTGGCAATCTGTATATCTTCATTGGAGAAATGTCTATTTAGGTCTTCTGCCCATTTATGGATTGGGTTGTTTGTTTTTTTGATATTGACCTGCATGAGCTGCTTATAAATTTTTGAAGAATAATCCTTGGTCAGTTCCTTCATTTACAAATAATTTCTCCCATTCTGAGGGTTGTCTTTTCATCTTCTTTATGGTTTCCTTTGCTGTGCAAAAGCTTTGAATTTTCATTAGGTCCCATTTGTTTATTTATTTATTTATTTATTTATTATTTTTTGCGGTACACGGGCCTCTCACTGTTGTGGCCTCTCCCATTGCGGAGCACAGGCTCCAGACGCGCAGGCTCAGCGACCACGTCTCACGGGCCTAGCCGCTTCATGGTATGTGGGATCTTCCCGGACCAGGGCACAAACCCGTGTCCCCTGCATCGGCAGGTGGACTCTCGACCACTGTGCCACCAGGGAAGCCCTGTTTATTTTTGTTTTTATTTCCATTTCTCTACGAGGTGGGTCAAAAAGACTTTTGCTGTGATTTATGTCATAGAGTGTTCTGCCTATGTTTTCCTCTAAGAGTTTGATAGTGTCTGATCTTACATTTAGGTCTTTAATCCATTTTGAGTTTATTTTTCTGTATGGTGTTAGGGAATGTTCTAATTTCAATCTTTTACATGTAGCTGTCCAGTTTTCCCAGCACCACTTATTGAAGAGGCTGTCTTTTCTCCACTGTATATTCTTGCCTCCTTTATCAAAGATAAGATGTCCATATGTACGTGGGTTAATCTCTGGGATTTATATCCTGTTCCATTGATCTACATTTCTGTTTTTGTGCCAGTACCACACTGTCTTGATTACTGTAGCTTTGTAGTGTAGTCTGAGGTCAGGGAGCCTGATTCCTCCAGCTCCATTTTTCTTTCTCAAGATTGCTTGTGCTATTTGGGGTCTTTTGTGTTTCCATACAGATTGTGAAATTTTTTGTTCTAATTCTGTGAAAAATGCCAGTGGTAGTTTGATAGGGATTGCATTGAATCTGTAGATTGCTTTGGGTAGTATAGTCATTTTCACAGTGTTGATTCTTCCAATCCAAGAACATGGCATATCTCTCCATCTGTTTATATCATCTTTAATTTCTTTCATCAGTATCTTATAATTTTCTGCATACAGGTCTTTTGTCTCCTTAGGTAGGTTTATTCCTAGATATTTTATTCTTTTTTTTTTTTGCAATGGTAAATGGGAGTGTTTTCTTAATTTCACTTTCAGATTTTTCATCATTAGTGTATAGGAATGCAAGAGATTTCTGTGCATTAATTTTGTACCCTGCTACTTTACCACATTCATTGATTAGCTCTAGTAGTTTTCTGGTAGTATCTTTAGGATACTCTATGTATAGTATCATGTCATCTGCAAACAGTGACAGCTTTACTTCTTCTTTTCCAATTTGGATTCCTTTTATTTCTTTTTCTTCTCTGATTTCTGTGGCTAAAACTTCCAAAACTATGTTGAATAAGAGTGGTGACAGTGGGCAACCTTGTCTTGTTCCTGATCTTAGTGGAAATGGTTTCAGTTTTTCACCATTGAGGATGATGTTGGCTGTGATTTTGTCATATATGGCCTTTATTATGTTTGAGGTAAGTTCCCTCTATGCCTACTTTCTGGAGGGTTTTTTCATAAATGTGTGTTGAATTTTGTTGGAAGCTTTTTCTGCATCTACTGAGATGATCATATGGTTTTTCTTCTTCAATTTGTTTATATGGTGTATCACGTTGATTGATTTGCGTATATTGAAGAATCCTTGTATCCCTGGGATAAACCCCACTTGATCATGGTGTATGATCCTTTTAATGTGCTGTTGGATTCTGTTTGCATATGTTTTGTTGAGGATTTTTGCATCTATGCTCATCTGTGATATTGGCCTGTAGTTTTCTTTCTTTGTGACATTTTTATCTGCTTTTGGTATCAGGGTGATGGTGGCATCGTAGAATGAGTTTGGGAGTGTTCCTCCCTCTGCTATATTTTGGAAGAGTTTGAGAAGGATAGGTGTTAGCTCTTCTCTAAATGTTTGATAGGATTCACCTGTGAAGCCATCTGGTCTTGGGCTTTTGTTTGTTGGAAGATTTTTAGTCACCGTCTCAGTTTCTCTGCTTGTGATTGGTCTGTTCATATTTTCTATTTCTTCTTGGTTCAGGCATGGAAGTTTGCATTTCTAAGAATTTGTCCATTTCTCCCAGGTTGTCCATTTTCTTGGCATATAGTTGCTTGTAGTAATCTCTCATGATCCTTTGTATTTCTGCAGTGTCAGTTGTTACTTCTCCTTTTCAATTTCTAATTCTATTGATCTGCGTCTTCTCCCTTCTTCTCTTGATGAGTCTGGCTAATGGTTTATCAACTTTATCTTCTCAAAGAACAAGCTTTTAGTTTTATTGATCTTTGCTATTGTTTCCTTCATTTCTTTTTCATTTATTTCTAATCTGATCTTTATGATTTCTTTCCTTCTGCTAACTTTGGGTTTTTTTGTTCTGCTTTCTCTAATTGCTTTAGGTGTAAGGTTAGGTTGTTTATTTGAGATAAACAATGATTCGTTGTCTATTCAGGTATTCCACAGATGCAGGGTACATCAAGTTGATTGTGGAGATTTAATCTGCTGCTCCTGAGGCTGCTGGGAGAGATTTCCCTTTCTCCTCTTTGTTCACACAGCTCCTGGGGTTCAGCTTTGGAATTGGCCCCGCCTCTGTGTGTAAGTTGCCTGAGGGCGTCTGTTCTTCGCTCAGACAGGAAGGGGTTAAAGGAGCAGCTGATTCGGGGGCTCTGGCTCACTCAGGCCGCGGGGTAAGGAGCCGTATGGATGCGGGGCGAGCCTGCAGCAGTAGAGGCCAGCGTGACGTTGCACCAGCCCGAGGCGTGCCATGTGTTCTCCCTGGGAAGTTGTCCCTGGATCATGGGACCCTGACAGTGGCGGGCTGCACAGGCTCCTGGGAAGGGAGGTGGGGATAGTGACCTGTGCTTGCACACAGGCTTCTTGATGGCTCCAGCAGCAGCCTTAGCATCTCATGCCTATCTCTGGGGTCCGCGCTGTTAGCCGCGGTTCGCGCCCGTCTCTGGAGCTCCTTTAAGCAGCGCTCTTAATCCCCTCTCCTCGCACACCAGGAAGCAAAGAGGCAAGAAAAAGTCTATTCCCTCTTCGGCAGGTCCAGACTTTTCCCCAGACTCCCTCCCGGCTAGCCGTGGCGCACTAGCTTCCTACAGGCTGTGTTCACGCAACCGACCCCGGTCCTCTCCCTGGGATCCAATCTCCGAAGCCCGAGCCTCAGTTCCCAGCCCCTGCCCGCCCCGGCGGGTGAGCACACAAGCCTCTCGGGCTGGTGAGTGCCGGTCGGCCCTGATCCTCTGTGCGGGAATCTCCCCGCTTTGCCCTCCGCACCCCCGTTGCTGCGCTCTCCTCCGCGGCCCCGAAGCTCCCCCTCCGCCACCTGCAGGCTCCGCCTGCGAAAGGGCTTCTAGTGTGTGGAAACCTTTCCTCCTTCACAGCTCCCTCCCACTGGTTCAGGTCGCATCCCTATTCTTTTATCTCTGTTTTTTCTTTTGCACTACCCAGGTGTGTTGGGATTTTCTTGCCTTTTGGGAGGTCTGAGGTCTTCTGCCAGCGTTCAGTAGGTGTTCTGTAGTTGTTCCACATGTAGATGTATTTCTGATGTGTGTGTGGGGAGGAAGGTGATCTCCACATCTTACTCTTCCGCCATCTTGAAGCTCCCCCCCATAAATGATATTTAAAGTGCTGGATAGAATAGCTTTTACTCAATATTTTGGTCCCTTTTAAGCCAGACTGTTTCAGAAACTTAAGTATATTTGCACATCACGCAACAAACTTAGTGTATATCCTTCAAAGAGTCCAAGGAAGTCACAAAACTTAAGGAAAAAAAAATTACATGATATATGGGTAATAGTTCTTACTAACTTTGCTTTATTAGGTATAGGATAATTTGAAGATGCTTATAAAGTGTGATTCATTCAAAGAAAAATCCTGCAGAAACCATCAGTAATGTCATAAATCCCTTTATAGAGACTTATCACTATATTTTTCTTAGAACCTTGTTTCTAAGAGAAAAGAATGATTCTTAACTGAAGAAGCATGGTTAACCTATAACAGAGTTCTGATCTCAGGCACCTAGGAGGTGTAGGACTTTTGGCAAATTTCTTAACTTCTCTTAACCTTATTTTCTTTATCTGCTAAATAAAGGATCCTAATACTTATAGAGTTGTTATGAGGATTAAATTAAGTATATATCTGGCCCATAGATTTACAAAAAATGTTAGATGCCATTATTATTTGCAACAGATAATTGAGAAAATTTATAAATCATAGTGAATTAATGTTGATAATAATTTTTATTCCAGTGTATAATACTCAAATTAGTGGAGATATTTGAAGTTATTTTTTCTCTTAGGCTATCTAATGATTTTAAAACATTATTTTAATTTGAGCCCTGTTGTTTAGTTTTACATGGATTAGAATTTTATTTCCTCCATTTTGTTAATAAACAGATATGTGATTTGCCATTACTTTAAGGCAGAAGAGAGTGTAAACATAATTTAAAGGGGAAAAAATGTCCTAATTATTTTAAGTGAGTTATTTGATAGCTTGTAGAAATTGCTGTTCTTCTTAGCTAAACTTATAAGGAAACTCAAACAATACTGTTTGGAACTAGAAGAAGATTTAGGGGAGAATGAAAAAAGGTTGAGGGTGGAGAGGGAGCTAGATATGAGCAGTTATATTTATTTTTTATGTCATTGATGAATAATCTTATTAATGCTGTTTTTGTTATTAGTCCTTCATAGAGCTCTGTACTCATATAAATTATTCTGAAATTTATTAATCACTACAGAGACTCAGTTATGTGTAGTCTAATGAAAATTCATACTGTTTTCAAAAGGCAATAATTATTCAACATTTAAAAATATTTTTTAAAAATCTTATCTCTGTCATATTCCCTTAACTCAAGTTTATTTCTAATTTCTGAGTAGGTACCTATCAGAGGTGGTTCAAGGGTGTATTTCTAGCATGAACAAGTTCACAAAAATGACTGATTGTGTTCTGCAGAATGCTTATGCTTTTTGACCCTGAACCAGGCCTACATGTCTAATTCTGATTAAGCACAGTTTATCATGACCTTGTTTATAACACCATGAATAGTTTCATAAAAATGATACTTTCTTTGCCCTTGTTTCTACATTAATGTTGTTACTGTCACAGATCTGTGGATTTATGAAAAAGTTATCTATCTGATGTGTTCTTGGGGCCCCTGCCAGAATCACTCACATTTATACTTATTTCAAGAATATCTTGGAGAGTTTGCACAACTTAATCCGAGAGCTGGACTTGTCACTGATCCCTCCCTGCATTTCTTCTGGTTGTACAAGTGAGAGAAAGAAGAAAACTTTTGATAAATTCTTGTTACCCATGACAGTAGAGATTTTTCTGTATTTATTTAATTTTTTGCTCATTTCTTTTTGATTTAATAACTTTATGTTGAAAGAATTAAATATCCATGAAAAATCAGTATCAAGGGAATGATGCAATGCATTTCAATGAGATAATATTTTTGGAATAGATTATGAATGAGGGTGTGGCCCTTGAACAAGCCCAGAGTGCCTCTAGGTCAAAAACAAACAAACAAAAATACCAGAAAACCCCAAAAAACCCTGATTAACTCAAGGCTTAGATACATAAGTCCACAAACGTCCAGTTTTCAGTTGGACTGCTTTACATGCACAACAAACGTGCAGTCATTTGGTAAAATGGGGTATTGTCTTATTCTGGATAGCTGTTTTTCTTACATATCTCCGAGTTCACCATTAGAAAGTTTTTGTTTCAAAAGGTCATAATTCTAAAATATATTTTAATTGCATCTGCTTTGTTAAACAGTATATTGAAGGTAATTAATTTTTTTATTGAAGATATGGGACAATTATTCTCTGTGTAGGAGAAAAATTATCTTAATAATTTTCTAATGTAGGAGAACCCCACCTGATTGCTAATAAGTGTGGTTAAATAAAAATCAATTGGAAAAAGAAAGACTCAACTTATTGCAAGGCCGATGGAATGATAGTGGTGGGCCTGTGCAGCTGACTGGCTGGGATTTCTGGGAAACTGGGAGGAGATTCCCAATTGCATTTTACATGGGATTTTACATGGCTGTTGGGGAGTGTCATCATGCAGTTTTATTCTATCTACTTGATTTTTGTTGTTGTGTTTTTCATTTATCTTTTAAAAAAAAGGAACATGGAAGATATTTAAATCTGTGGTCTCCAAAGCAGTGAAAAACAGAATTCTATATGCAAATCTCATATAAACATTATCTTATATGACCCTCAGGACTACATAAGCTGCAGCTGATCATCACATTTTTGAAGTTGGAAGCAGGCCTGGAGAACTAATTATTTTGCCAAGGTCCTATAGCTAAATCCAGTTCTATGAAGTCAGTATTATGTCCACTGTACCACATCACTGCAAAGGCAAAGCAGCTTTCTCCTAAGCTTTTTGCTATGTTTGCATAAAATAAACCTTAACGATCTTTATCTTTTTGTTTTCTGTTATGACAGCATCATCAGTTACTAAGTTTTTCACATAACCTTTTAAAATACTTTTGGCGCGTATTTGTGAGTGTGCATTGTTCTTTGTTTTTGTTGCTCTAGGATGGAGAATGTTGCACTTGCAGTGCCACATTCTGCTCTTCTACTTATACATCTCCCTAGTATTTATGTGTGTGCCTTTATTTATAAATACGTAGATTATCTTTAAAAGAGTATACACAAAAAACTGGTTTAAATGATTGTATTTTGGGAGGGGAGCTGAGTGGCAGTGTGAGAAAGAGAACTTTGTTTTTTGTATAATTTTGTTCCTTTTGAATATTGTACTGTGTATATATTCTACCAGTTGAAAATTTAAAAATATCTCTTTATTGTGGACATTTGGGGTATGGCTGCTAAAGACCATGAGACACTGCTTGCATTTTTGGAAATCCAAAACAAACGTGAAATATTTTAAATCGTGGCTATATTATTTTTTTCATGGATTCACTGATTTCAGAATGTGCCAAATAATCTAAATGTTCTTGGTATTTGAAGCTTAAATAACAAAAGAAGACACATGCAACATAACTGCAGCACAAAATTTTTGAATAAGAAGGTATATTATAGATCATTTAGTCCAATGTCTTTATTTATGAAGAAACTTCTAGTTGTTAGCGGCAAAGCAGGGGAAAACAAACAAACAAACACGTCTTTGGACTGTAAATTCAACATGGTCTCTAATTTGCCTTATGGTAAAGATTGCCATGGTTAATTGATAGGAAAAAAGTTACCTAAAAAAATGATTATTAATAATATACTCTGAAGATCAGATATCTTCTCTTGGCCACATCCTTATGAAAGACATTTAAGTGAAGGAGTATTTGTATCGAAAAAATAATTTGCTTTTTTTTTCCTGAAGTTTCTGACTCTGGGAGTGCTGTGTGTAACTGTCATAACATTTTGGGAGAACATATTATTTAGTAGCAACAGTTATTTCTTATGTGATTATTATTACCATCCAGTTAAATGTGTGTACGTGTGTGTATTTTAAAAGTTTATTGTTTCATATATTGCAGCCACAGGAAGTAGTGCCATCATCATAATCAACTGACAATCAACTGACAATTCATGCTAGCCCAATGTATGATCTAGCAATGCCAGTTGAATCTTCATTATCTTTTAAAGGTGTTTAGAGTCAAAGAATCAGCAAGTGGAAATGACTCACTCAGGTAATAATCCAATCTATCCATTTTACCAAGTTTAGGTATTTTCTGGTCATTAAAAAAAAGAAAAATCCGTGGTAAACTTCTTTGGCATGAAATTTAAAGGCATCAAATGTAGGGAGTAAAATATATGCAACCTTGTTTCTACAGGTTGAAAATATTTCCCTTTTTGATAGGTTTTCTGGCCATTTTCCTCTGTGGTCATCTTTAATGAATGAGTGCTACTATTGTAATAGGAATAACACCATAAGCAAGAAAGTCACTGATAGGTTCCGATGAATAGGCTGATTCACTGACATGGAAAAGAAAAATGGATGTGTACTATGATTATCACATTTGTAGACTCATGCAGATGAGCAGTGGCAGCTTTTGTCCCCCAGCAGTTCCCTGCTTTTTAAATCACATATCACTTTTCTATGTTGAAGAAAATTCATCTTTGCCCAGTGTTTTCTGTTACTATGTTATGTCACATCCTGAGTTGACTCATGCCCTGGCTGAACTTTCAATCTGGTTCCTTTTTCTCCTTTCTTACTAGGGTACACTCTGACAGTTTTAACAAGGATATCTTTAAAACAATCCTCAACTTTTCTAAAACCATTTTCTATGCAACTCAAGTTGATTGACTTTAGAAATCTAGAGAAAAAGAGATTTCAGGAGAAATGAACAACTTTGTATTTTGCCCACCATTTCTAAAGAGTAGGTTTTGATTCAGCCCAGCTCACATCTGATTCTTTGACTTTTTTCTTAGGATAGCTCAGATTATAGCATATTTAGCAGACTGTTATATTACTTTATCTACTAAAATAACCTTGTGAAAATTCCCTTTGTAAGAATAAGATAATAGGGCCCTAAATTCTAACAGAATTTAGATTCATAAAGTTAAATCATTTTAGCACCCAGAGTTTTAACATTGTGGCACTTTCAACTGACTTTGCCAATTCAAAAAAAAAGTGAATTTTGAGAAAATAGCTATTTGACACATCTGTAGTTTATTAAATAATGATTATTAATGTATGAAAGGGGGGAAAAAGCACATAGGCAAAATTTGTGGTTAAGTCATGAGGGCGCTGGTTATTTTTATTAGCCTACGTTTTCATACTTGTGACTGTCCTCATTAGTAGAATATTTTCATTAACCTGGTACGTTATTACGCTATCCTCCAGTGGTATCTCGGGTGGGCGTTCAGCAGATGATGAAACTTCTCAGTTAAGGAACTGCAATGCTCCTGAGGTATATAACAACCTCGTTTTAGAAAGTTCTTTTCCTAAGAAGTTTTTTAAAAGGATTCGAGATTTTGTCACCTGGATCATGGCATACCACTTAATCGTTTAAGCCATAATGTTTGAAGAATTAACTAAGCTATGAATCTTTTGGGTTATGGATTAAAGCTTAATTGAAAATATTTTCCTCTATAATTTAAACTTGTTTTTGTTGGTACTTATGATAATTTTAGCAACTAAAGAATCTTAATTGGTGTTTGGGCATGAATTTTTCTAACACACTAAAACTCAGTAATGGATTAATTGTACTATCCATTTCAGAATGAATTTATACCATCAAATCTAAATTATCTGATAATTAGGATATGCATATTTAGACTTTAATTGACTAGAAGATTGGCTGAATTCACCTCTTTATTTTTACAGTGTAAAACAGTACTAGAGTTTTCATTAAAAGAAGAAACTATATACATATATATATATATATATATATATACATATATATGTATGCATAGATATTTTTCTATTTTTGTCCTTAGCCATGATTTCATAAGTACATACCGTATTCCAGGCATTTTATTTGGTGTTGGTAGTATAAATATAAATAAGAGCTAGGTCTGCCCTCAGGGAACCCTCACAATCTGGAGGAGGGGAAAACAAAGATACAACTTCATGGTAACAGCCTTTGTTAAATTCTACAGGAGAGGTGAGAATAAGGTGTTATAGGAACACAGATGGGAAGTGAGGAGGATGGTAGCAGGGATTTACAAAGAGAATAAAACTGCTCTGAGATTCTAAGGGCTGAACAAAAATATCGAAAAGAGCATTTCAGGCTGGAAGGGACACTGTGGTGGAGGGTGGGGACGTCTGAAGGGAGTTTCAATAGTCCACGATGGTGAAGGCATAGGGAAAATAGGGTGATTCGGCCAAAGATTCATGAAAAATGGATTGGGGCACATTATAAATAATACAGAGTCATGCTAAAGAATCCAGACTTCATTAGGTAGAAAATTGGACCCAAAAGTCCTTGAAAAGGTTTGCTTCTTTATTTTGGAATAGCAATTTGAAAATTGCTTCTAGTCTAAAGGAACACTAATCCCACAAATTAGGACTTGTGATAAAACAAATAAGGGGTATGCAACAGTCTCCATTTCCTTCTTGGAGATTCACTGTGTTCATCAACAGACTGAGGCTTGGAAAAATTCTGCAGGAAATAAACCTGTTAATATATTTAGCCTACTGTTTCCTAAATGCATATGTGATCATGGAACTCTCTTTTCTGCCCTTTTCCCATTTGTCTTCTGTAACATACTTTAGGAAATTCTGTTTTATGAAGGAAAACTCTTATAGTTATGGAGAATATGGATAAAATGGGAAGATATTTGAGGCTGAAGGTCAATATGGAGAGATATAGATGAGATACAATTGCAAATAACAGCTAACAATAATAACAAATAACAGCTATTTTGAAATAAATGTCATTTTGAAATTGTGGCATTTCTGATGCCCTTGTTTCAAACTTTTATGCAGACAAATTTCAGTTTCCGTCTAAACTGAACCAGCAAATTCAACTTCTGTGAAACTTTTTCTTAGAATACCCATTATAAGACCATCATGAGAGATTCTTTAAATAATATATACTGATTTTCTTTACTAATGTGCACTTTAAAAGAAATATGCAATCTCTTTTTTAAAAAATCCAGGCAAAATACAACTATATTAGTTATAGTTACTACTGTCAGTTTTTAAACAGTCATAGCTGTGAATAACATCAGTGAATGAAATCCATTTGCTGTTTGTGGCTGGAAAATCTATGGTTTTTGAAAGCTGGAATTACTTGGGAGTGACCATTCAAATGTGTCATGAAGGAGATAATCACTTCACTGTTTCCCCTTAAAATCTGGCCCACACAAAATGTCAAAACACTTAAAATATGTTCAAATGAAGTCTGATTTTGTAACAGTTTCTAAAATTGGAAAAGTAACAGCATATTGTAAAATTTACACAAAATTCTTCTCAATTAGATGAAACATTTGTAGTAGATACTAAAAATTCCATCACTCTCACGAATTTTGGAGTAACATATTGTGGGTACTCACAGAGTCCTCTTTTCCTTTAGCTTAGAGAAAAAACATTTTCCCTTGTCTCTCAAAACTGTCAATTTGCAGGTGACTGCAACATTAGGTCCAAATTCTTCTCCAAAACACAAAAAATATTTTCATGTGGAACACTAACACTAAAAATAGAAATGGTTGTTTTGGGCTTATAACCACTGAAAATTATAACATTTAAAGAGAGAAGAGTGAGTTAAATTGCTATGTTAACTAAAATCCTACCTTGCCTCTATAAATCTGTTATATTTAACCTATAAGGATCTGTTTTTATCTTTCTTCAGAAGAATTAAAAAGAAAGTGCTATTTTTTCTAATTCTTTGCATCATTTGGCATTAAATATTCCCTTCTTACATTATTCAAGAAAGATATTTCCTGTGACAATTACGATGCATCATCTGTTGCAGTTCTCAGCTTTCTCAAGACGGAGTCTTTTTCGTTATTCACATGTTCTTGAGTTTTTGATGTATAGTTAATTTCTTACCATGCTTTCTTTTTCTATACTTTTTTATTTCCTATATTTTGATCATACAAGAATGTGATGAGAAATTCGCCTATCACAGCTCTTGGCATATTTCTCTCCCCTCTTCATTTCTAGCCCCTTAGGATGAGTTCCTCTATTTGCAAGAATAACTGCTTGCAAGTTGTCAAGACAGATATTCAATAGTCTTAGGAATAATGCACACCTATAAATTCTGTCTTTAATGGGTGCCACCTTTCACAGCCCCATAATAATCCTTAGGAGGTAATCTTCAGACTGCCAACCTGTTGTAGTTTTTCAAATCATTAGCATAATTAGTAGTCCAGTGAAGAGAAAATTCCTTACAGGGCCCTTCCCCTTATGCAGGAGGCAGAGATCCTCTAAAATGGAACAGCATTGGAGAAATACTTGTTTGTCCCTTGAGTTCATTTAAAAATGGCTGTAAATGAATGTCGAACCGGGCTGTGAGGAAATAAAGTGACTAAAACAGTTGATGCTGGAAGTTAGAACAACACACATATTTGGCTCAGAATTTCAATCAGATGTTGTACTTGGCAAAAGCCCACGTCTTACCTATTTAATGTGTATGTGGGAAGGGAAATTTGGACTCAAAAAAAAACAAGCTCAACAAGATTTAAAGAGCCAAAGATTTAAATATTGTGTGAATCATTTGCTCTGAGTAACTCCAACTAGGCTGTGAACATGTCCTGATGCACACGTCAACTAAAGTCCTAGTGGATCAGCTTGCTTCAGACTAAGCTGGCTCAGAGAAGCATATGGAGCAGTGTGGGGATAGATTCTAACTCATTTGTTTTACATACACTAGGGACTATTACAATGTATTAGTAAGGAAATTAACAGCTGTAGTAAAACAAAGAAATAAATGGTCAGTATGCCAACAATTTAAGCAGTTCCTTATTTGTCAATATTGCAGACAGAACCAAAGTTCTGTCTTATGAAAATGTGCTTCAGGAATTTTATTGGATTCTGTTTTGATATATAACAACCTTTGATGCTTATTAAAACTTAATTTAAGTCATCTTAGAGGCCTGCATTTTAATGAAAAACATTCTTTTCAATAATTTCATTCAAAATCAATGATTCCATGATTTTTAGTGCAGACCTTTTTTTATGTGAGGTTGCCCAGGAACCAGGTCTGACATGTTTGAGAAACTTCATGTGTAGAATAACAGCAACATGTCACATGTCTGATAATCTCTGTTTACATCCATGAAGAGTTAAAATATTTATATATTTTTGACATCCTAAACAAATAGCAGTCTGGAAAAATCCAAATCAGAGATTTGTTAGAATTCCTATCACCTCGAATTATTACTGAAATAGTTGAATTATTTTTGGATTTTCTTCCCCGTTCTCCTACCTCCATGTATATGTGGTACATCTGCACTTACAGCACATGTAAGCCATCCCTGAGTGTATTCTCTCCCTTATTTAGTCTTTAAGTGTCTAGTCATTTGGTTGCCTGAAACTGATTTTCTAAGAGATTCATCTGGAGAGGCTGAAGGGACCACAGTTTTCTGAGATTTTGTATGTTGACAACAGCTACTGAGGCATGAGATAGGCGGGCTCCAGGTTAGGCATTTACAACTGGCCTCCTGTTTGCATTTCCTGAGACAGGAGATAGGTGAGCTCCAGGTTAGGCATTTACAATCAGCCTCCTGTTTGCTCTGCAAAATAGAAATAACAACAGAAACTGGGTAAACAGCTAGGCTTTGTCTCCTGTGGACACCTTAAGATACCAGTCACAGCAGGAACAGAGAGGGGCTAGACCCTGTCTGAGTAGAGGTCACATATTTCCCCTCCTTGAGGCAAGGGAGACACTGCACATGCGCAGAAAGGCTCTGTGGAGGTCAAAAGGCAAGGGACGCCAGGCCATAATAGATCTTGCTATTTTCCCTCTCAGATGCTCTTGTGCTGAAATCTCTCTTGGCTGAGGGGTGCAAGAGCACCTAGGGGAGGGTCATGAGACAAATTAGCCAGGGGGGCAAAACAACACAATTGGCCAGAGGGAAGACAAAGACCTGGAAAACTGTCCCCTTATAAATTATTTAAATTTCCCAAAGGCGCGACTCTTGCCACTCTCTTGCAGGGTTCGTCCGTGGGTCTTTCCCACGTATGCTGCTTTTCCTTTATAAACGTTTTACTTTTCACTTTACCTTTTGCCTCCTCGTCAGAATTTTCTTGTCAAGGCAGGCAAGGACTGGGGATTTAGGCTCTAGCCGCTGGTCTTCGTGGTCTCGTGATTAGAACTCCTGGTTTACACCCAGGCAACTAGGGTTCAATTCCTGGTCACAGAACTAAGGTCTCTATTCGAGCTAGTGCTCACTGCTGCATGCGTCCGAAATCACTACTATGGGTCTTTCATACATGGAAGTCAGTTTTGCAGGATAGAAAATTTTTGACGCACGTTTGTTTCCTATGAATATTTTAAATACTTACTCTATTTTCTTCCAGCATTAAAGTCTGTTGAGCGTCTAATTTTCTTCCCTTTCTAAGTCACGTATTGCTTTTGCCCAGATACCCAAAGGTTTTCAAGTCCAGTAAGTTTACTAGGTTGTGTCTTAGTGTAGGTCATTCTAGGGAGAAATTCTTAGGTATGAAATATGCTCTTTAAATAAATGTATCTTTTTTTCCAGGAAACCTTTCTTAATTTATAATTTCATATATATATATTTTTTCCTTTCCTGCTTTGGTTTTCTTATCTAAAGACTCCTGTTACCCATATGTCAGATATTCTTTCTCTATCTTCACTAGTTGTCACTTAAGTCCATTTTCTTTAGCTTATTTTAAATATTGTCTCCCCTTTAAACTTCTATTTCTTTTAATAACTTGCTTGTATTCAATTGCTTTCATGTTGTTTTATTTTAGTCTTTATTTTTGAAATTATTTTATTTTTAATTCTTCCCTGAGTTCTGTCATGCCATTTCTGAGTTTTTCTAACTCAAATCAGAATGTTATTCTTTCAAGTCTCATATTACTTGTTTAATGTCTTTTAGTTTGTTTTGAAATAGAAAGTTATAGTTTTGAAATATTTTGTGAGCATGTCTTTTTTTGGGTGCTTTCATTTTCTGAAGATGTGTTATTCTGCTCCTTATTCTCTTTTTTCTTTTATTAATTTTGTGTGGCACTTGACTTTGATTATTGTGGTGGGTTGAATAGTGTCTCTCCCGAATTTATATCCATATGGAACGTTAGGATGTGACCTTATTTAAAAATAGGTTCTCTGCAGATGTAATTAGGTTGTAATTAGTTAAGGACCTCAAGAGGAAATCATCCTGGAGTTAGGGTTGGTCCTAAATCCAGTGGTATTCTTAGAAGAGGAGAGGACAAAGGGAGATATGCAGAAAGAAGAAAGCAATGCAAAGATGAAGGCAGAGAATGGAGTGATGTTTATACAAGCTGAGGAACACCAAGGACTGCTAGCAACCACCAAAAGCTTGGAGAAAGGCATAGGACGGTCTCTCCCTCAGAGCCTCCAAAATTGAACCAACATTGTGGACATTTTTGATTTCTGATCTCCTGAAATGTGAGAGAGTAAATTTCTGTTTTATGCCACCAAGTTTGTGGGAATTTCTTATGGAAGTACTGGGAAGAGAATACAATCCTTTCTTGTTTTTCCTTTAGTGTGAAATCCACTTTCCTGAAATTTTAGAAGTAACCATGGTTTAGAGTGGCTCTCCTATCTTTACGGAGCTCCTGCTTCTGGTGTGCGTTTGTGTGTGTGTGTGTGTGTGTGTGTGTGTGTGTGTGTAAGTGTTAAAAAATATGACAGCTTGATTTCTGAGATTACCTGGCTTTCACTTTGATCTTTCATTCCCTTCATCCTCTGTTCCATTTTGACTGAGGCCTGGCTGCTCAGTTTCGAGAGTTCATGGAGCTGGCCTGCTTTTCAATCCTCCCTATGGATCTCTTGCACTAACTTTTAGATTGGGCAAAATTCCCTGTTTTAGCTGCTGCTTTATAATGGGCACGAAACATTTTCCAATGAATATCTATTGGCTATTTTGGCAACTTTCTTTCTCCTTTACAGATGCCAGTACCATGCCAGTCTTGTGGCTGTTGGCTTTTTGTACCTACCGTCTTGTTCTGGACTTTATGAGGATACCTCGTCACATAGTTTTATATCAAATGTTGTCTGTGGGTTTTTGGTTTTGCTCTATTGTATGATTCTGTGCGAGGGGATCCAGGAACGTTAAAAAACTATACCATTAACGATCTCCATCAACTTCCAAGAATCCTTTCTGCCTAATTTAACTGTAAAAAAAAAATCAGTTTGCATTACGGTGCTTTCTGTATAATAAGATATATCTCCATATCTCCATGTATCATTTAATTATTAAATAATAGCACTGTTGTCCCTGGATACTTTCCTGAATTTAAGTCACTTTGTTTAGATTTTTTTTTTTAAGTCATTGGCTTAAGAATAGTTGACAACTTTAAATATTAAAACCAAAATATACTTCAAGGTTGACTTTGGGTTTTTAAATGGCTCATGTAATCCCCTACTGGTATTCTCTCTCTTTCTTCCTTCTCTTATTTTTTAAAAATACATTTTTTCAAGAGGTACAAACTACTATATATAAAATAAATAAGCGAGCTTCCCTGGTGGCGCAGTGGTTGAGAGTCCGCCTGCCGGTGCAGGGGACACGGGTTCGCGCCCGGGTTTGCGCCCCGGTCCGCAAAGATCCTACATGCCGTGGAGTGGCTGGGCCCGTGAGCCATGGCCGCTGAGCCTGCACGTCCGGAGCCTGTGCTCTGCAACGGGAGAGGCCACAACAGTGACAGGCCCGCGTATCACAAAAATAAATAAATAAATAAGCTACAAGGATATATTGTACAGCACAGGGAATATAGCCAATGTTTTATAATAACTGTAAATGGAGTATAATCTAGAAAAGCATTGAATCACTATGTTATACAACTGAAACTAATAACATTGCACATCATTATACTTTATACTTCAATTAAAAATACTTTTCTTTCTTCTTATACGTGAAGATTATTTGAAAACTCATGTTTTATAAAGCTATTTAAATATCAGTGTCTGCTTCTCTCCTTTTTCCTTATTTTCTCCACTTAAGAAAAAAAAAATGTTTTTTTAGCTCTTTTAGCTTACTTTTTGCTTATTGACCTCCATGTCTCTAAATGAAATTATTATATTACTTCTTCCTGATTATTTCATTTTGGGGCACTACACCTGACTTTTTACCGTATAAGATAAAGATTTAGCTGTCTTTACCTCCCCGTCGTCTTCTTTACCCCAACTCTGATACTTACACCCTTCCTGTTCCCTCTACCTCCTTATTTAATTATATGATACTTTTGTTTCAATGAAAATATGCTTTGTTAGATACTGTCTACATTATTATGACAATTTACATGCTATTCACAACTTCCTCCCAAGAGTTAATAATTGTCTTATTATTTGTTTGTTTACTTGGTTTTCTACGTCTTTATCAAGAATTGGAGCCAAGACTCTGTCAAGTTGTCTAATGTGTTCAGATTCACCAGGTAGTTTATCTATCTTATTTTGGAGACCTCTAACCTAGAGTTCTCTGGGCTTCTCCAGTTGGCATTGGTTGCCATATGTCTTAGTCCATTTGAGCTGCAATAAAATACCACAGACTGGGTGGCTTAGAAAACAGCAGAAATTTATTGTTCACAGTTCTGGAGTCTGGAAGTCCAAGATCAGGTGCCAGCATGGTCGGGTTCAAGTAAGTTTCCTTTTCCAGGTTTCATTTTTTATTATGTAAATATTCAAAGTTTTTCTCTCTACCCTTGGCCACTTGGACCTTCATGTCTTCTCCCCTCTAAACTAGTGGTTCTAACTAAGGCAGTTTTACTCCCTAGGGGACATTTGGTAATGTCCGAAGATACTTTTGGTACACTTTGGGTTGTCACAACTGGGATTGCTACTGGCATCTATTGGTTAGACCACAGATGCTGCTAAATATTCTAAAGGGAACAAGATAACACCCTACAACAAAGAATTATCTGTCAATAGCGCTGAGGTTGAGAAATTGCTCTAAACCATACATCCTCAACAAGGGTGATGTTGCCCCCAAGGAGGTGAAAATTGGTTTTTGAGGATTGGGGGTGGGGGGAAGACAGAGTGCCTCAGCAATTAAAATGATTCATGGCCCTTCAAAGGGCTAAACTACAAAAACAGATATGTATATCTGTGGTATTAAAATTTCATGGAAGGGATAATTGGGGGCAGAAAAAATGACTGAAAAATTTCTTAGGGGAAAATTTGTGGAAAAAAATTGAGAAACACTGCTCCAAACTGAAGAAGGTTTTGTTGTTATCAGTCAAAGTTTGATGGAACTGCATTTGTAATCCAGATGCAGGAGGAAGGGCAGAAAAACAATACAGTGAAGATTTAGGACCAGTGGGAGTTTTTTCACACGACTGTGGAAAACAGGCTACTGAAGGAACTGCAAGGGGGTGAATGGAACAGAAAAGAGCATAACATGAATTATTTTAAAGTAAACTATGTACCCCTTTCATAGTATTTGGGAATAGGGGTTATGGTCCCTAGATTTTTAATAGAAATGATCTTGCCCATCGAGCCACAGTCAGGTAGATTTGTAATAAACCTTCTCTAGCAGTTAGAGCTGTGTGGCCTTGGAGCTATCACTTGCTATCTCTGAGCTTGAATTTATTCATTTAAGAAAAAGGGAGACTTCCCTGATGGCACAGTTGTTAAGAATCTGCCTGCCAATGCAGGGCACATGGGTTCAAGCCCTAGTCCGGGAAGATCCCACATGCTGCAGAGCAGCTAAGCCTGTGTGCCACAACTACTGAGCCTGTGCTCTAGAGCCTGTAAGCCACAACTACTGAGCCCATGTGCCACAACTACTGAAGCCTGCATGCCTAGAGCCCATGCTCCACAACAAGAGAAGCCACCACAATGAGAGGCCCGTGCACCGCAACAAAGAGTAGCCCCCGCTGACCACAACTAGAGAAAGCCTGCACGTGGCAACAAAGACCCAACACAGCCAAAAATAAATAAATAAATTAATTAATTAATTTTAAAAAAAAGAAGAAAGGGGATAAGAATCCTCTTTTGCAGGGTTGTTAAGGGGATTAGAGATATGTACACAATGCCTAACTCAAAATACAGCATTAATAAAGTTATTTTAAGATAACATTTAAAATAAAATGTTTTTTATGTAAATTATATATAGATCTAGCAACTTCATCAGGGCCAACTCACCACAGTACCCCAGTCACCCTTGGTCAACTCACATGGCACAATATGTGCTTACTAGTTATTAGAGAATTCTGACCATTGGGAAAGTTATGTACTTTGGTGAATTGTGTGTACCTGAAAACTTATATATGGCAGCAATGTGAGCAATGGGGTGTGGTCTACATCAGTCTGTAACTGGGGTGGGGGAGATTGTTATATTTGTTGAGGCATACACAGTTGATAATGTGACAACTTCATGGCTCTGTCTCCAAGAGTAAGTGTATTGATTCCAGCTCATTTCCACAACAGAATTTCCTTTTCTTTTCTTTTTTTTTTGACGCCAAGCTAAGACTCAAATCGAAGGACACCTGTGTTAGTTTCAATCACGAAAAGGCAGAGATAGTGGAAATCAAACATCACAATGTATACCGTGCAATTATTGCTACCCAAAAACTAGGTGTCAAGCCAGTAGACACAACCAAGCCAAATATTAGGAGAATGAAAGATTCATTATTATTTACATCAAGTAAGAAGAACACTGGGGATCTTTCCCAAAGCAGTGTCTCCCCAGGCAGCAAAATTGGGGACGTTTTAAGCTAAGAGTACATGCATATTCGTGAGGGGGCTTGAGCAGAGGGGAATTCAGCATAGAATTGGGGCAAAGGTCGACAGAATCCAAGCTTTAGTTGACTGAAGTCATGAGGGTCAACATCATCATTCCATCTTCCACCTGGGTGGAGCCTTAGCTCCTGCAGACCTCAAAGATATATTAGTATATCCCTTGAGGAACCAGGACCCTGCCCCAAGGCTGCACTATTGTTTTCTGACTGCTCCTCCCTTGTTTCTGCATTCCTTCCCATAAGATCATTAATTACTGAGACGTGCTCAAGGGCAAGCATTGCGGCCAGGCTTAAATCACAAAATGGTTTAGGCCAAAATGGGTTCTCTTATGTCAAGAGGCCATTCCTAGTTCTCTTTCTCTGGGAATCCCCTAACCTATCTGCTTACACTATTTCCAAGTGCTAATCTCAAGCCCTTGAAGCTATGCTGCAGATGGACATGTCCTTGATAACCTGAGCACAATTTTATCACAGCAAACCCGAGGACATTTGGGTTTTTGTCTCTTGAAAAGTTATTACAAAACGTTCTACCACATTCCATATGTCTGTGTTAAAAGCTTAACACAGTTGTTAGTTAATTAGTGAGATTTTATGCATTGGAATGTCAAAAATCATGCACAATAGAAGCTTTATGAGATCTCTTTGCTCAATGATTTGGTCCATTCTAGAAGTCATGTGATGAGTCAGCATATCTCATGACAAATTATGGGAGATATAATGTTAGTCTTTTAACGTGGGTTTTGCTTAAACACATCAATTTGCACTGATGCCTGTAGGCAGATTTCAGTATATGTGCAGCAGGTAAAAAAGAATCTAATTATGGCAGAATTCTTGTTCAGTGAATCATTGTATAGTTCACGGTGTGTTCGACCTTGTCACTTTCATTTCAAAATGTAAGATAATGCCTGTCATATGTGGTGTGAACTCATTTGTACTGATTGCACCGTTATTGTGCTAGGGAAAAGAAAAATTGGGATTTTGTGGCTATAAAACAAAGAAACATATTTTCGTGACTACTTTTGCTGCAACATTATGTACTTGCTGAAACCTTGCACCTCAGATTGGGAATTGAACCCACGTGCTGAGACTCAAACCAGGCCAAAACCCATAGTCTTCCAACTGAGATCACACACCTGGTTTCAGGACTTAATGAAGCTCAGGTTCTTGATGTCTCATCGCAGAAAGAATTCAGTGAGAGACAAAGTTATAGGTAAGAAGTGGGTTTATTTAGAGAGAAACACACTCCACAAACAGATTGTGGACCATCTCAAAATGTGAGAAAGGCACTAGGGTATGGGGTTGTTAGTTTTTATAGTGGTGGGTAATTTCATAGGCTAATGAGTGGGAGGAGTATTCCAGCTATTTTAGGAAGAGTTGGGGATTTCCAGAAATTGGGCCACCACCCACTTTTTGATCCTTATGGTCGCCTTAGAACAGTCATGGTGCCTGTGGGCATGTCATTTAGCTTGCTGATGTGTTACAATGAGCCTATACTGAGGCTCAATGGCTAGTGAAAGTCAACTTGTCCATCATTTTGGACCCATTTGGTTCTAATCCATTTATGTCATGTGCTCGGGCTATGCCAAAGGTTGTGCCCTGACTCCTTCCCTCCTGTTTCACTGCCACTCTGAAACTGCCTAGGAAACAGAAGGCTGTTTATGTCAGTGAGTACAGTAAACTTTATCAGAGACTATGCTTTAAACCATTGCCTCTTTCTTGCTTTTTTTTTTTTTTAATGTTTATTTATTTTTTGGCTGCATTGGGCCTTTGTTGCTGCGCGCGGGCTTTGCGCGCGGGCTTTTCTCTGGTTGCGGCGAGTGGGGGCTACTCTTCGTTGCGGTGCGCGGGCTTCTCATTGTGGTGGCTTCTCTTGCTATGGAGCACAGGTTCTAGGCATGCAGGCTTCAGTAGTTGTGGCACGCAGGCTCCGTAGTTGTGGCTTGTGGGCTCTAGAGTGCAGGCTCAGTAGTTGTGGCACACAGACTTAGTTGCTCCGTGACATATGGGATCTTCCCAGACCAGGGCTCGAACCCGTGTCCCCTGCATTGGCAGGTGGATTCTTAACCACTGCACCACCAGGGAAGCCCCTTGTTTTTAGTGAATAGTAATCTGAGCATATTGTCCATCTTTCACTTTAAGTTAAATCAAGTATTCCTTTAATTCAATAAATATTTATTCAGTGCTACAGCATGCTAGGCACTGGAGATGCAACAATAACAGAGAAAATCTGGCCGTCATGGAAACTAAATTCTCAAAAGAGGAGATTACCACTAAACAATATAAAATAAATAAGGAGTTAGCTAGCTAGAAAAAATGGAGGAAGAAGTATATACAGTGTTGGGCAATGGTATTTGCAATTTTGGATAAAGTGGCAAGTGAGCTTTCACTGAGAAAATGACTTTTGAGTAAAGATGTGATAGAGTGAAAGAGCTAGCTTATGTCTGGAAAAAGAAAGCACTCTAAGCGAGGTCACAGCAAATGCACGAGTCCTGATATGAGAATGCTCTGAGAATTTTGAGATAGAGGAAGAAGGCATTGTGGCTCTAGGGTAGAGCAGAAGGGCAGAGTAATAGGCTATGAGGTCAAAGACTAAAGAAAAGGCAGATCATGGAACAAACTAAGACCACAGAAGGGACTTTGGCTTTTTATTATGCATATGAACTATTAAATTTTTCCTTTTCTTTTGGACCTTTTCTCTGATAGCAGAATCATACGTGTAGCAGCAGAAAGAATTCAGATTGTCACAGTAGGAATGCCAGAAGAAGACAGTAGTTTTTTTTTTTTTTTTTTTGGAGAAGGGGTAATGTTCCCAAGCTAACAATGTAGGAGGAATGAAAAGAGGAAGAAAATCAATGTTAATTTTTTTTTTTTTTTACTTTCAAAGAGGCTTTTGAATACCAAAAGAAAAGTCCCTGAGGATTGTACAACACTGTTTATGCTGATAATGGACTAGAGAGAGAATAGAGGAAGAGACTGAAGATCTCTGTCCCTGCCCCACCACAGGAGGATAAGGTGACCTAGGAAGGAAGAGAGAGTGGTTCAGTGTGACCTTGAAGGGTGTGTGGCAGGGGGAAGAGGGAGTGGGGTGGAAGCTTGTGCTGGTGGGGAAGTGGGAGTTTGCAGTAGAGGCAGCGGGCAGAGAGGCTGAGTATCGTTGGTGGCCATTGCCAGGAACACATGACAGCCAGTGTCTGTGGAACTGTTGGATGACGAACCTTATATCCAAGCTGCCTAGTCCCTGGGGGATTGTCCAGCAGAAGGACACTCTTGTGTGCCCTGAGACTTTGCTGAGTACCCTCCTGCTCCCTACTGCTATGAGTATTTCTCTGCAGGGACCTGTAAGATAGCTCCTCTTTATGTCCTGGACTCTCTCATAATCCTGCAAACAAAGAGATGGGGTCAAGTTGGGGCATAGACTATCTGGAGAGAAAGGGTCCAGGCTTGATGCTCAGGAGAGGCTGGACTGTAGGGCAGACTGGTTTACTGATGTCCAGATGTTCATTCTGTCTTATGAATATGAAAATGTTAAAATTTCCCTTTTCATTTTGACCTTTTCTTCGATAGGCAGCATCATCTATGTAGCCTCAAAAAGAATTAGGAGTGTTACAGTAGGAAGGCAAGGAGAAGGAAACAGTATTCTTTGTGTGTGTGTGTGTGTGTGTGTGTGTGTGTGTGTGTGTGTGTGAGGGGGTGGTGTTTCAAACTAGTAAGAAGAAATGCAAAGAGAAAAAAATATCCCTTTTGTTGGGTAACAAAATTAATAATTTAATTAGTGACTTAAACAATTATCCTTTGGCTAGTATATATGAAAATTATATTTGGACAGGCCATTTATTTAAATATGTAGGTAGAACAAACATGGTACCTTCTAGAAACTATTAGGAAAATTTCATTTCAGATATAGACTCCCTGGAAGAGAAATTTTATTAGCTTTCAGTGCAGAAAATAAATTAGTTTATTCATTCATTATTAAACATATGTGTATAGTACCTACTATGTGCCAGGGACTTTCCTAGGCGTTAGAGCACTAACAGTGAACCAAGAAGTCTTTGTCTGCATAAAGCTTACATTTCAATAAGTTAGTAGTGTTGAAATAAATTTCTAGGCCCAAGAAGTGTTACCCCCAAACTGGGTTCGCCTCTTGGTGGGTGTGGAGCCAAAAGACACAACCAAGCCAAAGATCAGAAGAAGGAAGGGTTCATTACTTGCAGCAAGTAAGGAGGACACTGGGTATCTTTCCCAAAGCACTGTCTCCCGAACAGCAAAATTGGGGAAGTTTTAAGCTAAGGGTACATGCATATTCATGAAGGGGCTTGAGCAGAGGAGATCAGCACAGAATTGGGGCAAAAATCGACAGAGTCCAAACTTTAGTTGATTGAAGTCAGGAAGGTTAATATCATCGTTCTGTCTTTCTACCTGGGTGGGGACCTTAGTTCCTGCAGAACTCAAAGACTGTATCAGATTGTTATGTATATCCCTTGAAGAGGAGCTGATACTGCACCCAGATGGGACTCGAATCCACAACCTTCCATTTATTTGGCAGCACTGGGTCTCAGTTGTGGCATACGGGATCTTCTTCATGGAATGCGGGATCTTTAATTGTGGCATGTGGGATCTAGTTCCCTGACCAGGGATTGAACCTGGACCCCCTGCATTGGGAGCACTGAGTCTTAACTGGACCACCAGGGAAGTCCCTTGTCTCAGGTCTTAATGAAGCTCCAGTTCTTTATGTCTCGGTGCAGAAGGAATCCAGCAAGAGGCAAAGTGATAGTTAAGAAGTAGATTTATTAATATCCTTTGTAAAGAGGTTGCAGGAAAATGGGGCATGAGAGGATGGTCATCTCCCAGATTTTGGGGGAGTTCCTGGGATGAGCCACCAAGTGAAGGTCCTTGGTTTCTCGCAGGGAGGAATTCAGGAGTGAGCCATAGTCAAGTGAAAGCAGAGATACACATTCCATAGGGAGAATGTGGTCTATCTCAAAAGGTGAGAGTGGCTCCAAAATATGGGGTAGTTAGTTTTTATGGGCTGGGTAATTTCATATGCTAATGAGTGGGAAGATTATTCCAACTATTTTGGGGAAGGGGCAGTGATTTCCAGGAATTGGGCCACCACCCACTTTTTGACATTTTATGGTCAGCCTTGGAACTGTCATCGAGCCTGTGGATGTGTCATTTAGCATGGGCTAATGCATTATGATGAGTGTATAATGAGGCTCAAGGTCTACCGAAAGTTGAATCTTCTGCCATCTTGGGCCTAGTCGGTTCTAACCAGTCTTTGTTATATCCAGTTTTTCTCAATGGCTGTGTCATTCTTTAAGGATTGTGTCCTGCCTGCTTCCTTCCTGTCTCAGAACTAGGACTTTGTTATATTGCTGAACTATTGTTTCTTGACTGCTTTTCCTTTGTTCCTGCATTCCCTCATTTCCCTTAAGGTCGTTCCTTAATTACTGAGACTTGTTCAAGGGCAAGCACTGTGGCCAGGCTGAGATCACAAAATGACTTAGGCCAAAATGCTCCCTTCTCTTTCTCTGGGGACTCCCTACCCTATCTGCTTACAGAAGAAGCAGCTCCTTCCTGTGGTGCCACGTAAGCAAACTGAAGTTTAGGTAACTTTCATGCCCCTGTAAATGCTTCACTTGACCACAAACACAGTACGTATATCCAGTGAGCCAATAACTGAACGCCAAGCCAACTCTGGGCTCTATACTTATTTCCTTGTTGCTTTGCACCCCAAACAAGGTTGACTATGTGGCCCCAGCCAGTGAGGTATTTCCTATTTTCTCTTTCTTGTTCTTTATTGTGTTATCCTATAAAAGCTTTCTTTCTTCCTCCCCATTTTGCAGTTCTCCAAAATAAGGTTGTCTGTTTCATGAAGTATTAAATAAAGTTTGTTTATATCACATAAACTGTCTTCTTCAGTCATTTTTAACAGTAGATAAATATATAAATAAAATAATTACAGATTGTCATGTTCTATAAGCTTTTAGTTAAATAATAAACCTAGATTATGTAAATAATAGTATTTAGATGAAAGAATTTAATTAATTTATAAATTCACACACTAATCCACGGGTCTGCAAATTACAGCCCATGGGCAAATTTGGCCCTCTACCTGTTTTGGTAAATAAAGTTTTATTGAAACACAGCCACAGCTCTTTGTTTACCTATCGTCTACTGATGTTTTTGAGCTGTGACAGCAGAGTTGAGTAGTTACAAAAATACCCTGGGACCACAAAGCCTAAGATATTTACTGTCTGGGCCTTCCCAGAAAATATTTGCTGACCCTGGTGATTAATTTGAGGCAATGAAATTTGAAAATTTTTGGACTGCTCAAGCAGCATGCTTTCCAAAGCTGTTTAAGACAATGTGGGGGATGAAATCATATTTATGTGTATGATAATGTTTTCACCACTTTTATCATCAGAAGCTCAAAAGGCATATAAATGTACATGATGTCATATATATTCAAAGATTTGAGTTTCTCAACATTATTAAATAAAAGCTACAGCAAAACAGTCATTGTGCCAGCAACGTTGAAAAGTGCGTAATTATTCTAATTCTTAAATTACATGTGGTTCATTCTTCTGTTTTGGATAATTAAGATAAATCTTAGTTTAAGCAATTTCTGAAAAGGTTTTTTGAGAGCAATAGCGGACCATACAGTATTTAAGAACAATGCTCTAGATTCCAGTCTCTTACTGTTGTGTTCCTACCCCTCTGGAAGATTCCTATGGGTTTCCCAGATGCTCGTGATGCTCATTTTCAGTGTATCCTACCTAAGTTCTTTGTTTCTTGTTGAATGCTATGCTTGACTCCCATTGTCTAAGCTTATTTTCTTTTCTTCATCTATCCCAAATATTTGTTGTTTTTTCCCACATTCCTACATTATACCATACATACCTGTGCTATATCTGAGGAAAACTAAGAAGGGCTACTAGCATTTCTACATCCTTTCACTCTGTTTTTATTCACATGTGAAATTTTCCTTTGGAATTTTTGAACTTCTGACCTCTCTTTCACTTTGGTTCTATTGTCATTTTTCTGTGTTCCTCTTTTTTCATTATAATGTATTTGCTCATGATCAGAGCATATTCTCCTAATTCTCATGTAGTTACTACAACACCCATCATTTTGGTGATACCACACAAATGCTCTGAGCATATGATTAGGGAATTGAGGGTGGGGAGTGAGCTCTTCTAAGATTACAGTTTTATTTTGTAATCTGCCTGACTCTGCAAACCTTCAATCCACACAGTTGAGGCCATTTAATTCCTGTCTGTAAATTCAACTCAACCTCTCAGACCGATTTCCCTGAAGTAGTAGGGATTTAGAAAAATTTGGCCAATAATAACCTATCAAGTTAGCATAGCTCTTTGTTCTCTGACTTTGTACAACAAATTAAAAAGATAATCATTCTTGTGACCAGGTTAGTTCTAAGAACTAGGTCCTCTTATTCTATGACAACTGGTGTTGAACTCTGTATGTACTCTGTTGTATCTCCGTTCCCCTAAAATTGGGGGGCGGGGGGTATCTAACTTGGTCATTCAGGTCTTGCCCATTCACTCAGTTTGGTAGCTAAGATGATCTTTTTGACTTCTGTGATCTGACCTTGCCTTCAGGGAAGAGCAACTTGATTAATTGAGAGGGGCCTTTCAAAGCAGCAAAATGTATTTATCCTGTTGGAATAAATCAGTAACTCTCGAGGAAGGCTTTAGAATTGGTCTTGTTGAAATAAGCCAGACATTACCTCTTCACATCTAGGTCTTACATCAGAGAAAGTAATGAACCTGTATTCTTCACATTACTTTCTGAGCTTCTAAGTACTGCTACAGAAAATTAAAACAAAACAAAACAAAACAAAACAAAAACACCAGGATGACTAATACTCATTAAACTCAACGTAACCACTTCTACTGGCCCATGAACACTGATGGGCAAATTTTCTCTATTTCCTGAGCAAATTTGTCCTTCCACTCTTCATTATGGTAATTTCAAACCTAATTAATTCCCCTCAAACATCTGACTCTAGCCATTTTTTTCCTTCACTTCTCACCTCATTTTCTGCAGTGGATCCTAATAGAGAAAATAGATGCCATTAGACAGAGACTCTCTCAATGTTCCAGCATTACATCTACACAGCACTACACTCCCCACACTTTTCTTTCCTCCTTCTTACAGTTTTAATGGGAAAGATCTGCCTCTTCCTCCCCTGCACGGGGCCTGAAAATTATCCTCCCTTCTTTTCTGTCTCCAACTTCTTGCATTTTTCTTGCTCTGTTTTGCTCACTGGATTCAAGTGCATGATATTAACCAAAAAAAACCCAAAAAGGTTAACAGGAAAAAGACAAGTACATCAGACAAACAGTTCTCCCTGGATCTCACATCTCTTTAGCTACTGACCTCTCTCATGCTTTTTACAGCCCAAACGCTTGAACAACTTACCCATAGTTTTGTCTCTGCTTCCTAACCTCCTGCTGGTTTCTCAAGAGGCATAATCTGCTTCTTGCTCTACCACAGCCTGAAATTGCTTTCATTAAGATCACAAATGACATTTACATCCTTAGATCTGCCCCTTGTCTTGATCCCTCTTAAGAATTTGACACCTTTGATCACTTCCTCCTTTCAAAAAATACCCTCTCTTACTGGTTTTTAAGAAAACACACTCTTGTGATCTTCTCTAATTTCTGGGGGCACTTTTTTTCAGTCTTCTTTGTTGGCTGTCCTCTATCTATTCACACAGAAAGGGTGGTTTCCCTCACGGCTATGGCTTTGGTCTCCTTCAATGGAGACTTCAGAGTCTATCCATTGTCCCTAAATCATCCCTAGCCATTATCATTATTGCTATTCTAAAACTACCCCCCCCCCGCCACACACACCAAATCTCTAGTTCTAATCTCTCTCCTGACCTCTGGACCTATAAACCTAACAGAAGACTTTACACATCCATTTTGCTGGTTTGCAAGGCACTGCAAATCCAACTTGTCCAAATCTGAATTTATCAAGTTCTGTTCCCAACCTCCACAAAAAAATTCTCTTCCTATGTTTCTTATCACCTTACACACTGACTTGCTCAAAACGATGACATAGAATATCTTTCTTGACTACTTCTATGTGTCCCCATCCTCCATCATGTTAATCTTGAGGAGATATCTAACTTGACCAATCAAGTGTTGTCCCTTCACCCAGTTTGGTGGTAGAGACCCTATTCCTTGGAGCAAAACTTCTGTGACCTGTCTTCCAGGAGAAGCAATGTGATTAAATCCAGATAAGTCTTTAAAAGCAAGAAAACTGGGTTTCCCTGGTGGCGCAGTGGTTGAGAGTCCACCTGCTGATGCAGGGGACACGGGTTCGTGTCCCGGTCCGGGAAGGTCCCACATGCTGTGGAGCGGTTGGGCCTGTGAGCCATGGCTGCTGAGCCTGTGCGTCCAGAGCCTGTGCTCCGCAATGGGAGAGGCCATAACAGGGAGAGGCCACAACAGTGAGAAGCCTGTGTACAGCAAAAAAAAAAAAACAAAAAAAGGAAGAAAACTGTTTGCATCCTGTTGGAATAATCAGTTATTTATGAGCATGGCTTTAGAACTGGTCTTGTTGAAACAAGCCAGACATTCCCTCTTCACACTGAGGTCTTAGTTCAAAGAAAGTAACAAACCTGCATTTTTCACATTTCTCTCTGAGCTCCAAGCCCTGCTTCAGAAATTTAAAACAATTCTTCTCTTCTTAAAAGATTGAAGTATAGATGATTTAAAATATTATATTAGTTTCAGGTGTACAACATAGTGAATCAATATTTTTATAGATTATACTTCATTTAAAGTTATTATAAAATATTGGCTATATTCCCTGTGCTGTACAATTAAACTTAAAACAATTCTTAAACCTCTTAAGACAATGGAAGAGGCAAAATTGGCAGAATTTTCTTTCTGTGCCATTGCCACCGCCTTCATTCCTGCCACTTCCTCAGTTCCAAATGTAGTACGTCTCTCTACCTTTTTGCTTTGATTTATAATTTCCAATGTAGGTGTCTGTTTTATTCCACTAGTCTGTGAGCTCCTTTGGTTAGAAAGTGCAACTTATATATTTTTTGTATTTCTAGCTAGTTGTCTATTTCAGTGCCTGAAGCTCAGAAGGGAGTGAATAAACAAACAAGTAAATGACTCCTCTAATATGTAGCCACCTGCCTGCCCTGAACTGAACCTCCTGCTTGCCATTTGGAAGACATTGGACTTCCTGTTCTCCTCATCTCTAGGCCCCAAGTGGACTCGTTCTAGGTTATCTGGATGCAAACTAGGAAACTGGGATTGACAGTTATGCAGATTATATTAAATCTCATCTCAATTTTGTCAACAGGTACCTTTTGTACTTCTGGACTTTCAAACTGGGTGCCCATAACCTACGTCACTGTGTATGGGAAGCTACAAGGCATATATCTTCTTGGAATATCAGTTTTGGTCACTTAGTCCTTTGAGACATAATATTTATATTAAAATAGAAACATATTATGCAGCCAGATGCAAAATTTACAGTAACTTAAAAAATAGAATATAAGATTTCAAGACATGAAACTTCAAAGAAATTTTGTGATAGGGTGGGCCAGTGTCTCTTAAACTCTCATATCCTGGGAATATGGCTTTTTCTCTTCTCTTTTGGGATACTGGACTTCAAAAGTTAAGTTAGGGGCTTCCCTGGTGGCGCAGTGGTTGAGAGTCCGCCTGCCGATGCAGGGGACACAGGTTCGCGCTCTGGTCCGGGAAGATCCCACATGCCGCGGAGCAGCTGGGCCCGTGAGCCCTGGCTGCTGAGCCTGTGCGTCCGGAGCCTGTGCTCCGCAACGGGAGAGGCCACAACAGTGAGAGGCCAGCGTACCGCAAAAAAAAAAAAAAAAAAAAAGTTAAGTTAGAAGCGTTGTAAGCATGTGGTGTGTAAATGTGTATGTTTTGGGGGGCGGGGAGGAAGGAAGCTTTGTCCATGAAGATTCTACAGAAAGAATTTTTGATGCAAAAAAAAAAAAGTCACATTAAACAAAACTTGAAATCTCTTCAAAGTTTAGTATACCAAGGCTAGCATGGAACAGCCTAGTTTACATTTGAATTCCAAGCTTTCTAATACCAAGATCTAGCAGTTTTAATAAAGGAAGATGAAGTTCCTTAAATTGTTCTTCCCCGCAGCCAGTGTGCAGTCAAATGCCTCACTGCTTTACTTATTGAATTGCTTGTAATGGGAATATGAGAGTAATCTGTCACACATGGAGCTAGAAATTTCTCTTGGTATGTCTAGATTTAACAATAGGATTTGAATGTTATTGTATTAACAAATAAGTAAAACCATTAGAGCATCACAAAATTAGCATTAGTAATTTGGCTTAAGGAATTTTCATGAGGGTTTAAAAATCCCTTTAGAGTAGCTAAAAGACATGCTTCTGTGTTTTCTGTCATGGCTAACCACAGCAAAGATGGCATGTGTTTCTTAACTTTTACCAAAAGGAGCAGATGGAGATCTGAACTTTGAAGGCTTTGCTTTTTAAGGAGTCTCTACTAGGCAAATGATTTAGATACACATGTATTAAAAGTAACAATTTTTCTTCCATGTAAAACTAACTTACCATGAATTAAGCTGCTCTTTCAATTCTGGGACAGAAAAGTCTTTTAGGTCTATTCAGTTTTTTTAAGGAAGAGGTCTATGAGGAGTCAGTAGAGTCCAGAGAACACTGATTCGCTGAGTGATTTTGGAAAACACCTTTGATCTATCTGTGGTTTCTGTGTCCATAAAAGAAGGAGGCTATGCACAAATCTCCAAGCTCTTTCTTCCTTGAATAGGCTGTGATATTACTGTAATAAACAAGAGTCTGGCCTGAAGCTCTCCACATGCAGGTCAGGGAAACAGGTAACATCTCTTGCTTCTAGATTTGTTAGGCAAAGTTTATAGTATATATTTTACGTAAACCTGTCTGATGAGAACATATCAGTGTAAGACAATTTGGGCCAAGCTCTGTACTTTTTTGGTAGTTTCTCTTTTAAAAAATATTTAGTCATAGAATGGAAAGATAGAAGAGAAAATATGAAATGCGTATGGTCCTTATATCCTAGATTCCTTCAGTGACACAGAGCAAAATTGTTAGGAAAATCTTTCTGCTCACTGTTGGCTAACATGAGTTGGTGATTTACTTGAAGTAAGCCTTGTGTTCTTATTTTGTTGTGTCTAGACTGTCAAATTCTTTGCTGCAATTCATAGAATGTGCAGCCAGTGTTGATGACATAGTAAAGGAAGAAAAACAAATGTAATAAATTTCCAAATTATGCTATTTAAACTCATTGAAAAATGAAGCAAAGAATGATTTTCATTAATAGTACATGCACTCCTTCAGCAATATGTCCAAAGTATTTTAAGGTACAAAAACAATTGTGAGCTACAATCTGAAAGCTTTGAAGGATTTTATTTTACATAATTTTAAAATGAATGTGTGCACAGAAAATATTTCTGTGATTGAATAATGACATTAAAACAGTGATACTATAGCACTGGCAATGGGATCAGATGGTTGATTTGAGTTTTGTGGATTAAACCAGAGATTCTTGGTAAGAAACATCAGTGTATTATAAATAGCAAGATGGAAATAGAAAACCATTAGCTCAGCAGGACCTGTATATTTGGGAGAGAAGAGAGAAGATTTGAAGCTGCATAAACACAACAGATGTCATTAAAAATCTAGCTTTTTTAAGAAGAAAACTATTACTGAAAAAATGTTATTTGAAAATTTTTAATGGTATACATGGGACTTTTTTTTGCAATGATCCAGTAGGTATATTATGCATCACGTACATCAAATAGAACAAGGCAATTTGAGTGCCCTGCAATGAGAAGACCTTAGTTCAACTTCTGAGAAAGCTGCCCATTAAATTAACTTTTATGTTGATAAAACTCTTTCTGACAAATCAGGGGTCTTTACATAGTAGTCTACACAAAGTGACATATGACTTTTTTGCCTCAAGTCATTGTTCACACAGGAAGTCACTAAAGGATATTCATTCTTCCTTAACCTTAATTAGGGATAAGGACATTTATTTCTTCTGCATATTTTGTAAGGTTCCTTGAGCCCACAGTGGAGAACAGGGCTGAGGTCAGTGATGAGTAGGGCCGTGGCAAGTAATGGCCATGGCAAGTAACAATGGTAGGGAGGGACTCCTCTGGTGATGCAGTTGTTAAAGCTCCGTGCTCCCAATGCAGGGGGCCTGGGTTCGATCCCTGGTCAGGGAACTAGATCCCACATGCATGCCACAACTAAGGAGCCCTCTGACGGCAACTAAGACCTGGCACAATCAAATAAATAAATGACAATTTAAAAAACTAAATAAAATAAAATAGTGGTAGGGAATTCCCTGGCGGTCCAGTGGTAAGGACTCTGCTCTTCCATTGCTGAGGGCGTGGGTTCAATTCCTGGTAGGGGAACTAAGATCCCACAAGCTGAAAAAAACAAAACACAACAAAAAAAAACCATAGCTGTAGTAACCAGCAATCCTTCCCAAATCCTAGAATATCTCCCAATAAATGATAGCATTTCAGTAATCCTCATAGTAAAACTTGAAGTATTGTTGAAAATTATTTGTATGGAATGGTTCATTGAATTTTTCTTTTCAGCTACATGTTGAGCCCCAAAGATTAAGAATTTGTGTTTCTACTGAAAATGTCTCCTTTCCCAAAGGGAGCAGCCTGGGGACTAATAGAGGTAGGCACAAGCATAGAGACAAATGCAAGAGTAAAGATTATGGTCACATAATTTAAAATATAAACTGACATACACTGATGGTAGCTTTAAGGAACAGATAGCCAGCAAAACATATTTGCCTATTTCATTTAAAAAATATAAACAAAATATCAGCATGCCACATAGAATCTTTTTATAACTTTTTATTATGAAATTTTCAAACCCATACAAACATCAAAAATAGTATAAGGAGGGGCTTCCCTGGTGGCACAGTGGTTGAGAGTCCGCCTGCAGATGCAGGGGACACGGGTTCGTGCCCCGGTCCGGAAGATCCCACGTGCCGCGGAGAGGCTGGGCCCGTGAGCCATGGCCGCTGAGCCTGCGCATCCGGAGCCTGTGCTCCGCAACGGGAGAGGCCACAACAGTGAGAGGCCCGCGTACCGCAAAAAAAAAAAAAAAAAAGTGTAAGGAGTACCCATGTAATCATCCTCCAGCTTCAACCACTACCTCAGACAATTTACCATTTTCTCAGTAAATATTTCAATCTGCAGCTCCAAAATATGACTCTAAAAAATAACCCTTGTCGCACTGAAAACTTTAAAAATAATTGAAATGGAAATACATGAAGTGTCTTAACTTTAGATACTTCATTTGGCATGGAGAAATTATATCTATAATTTAGAGAAAAACATGAACCTGAAATGAATCCGTTCTCTCAGTTCTTTCCAGAGGTTCAGCTCAATTGCACAGAGAAGCAAACTTGGTCATCCCAGCTAAACAGTCATTTTGTTTTCTTTTTTTTTATAGGGTTGCAGGTATATGACTGCAGAAGTTGAAGAGTAAAAATGCTAGAGTTTATTCATTATTTGGATTTTTCTCAGATCAAGCATATTGATCATTCACACTTTTCTGGAGGGGTGAATGTTGGCACACAGCTCCGGAGAGTGAAACTAAGGGGATTGTGGTGAACAGTGAAAGGAAGTCACATTTAGCAGCAAATTCTACCAAAGCCTTGACCATTTCAAATCGTATTACAAATTCCAATGATCATTTTAGGAAAATAGAACAGAATATGGAATACATTTATATAGTGAGAAACTTTGTATATCTATTTGATCAGTGAAAATGATGACACTCCTAGAAAGGACATCTTTAAAGTTGCTGAGTGCAAGCCAGGAGGTGATCTAACACCAATGAGAAGATACCATCATCTGATACTAGTGTCCCTCACTTTAGGCGACAACAAGGATTTTAGTGGCTAATTTTAACTGTCAGCATGGCCTGGCTTCAGTATCCAGAAGTTTGATCAAACACCAGTTTTAGATGTGACTAACATTTAAATCACTAGATATGAGTAAACACAATTATCCTCCATAATGTGAATAGGTCTGACCCAATCGGTTGAAGCCCTTAAGAGAAAAAAAGACTGAGAATGCCTGAGAAAGAAGCGATTCTGCCCCTAAATTGCCTTCAGATTCAGTACTGCAACATCACCACCCTCCTGGATCTCCTGCCCGCCAGCCTGCCCTGCAGATTGAGGATTTGCTGGCCAATGTGCGCCAATTCCTTGAAATAACTTTATCTCTGTCTCTATCTGTATCATCTGTATCTATACACACACACACACACACACACACACACACACACACACACATTTTGTTTCTCTGGACAACTCTAACATAGAGATAAAAGAACTCTTTTGTGATGTAGAGAAACAACTGTATTTAAACTATGTTATATATTTCAACTGGCTCTCAGAAAATCTGAAATCATAAGATCTTAGAATTGGAAAAGAACTCAGAGCTAATTTATTCAAAGATTTCACCTATATATTGTTAAAATTATAATAATAAAGGCCAAATGATTCACATGTATTATGTATACTCTTCACAGCATTCCAAATTAATATCGTTTTATTTTTTGCTTTTTGGTTTTTTAAAAAATTAATTAATTAGTTAATTTTTGGCTGCATTGGGTCTTTGTTGCTGCGCATGGGCTTTCTCTAGTTGTGGCGAGTGGGGGCTACTTTTCATTGCGGTGGCTTCTCTTGTTGCAGAGCACAGGCTCTAGGCGCACGGGCTTCAGCAGTTGTGGCTCGCAGGCTCAGTAGTTGTGGCTCACGGACTTAGCTGCTCCGTGGCATGTGGGATCTTCCCAGACCAGGGCTCGAGCCCATGTCCCCTGCATTGGCAGGCAGATTCTTAACCACTGTGCCACCAGGGAAGTCCCAATATCCAGTTTTATACATGAGAAGAGGAGGCTCAGAGAAGTAAGAAACTTCTCCAAGATGACCTGGGTGGCAGTGACTAAGCCGGTATTTGAATTCAATACTATTTGAATCCAAAGTCCGTTGTCTTTCTGTTAGGTTTGGTGGCTTTTCTTCAATGTGGCTCCTAAATGCTTGGACATTTTTGGTGATGTATAGAATTTCAGTGATGCAAAGCCCATTATATGGCAACTGTATATATATTTTTAACATCTTTGTTAGAAACGTCTTTCATATTTTGAGTCAGATCTTGCTATGTGTTTTGCCCTCTATGACTACCTTTCCACATGTCAGCTCTTCAAATACTTGAAGCTAGCCATTTGATCCAAAGTATTTCCTTTTTACAGTTTTTTAAAACTTTAATTTAATTTAATTTAATTTTTGGCTGTGTTGTGTCTTCATTGTTGTGCGGGGTTTTTCTCTAGTTGCCGCAAGCAGGGGGATACTCTTCATTGAGGTGCATGGGCTTCTCATTGCAGTGGCTTCTCTTGTTGTGGAGCACGGGTGCTAGGCACCTGGGCTTCAGTAGTTGTGGAGCGCAGGCTCAGTAGTTCTGGCTTGTGGGCTCTAGAACACAGGCTCAGTAGTTGTGGAGCAAAGGCTTAGTTGCTCCGCTGCATGTAGGATCTTCCCAGACCAGGGCTCGAACCCATGTCCCTTGCCTTGGCAGGTGGATTCTTAACCACTGTGCCACCAGGGAAGTCTCTAAAATTTTAAAAAGTGTTTGTCATAGGAAACAATTTCCAGATTCCCTCCCTCGTGATTGTTTTTACTGATGTTCTTTGGCTAGCTCTCCCTTGGTAGGCTCCAGCAACTATTTCAAAAGTTGGACTCTAGTATTATCTACTCAAAGAACAATGGAATGTTTTTCCCTCTTGTTTTAGATTCTATGCTATCTTAATGCAGTCTAAGATTTACCAGCTTTTTAAAAAAACAATTTAAGTATAGTGATTTACGATATTGTGTTAGTTTCAGGTGTAAGATTTCCTAGCTTTCTAATGTAGTTTCATATCTCTTTTTACAGATTCCTTTATAAGAACTGGTCTCTCATCTTTGTATCTGTGTGGTCAATTTTTGCAGGACTTCGAATTTTCCACATTAAAATTCATATTATTAGTTTCAACCTAATGGTCAAGTCTACAAAGGTATTTAATATTGTATATTCTATCTTTTTCAGTTGACAATTTTGGTTAACTTGAATAAAGAGTTTAGTTTTAGACATATTGAATATAAAATATTAGAGCAACATGGTGGTAGAAAAGTTGAGTGAAAACTTTCAGAGAAATATTTTAGAGAAATTATTTAGAGAAATAAAGTTTGGGGCTTTATTTGTCCTGAAGCCATAGTTGAAATCATTAGGAGTGATTATATTGCTATGAGAAAGACTATAACGAATGAGATTATCAAAGATTGATCTTTGGGAAGCAATTTAACTTTTAAACGTAGGAAAGCCCACTTCAAGTAGGGAAGGAAAAGAACAAATTCTTGAAAATATTTGAGATTAGGAATCAGCCTTGTTCTGAAACATGATAGGGGTGAAATAAACATTTTTAGCAGAACCAGTGCAAGAGGCAAAGAAAGACAGGCGAGAGAGCAAGGAAAAGGCAAAAAAAAAAAAAAGAAAGAAATAGTACAGCCTTGAGAAAGAGTGCATTTGACGCTGTCAAAACTGCAGACAAATCAAAGAGAATAAGTGAGAAGAGACTTCTAGATTTGGCAGTTGTAAAAATGGTGACCGGAGATATAGCAGAAGTGCAGTTCCAGCCAAATGTATGGGATAGAAGTCAGATTGTGAGGTGTGAAGGGGTGGATTGGTGATGAGGATGCAGAGGTTGAAACTTTTCCCAGAAGTTTAGTGCTTTTAGAGAACTACAGGCTGGTGGCTCTACTGAGCAGGTAGAACCAAGTATTTTTGTAGTTAGGGAAGATTCCTTGACAGAGAGATTGATGATGCTAGAGAGAGAGGGGATAATTAAAGGTATACAATCTTGGGGAAAAGCCTCCAGGATTGGGTGAAGAGCTGAGCTGAATTTGTGAGTTTTGTGGCGAAGGATGAACAGGTTTTCCGAAGAATGAGTCCCCAGGAAGGCAGGTAAGCTGGGTTATGATTCTGTGTAACCAAGATGGAGACTAGGTGCTTAACAGGTGGAAAGGAACAAAAGTAACTCAGCTCTGGTCAGGAGGACTTCAGTAGCTCAATAATGAAACAGCAACGATGAGAATATAGTCATGGTTGTCTCAAGATATGTTGAAATTGCATGAGGGAGTGTATTAGTTTGCTAGGGCGGCCATAACCAAGTACCACAGACTAGATGGCCTAAACAACAAAATTTATTTTCTCATAGCCTGGAGGCTGGAAGTCTGAGATCAAGGAGTTGCCAGGGTTGGTTTCTTCTGACGTCTCTCTCCTTGCCTTGTAAATGGCTGTCTTCTCTCTCTGTCTTCACATGGTTTGTTTTTTTCCTCTCTGTGCATGTCTGTATCCTAGTCTACTTTTCTTGTAAGGACACCAGTCTTATTGGATTAGGACCCTCCCCAACACAGGAAGAATGCAGTCAACAACAGACAAATAAAAGAATTCCACTTCTTTATTTTCTTGCAGATGAGTATGTTGTAGAGAGTAGAGCTCAACATTTAGTGAGTGTGGCAAGCAGAATAATGGCCCCCAAAGATGTCCACATCCTAATCCCCGGAAACTGATGATATGCTACTTTATATGGCAAAAAGGACCGTCAAATGTGATTTAGTTAAGGAGTTTGAAATGGCAAAATTATCCTAGATAATCTGAGTGAATCCAGTCTAATCACATTGGTCCTTAAAAGTGGGGAAGTTTTCCCTATGAGTTCAGGGTTAGAGGGAGATGTGATTCTGGAAGAATGGCCAGGGGGATGTAACACTGCTAACGTAACACTGGAGGAAGGGAGCCAGGAGGCAAGGAAAGCAGGCAGCTTCTAGAAGCAAGAAAAGATAAGGAAATAGATTCTTCCCTAGAGCCTCGGAACTCACCCTTGTCAACATCTTGCTTTTAGCTCAATGAGAACTGTGTTACACTTCTGACCGGCACAACTGTAACACAATAAATTTGTCACTAATTTGTGCTAATCCGTTACAGCAGAAATAGAGAAGTAACATGGTATGCAATCACCTAGAGGTCTATTTAAAATCCTGATTCTGGTTCAGTAGGTATGGGGTGGAGCCTAAAAGTCTGCATTTCTAACCAGATCCCCAGTGATGCCAGTGCTGTTGAACTGGGGACCACACTTTGAGTAGCAAGGCTGGAGAGACCATGCATGCAAATCTCCTTACATTATAGATAAAGGACTTATGGATACTGGCAGAGCTGTCTTTGACTTCCTGCTTTTCTCACTGTACATTGCACTACTACTAAAAAAAGAAAAGACAAGACAAGAAAAAAAAAGGAGTCCATTAGAGAATAGCAGGCAAGGAAAGGTGCCAATGTTTGGAACATTTGGCTCCAGAGCCTCTGTGTGTTTATGGTGCCTGCGAGGTGTGCTGGCTGACACTGAACTGACACAAACTGTTAATTACCCACACTTCAGTAAACTAACAGCTGTTTGCTATGTGCAGCAGGCTGAGGGCCCTCTTTGTTCCCAGGGGTTTCTAACTTCCTAGGTGTCAGCAAGTTCAAGAAAGAAATTTCAGGGCAAAAGAGCATTTTGTTGTGACAATTTAGTAGGGTAATTTCCAGGAAGAGCCTCAAAAGCTGTAGATCATCTGTAAACTCAGAGCTGTAAACACAGGAGGGAGTGCTTCCGATGACCTGAAGGATATGTTCTATGTTTATCTTGTTGCCCGAGGCACTCTGTAATTATGGGAGAGCAGAATGTCAGCTCATCTCTTTGTGGGTGGCACTGGCCAAAGGGTTTGAGGAAAACTACCAGGTTTATTAAAGAGGATAAAGAGCTCCCACGTTGCATGTAACAAAAATCCAAGGTGAAAATCAGAGAGGAATGGATTCTAAGAATGTGGCAGGGACTTAGGAGAGTTGGTGAGCAAAAGATTATAAAGAGCAATGAGGAGAAACTGTGCAACAGAGGCTACATGGAAACCTCCCACTCTACAGAACAGTAAGGAAGATTCACAGGCACCAGGACGAGGGTTCTCAAACAATAGTACCCGAGGATCACATGAGGAGCCTGCTAGAATGTGCTTTCCTCAGTTCCTACAACAGATGTTCCTTTTAACTTTTTCTTATGGAAAATTCCAAACATACGAAAGTAGAGAGCATGACATACTGAACTCCCACACACCCATCCCAGACTCAATAATGATCACCTCATAGCCAGTCTTCATTCATCTATTCCACCTGCTTCATGCCTCCCTCTCATCTTTCCTTTTCCACTGGACTATACAGAAGCACAGCCAAATCATCACTGAAAAAGCATTTCATGTGGAGAGAAAAGTAAGCACACACACCCCAGGACAGAGCGCATCCAATAAAGAGGTCTATGGAGGTGGAATGGAGAGAATGAGGGGGAGGTTGGTAGGGGATGAGATCCGAGACGTCACAGGGCAAATAGGCATAACAGACACACTGTGTAGGTCTTCGCAGCTTGTTGCAACAGCTTTGGCTTTTACTCCAAGTAAGGACTTTAGAGCAGGAGGGGCTGTCAGTTGTGGGAAGCTAAAATTGAAAAGGCAAAGGTGGCAAAATATTATTACTGGAGCCCCATAGAAGAGGAGCTGCCTTGTAGGAGCTGTAGTCATAGTCAAGAATGAAACTATGGCCAAGAACTTTGCTCCAAACTCAGGAGGGAGTAAGAGAATGATCACCTCAATTCCCATGGAAATAGGAATCAGTCTCCTGACGAATGGAGTAAACTCCATCTCTGTCTCTTGGTCCAGGGATAGGAGAAGTCTGAATTGTCAGAGGGCAGTCTCAGCTTCCAGCTAAATGGAACATGGCTGTGTTCCTCATTGGAAGCATTTCCTCCTTTAGTATCTAGGACCTTCAAATCACCAAGCCTGAGCTTGTGGAGACAGACACTTAAAATTCAGTGGATGATATAATAGTGAGAGGGATCCTTTCCACCCCTACCTGCTGGTTCCTGGATTTATGTAATCTGGTGATGGAGGAAGTGATACTACTTAGTCCCAATTTCACCAGTGAGATAAGGCACTCATTCTTCCTTGGTTTCTATTCTATAGGTCTGGGCAGAAATTTGTGTGTGTATGTGTGGGGAAGGAGAATAGAAAATGGTTCTTGATTTTGTTCCCATGACTTTTTGGGCTTATTACTCACCCTGTGTTAACTACACATATGATTGTTTTCCTTGAGAGAGGAGACTAGAAAATTTCAGGGCAATCCTCCTCCCATCTTCATGAGGCTACTCCTTGAAAAGTACCACTTTCCCTGTATACAGTTTACCCTTGAACAGTGTGTGGGTTAGGGATGCTGACCCTCAAGCAACTGAAATTTTGCAAGTGAAGCCTCAAGCATCCTTCACTAGGTACATAGTTCTTTCAGTACATTAGCTGAAATTAATCGCATCAGTCCAGCTCACACTTCACATGTGCCCTCTTTGTACAGAATCTAAGAGTTAATAGGACCCATAAGTCTACCACAGTCCCAGACCCACACCCATAAACATCAGCAAATCTCTAATATCCAACAAATGGTAAAAATAAAGATTCATGTTATTATCACCACCCAAGGACCCCAGGGACACAAGTACTAGTTTCTAAGTGGAAGCAAGTCTGTCAGAAACTGAAAATCTTCTCAGTTTCATTCTCAGCAGCATCCTGGTTGTTTTTGCCTATTGTCCAAAATCTTCAACTGTGACTTTAAATTTGATGAGGAAACATCTCCCATGAAGATGTTAACTATGGCCTTATATTTATCTTGGGGAAACAGTCCCTGATCCACTGCCTCCTTTTTTTTAGAATGGCATGTAAGAAAAGTTAGACTCAGTTAGGAAACTGGGTGCTACCGTGATCTACCAGATGATTATCTGAGGTTCCTTCTTCCTCATTTTGCTTATTCAAAAATCATTTCCAGTTTTTCTTTTGGACCCTGTGTGCCTAACCTTCCTGAATTGAAGAGTCAACTGTTTAGTGGCACAATCTCCACTATCTCTTTGGAGGAGGTTGCCGCCCTTCATTTGTAGCACATTTCATAACGTCATTCTCTACCTCACACTCCTTTCTAGTTGCTGTGTGTCTGAGTGCCATCTGCTGCCATCACCACTTCCTCTGGAAATCCTGACTCTTTCATGCTGCATGTTTTCCCAGAACAGCTTCCTTGCAGCCCAGGCCAACACACAAAGTGTTTGTGTCTCTGAGGTGCCAAACACACCCCTGCATTTTTTTTTCTGAGTTTTTTTCCCTCTTCAATTTCGACATTTGATATTTTTGCAGAAACTTCATCATATTTGTTCTTAATGCATGAATATTATTAGATTACTTTTTGGAGTGTTTCTGATAGCCAAAAAACTTTGGAAACCTTAGCTTATGACTTTTCTAATTTTTTTTTTTTTGCCTTTAGCATAGGTGATACATTTTGACAAGTCTTTGATATTGAAATCTTATTTTGCTGGCTTAGAACCTCCATGAAAATTTGCAACTTGTCAAGACTTGAATTTCTCCATTACTGTGTTCTCTCAGCTCCGCCCCCTGAGATACTTGCAGACACACAGTTTAAAGCTACAAGCTAGGAACAAGAAATTGATGTTGGTTGGGGAGAAGTTCTGAATGTCAGATTAAATTTGTAGCAGGAATTTATTGGAATTAACCCTTGCCATGCACTTGTTATAGGAGAGATGCAAATAAGAAAGGGTCAAGAGTGACATTTATTGTAGGAACAATATTTTAGGAACAATATTGTCTTGCTGTTTTGGCATATTTATATAAATGGAGAAAGGATAGAAGTTAAATTAAGAGAAATAGAGACTTGTATAGTGATTTAAATACCACCCGAGTTATTTTAATATCATGTTGAAAACTGATGCTTCTGTTTATTCAACAACTTCTTGACTCGTCTAAATATCTATTCTATTTTGGGGAAATGTTTACTGCTAAGATAATAGGCCCTGGGTAATCTACTGAGGATGAGATCATTTTTTAGTGCGTTCTTTAAGGAGTGGACTTGGTCATCTTTATTTGTCCTTTTCTTTTAGTGGAATACATGTTATCATTTGCTTAAAATTCTCACTCAGGTAACTGTATATAAAAACTGCTTCTGCCTTGGTATACTTAGGTATACTGATATGTATTTTAACAAAATAAAAAGGAGAACAGTTTTTGTTGTAGAACTCAAGAGGAGAGAAGCTGTTTGCTTGTAGCTCTTAGAGAACAAACACATCTTGTAGCTTTGGTTCTTGGTGTGGCATGGGGAGGATAAAGGAGAGAAGGGCCAATGCTTTCTCAGGTAGGCTGGTTTTGGTTGGAAGCATCTGAGTATCAATCTGACTAAACAGTAAAGGATTTTATTGGCTCACATAACTATAAATCCAGAAGTAGGATTTAAGCACAGTTTAATTAGGATTCTAACAATATTTCTCTGCTTTTCTCTCAGCTTTGCACAGTCAACATCAGATTTGTCTGCAGGCTCTCATGCCTCATCCTCTCAAGATGGCTGCCAATTGCCAGTGGAGCCATGTGCTTCAAATTCACATTCTGTAGGAGGAAGAGAGAACAGTTTTCCATTACTGCCTTTAAGAGTAAAGAGGGTTATTTTCCAGAAGTGTCCATCAACCTCCACATATCTAAATGATTAGAATCAGACCATTCTGAACCAGTCACCTGCAAGGGAAATGGGATTATCCTTAGCTGGAGTAAACCCATCTCTCTCTCTCTCTCTTTTTTTTTAAATAAATTTATTTATTTATTTTTAGCTGTGTTGGGTCTTTGTTACAACTTGCAGGCTTTCTTTAGTTGGGGCGAGTCGGGGCTACACTTCATTGCAGTGCGCGGGCTTCTCACTGCACTGGCTTCTCTTGTTGCGGAGCACAGGCTGTAGGCACGTGGGCTTCAGTAGTTGTGGCACACAGGCTTAGTTGCTCCTCGGCATGTGGGATCTTCCTGCACCAGGGTTTGAACCAGTGTCCCCTGCATTGACAGGCAGATTCTTAACCACTGCACCATCAGTGAAGCCCCTTGACCCATCTCTTGAATTAACAACAATTCCCCAAGTGAATGACTGCTACTCAGTGGGGAATTGAGAAATGGATGTTAGGGAGTCAATCGTAATGCTTATTAAAAATGTGAATTATGTCACAGAAATCTAAAAGAACTAATTTTTAACCTAGGAAGAATCATCATTGAAAAAAGAAACTTTTTCCTATGTCAATAGAAGAGAAGTGCTGGCTCAGAGTCAATGTACTCCTGTTAGTAATTTCAGTTTTCTGGTCTCCAGGGGAATGGTATTCCAACTTAGATTATATCCACGATGCTTAACATTTTGACTACTATACCTAAAGTTTCTGAAAGCTTTGTCAGCTGATTTAATTGCGCATTCTAGGTATTAATGATGTATTTTCCCCTTTAATTTAATTATTTAATTATTTTGGCTGCACTGTGCAGCACGTGGGATCTTAGTTCCCCAACAAGGCATCGAACCCGCACCCCCTGCAGTGGAAGAGCAGAATCTTAATCACTGGACTGCCAGGGAAGTCCCGTATTTTCCCTTTTTAAAGTAATGAAATGCATGTATAACTTTCAATCAGCATAAGATAAATTGTGCTTTCATAATAAATGATATTATTCTTGCCAAACGATGCGTTTTTTTTTGCCTAAGCTACTTCATTACAACTAAATATACATTTTCTTTTTTTTTGAATTTTATTTTATTTTTTATACAGCAAGTTCTTATTAGTTATCTATTTTATACATATTAGTGTGTAAATATATATTTTCTGAGTCTTAATATATAGAAAATAACTAAATCCCTTAGATCCCCTAATGAAGTCTAAAAATGTCTCTTTTCTAACACATTCTATTTTGTATTATAGTTTCTTTTTCTTTTCCCTAATTTTAAGTACATGATCCGATAAATGGTTTAGTTTAAATGTAAGGACAGTTAAATTGCTACCATTCTAGGATTTAGTTGAGTAGAGACTTTTCTAGCTTTATCTAACAAAACAAGGAGAAATTGAATTCTTTCAGGAAAATAGGAAAAGAAACAATACAATTTATAAACTAATTATACCAGAACACACACACACACACATACCACTGCACATCCAAAATTTTGTTAATGGGTCTTCCACTGACCTTGTCCTACAGTTATGTTTTGAGACTCTCTTATACAAAAACATCTTTTTTTTTTTTAAACAATGTTTTTAAAAAAGAATTAAGTGGAGAGAAAAATAGCCTATGAAAACTAATTCTAAATGAGATATGAACTAAGACATTTGATTAGGGTTTGCTAGAAGCTGCCATACCTGCTCCAATATCAGGCAATGGGAGAGCACCAAAGCCTTGTAGCTGGGCTCTGGAGATTAGAGGAATGACCACCAATGAATAAATGATTTATAATTTAAGCACATTTTAAATATTTTCTTTTTATTATTGAGGCGATTATCAGTATAGATAATTTAAATGCCCTTTTATCATAAGCAAAGGGTATTTTATAGAAGGTTCCAACTCATTTTATTTATATATATTTAGATAGTAAAATATTTAAAATGCTGTAGATGCTGATCAAACCCATTATCTCATTTTGTTTTGTCCCAACTACTCTAATACCTAAAAATGTGGGTTTGTGTTTGATCTACACATGGCAAGGGTGAAAGACGGGGAATGATGGAGAAACAGCTATAGGGAAGTAATTCTATTAAATTTTGCTTTAATGAACCAGGCAAAATTTCAAAAAATCCTGATAGTAAATATCTTTACCACTGTAAATTTATGTCTCTATTTTTCTTAGTGACATTTTAAGTGTCTAACATCTGTACACTGAGTTTTATTACAAAGAGTAACGTTTAGAGAAATTAAACCTAACTAAAATCAACATTTATATGACTATATCCAGTCTCAAAAATAGCAAACAAGTTGGAAGTACTAGTGAGATGATATTTGAGATCTTATTACATCACTATTCATACATGTGGATGTAGAGGAAGTGGCTGGGTCATTTTGATGGTCAAAGGTTAGATGTGTTTATACTCAGCTAGATAGTGATTTTCCAACGGTCTCTGTCTTTCTCTCTCTTACTAGCAGTTGTTAGTGCTCAATGCCTAGATCCATCAATTCATTAAATGTTGCAAAATGTTGACAGTCTAATAAATAGTCTAAAAAATGCTTGATTCTCTCCCTCTGTTTACAAGTTTCTCAAAATAATTAACATCCTCCATCTGAGACTAATTTTTTTTTGTATTACAACTCATGTGTTCAAACATATTTATGATGTTTCAGTCCGTTGCAGTTATTATCCATATTGACGCTCATAGTTTTTGATTTTTGCTTAGTTTGGCTCTTGAGTATTTTTGTCATAACCCTAGCAAACTTTGAAAACGTCTTTGTTATCTGTTGGACAAAATGTTCTAAGGTCATTTTGTACGTTTTCAGTCCAGATATGGAGCCAGCCATTTCAGGAATCTTGACTCCTTTGAGTGGGAATTGGTATTTCAAGAACATAATCTGAGTGTTGGGAGCAATTCTCTATCAAAGTAAGAAAGCGAAAGATAGCTCAGAGGACCTTGTGTTAATTTTCCTTTTTCTTAAACCAGATCTCACCACTTGTAGCTACATCATCTGAAAGAGGTGACATGTCAGGAATCAGCAGAAGGAGAAGAGAGACTGTGAAGAACTCACACACACAATTACATGTCCAGAATTGGAAATTACACATATCTCTTCAGCTCACAGCCCACTGGCCAGAATTAGTCAAATAGCTCCATCTAACTATAAGGGAGATAAGAAATGTAATTCTCTCGTACTTGGACCGGAAAGGCCAAAACAACTGCATAGGATCTTCTGGGATCAGTTTCCCTGAAAACAAACTCTGAGGTGGAGATTTTTATGCATGAAGTTTATTGGGAAGTGCTCTTAGAAACATCTATAAGAGTGTGAAGGAAGCGAGTTTGGACAGAGGGAGAGTGCGAACTGTGCTACCTTGCAGCAGAGACCAGAGGTGATGTTTTTGGGGGAGCTTTGGAGTTGAGTTGGCCCTTCAGAGTTGTCTGAATTAAGACAAGATGATTGGGCCTTGGTATCCTAGCATCCAGTCATTGGATGCAAACTGCCTTTAGCTTCAAGCTTAACAGGGATGTGTTTTGTTCCCTGATGGATTACTATCTGTAAAACCCATCAAATAGGTTAAATCATATTAATCTTAATATATCATACTAATCTAATCTATTTCAAGATTGATATTTGTTTTCTCATTTAGTGAGAAATTTGGTGACTCTACTCATATTTGCTTTAAGTCACTAAGGACTTATAGGACAAAAATTTTTTCATTAAAATTTTACCATTATGTATGTTGCAGAAGAGCCTTTTTATTTTTGTGATTATTAAGCTTTCAGTTAATAGTCTCATCCTGTAGGAAAAGATTGATGGTTTATTTATTTCTAATCTTAGAAATTCCATCTTTGCCAGAAAACCACTAGTCTCAAAACAACAGAGAAATTGTGTCATCTGCCTACAGTGTCAGTATTTGTATTTCTATTTTTATTTCTAGGGTGTGCAGTGATATTAGTAATGAGAAGTATATTATCATACCAGAGGTTTAAAAGAGAAAAATGATGAAAATGTTGGAAAATGCCACAACCTGGTAAAATATTTCTTAAAGTTTGGAAGAAAGGTTTTTCCTTTATATGCACTATTTTGTATATAACTATGGAAAAGTAAAGAAGAGAACGGAGAGGCAAGAATTGTAGTTTAAAAAAAATGTAATTTATAGGTTCTTATTCTATAGTTACCTATCAAATGGATTATTTCCTACCTCCAAGAATAAGCAGAAGAAACTTATTAGAATATAATATATATGTTTTCAATATATATATTTTCAATATATATATATTTTTTCAATATATATTTTGAAGTATATACAACTTTAAAAAAAGACAAATACCCAATTTTATTTTATTTTATTAAACAATTTTTTTATTTTAAATTTATTTTTAATTTTTTGTCTGCGTTGGGTCTTAGCTGTGGTACGTGGGATCTTTCGTTGTGGCGTGAGGGCTTAGTTGCCCCGCTGCATGTGGGATCTTAGTTCCCCGACCAGGGATTGAACCCGTGTCCCCTGAATTGGAAGGCAGATTCTTAACCATTGGACCACCAGGGAAGTCCCTATATACAACTTTTAAGTAAATATTTTTTTGGCCAAGACCTACTATTAAGTGGTCATAATTTATTACATTATAATTCTCCTATGAAATTACTTTTATCTCTATATTTGCTTTATGCAGCTGCTTAAAATGAGTTTACAAACATGGTAGCAAAGTGTATTCACTAGTAGTGCTAGTAGAGTAGCCAATAGTGACATGTAGCTATTTATCGTGTGAAATGTTGTTAATCTGAATTGAAATGTATTGTAAGTGGGAAATACTAGATTTTAAAGTCTTACTATGAAAAAAAAATCTCATTAATAATTTTTTATTGCTTACATGTTGAAAATAATATTTGAATACATTGGGTTAAATAAATATACTATTAACATTAATTTTACCTGTTTCTTTTATTCTTTTTAATGTGGCTACTAAAAATTTTTAAATTATACATGTGACTCAAAGTTGTGTTTCTCATTACATTTCTATTAAACAGTGTGATCTAGATGCTTTAATTTTTTTTTCTTTCCTATTTTATTGTGAAAGTTTTCAAACAAATAGAAAGTCGAAACAATTATACAGTGAACATCCATATCCTGTACCATCAACATTTTACTATATTGGTTTTGTCACGTGTCTAACCATCTATCCATTTTTTCTATTCATCCCCCCATCCATGTCACTTTTTTTTTTTTTGCCTTGCAGCATGGCTTGCGGGGTCCTAGACTAGGGATTGAACCCAGGCCATGATAGTGGAAGACTGAGTCTTAACCACTGGACTGCCAGGGAACTCCCCCATGTCACTTTTTGATGTATTTCAAAGTACGTTGTAGACATCGCTATATGTTCCTCCAGTTTCTTCAGCATGTAGAAGCTTTAGTTTTGGACTCTATTAAAAATTAATAATCCCTTGAGTCATGTTTCTGCTTCTTTAGATTTGATTGTGTTAATGTTCAGAGACATAAACAGACTAAATGTATCAAATTGGATTTAATAAATCTTCTGACTAGAAGGAACATTTAATCTCTGTTGACATTAAAGTACAGATCTAGATTATTCAACAAATATTTTGAAACCTTATAACATTAAATACTGATTAGGAAAAAAATTCTACCGTTTTCTGAGCATAAGGTCCAGTCTGTGTTCCATGCTAATTGTGTGACCACAGATGGTCCTATAACCTCTTTGTGCCTCTGCTCTCAAAGTAGTGCTTATTTCACAAGATTACAGAGATTAAAGGAAATAATATGTGTAATTGATTTCCTGGAGGTTTTGGCATATACTAACTTTTAAAAGAAAGCTTAATGGAAAGAAATGTAAAATATTAGGAGTACTTTGTCCAGCAGATGGATCAAGAGGTCCCTTGACAGTTTAGGAATATCTCAAATAGAAAACTGAACGTTCTTATAGACTGTTCATCATTTATAAATATACTCAGAAAGGCAAATGTTATGTAAAACCCTCAAAAGAAATGTATATTAAATTCTTCCTTATTTTACTTATAAATATCTTATAGAACTATTCTAAGACTTCTGTCAACATTTACCAGCTTGAACTTCCTAAACAATTTGGACTTGTGCCTGTGTTGGGTTTGGGGACTTGAAGAGAAATTGTGTTTACAAAATTTTTGGTGATTCACTAACAGATGATGTGCTGGTTAAAAGGCTAGTACAGTCAAAAAACTGATAGAAAATAGAAGATTTAGCGGTGCTGTTCTCTACTTTCTGGGTATAGCTAAATGGTCAAACTACATTAAATATCCTTTAAAATTCTAATTATTTTGATTTTTTTTTACCTTTACCGAAGTAACACATGCACATAATTTTAAAAAGGCTTAACAAACAAATAAAACCAAAGGTTCCTTCTTTTCATAGATTCCTTGACTTTTACTACTCTAAGGCAACCATTTTCAACTTTTAAACAATTTTGTAGTTTTTACTTACATATTCCTAAACAATGTTAAAGTATTGATAGTTCTTGGTTCATTCAGTTTAGATATTTCATACTTACTTTCTCAAAGTAGGTAGGGATTTTAGTTCTTTTACATTCTCTTTATTATTTCCAAATCTGCTCAATATATTTAAAACTCAATTTGTAAAATCCATAGTTAGAATTATTGTTATGACTATGCAGTTTTTTTCATTGCTTAGCTAAATGGTATGAGTTCTTTTCTTACATTAAAAATTTTTTCCTGGAGTTAATCATTGCTTCATATTTTTTCATTTATTTGGTTTCTTTGAATCAGGAGTTAAGTTTTCTACCCCTTCCAACAGTTCTCCAAAATATTTCTCAGTAGATTTTCTGCAATTAAACTTGTCAAATAATCTTTCGTTTACTTTTTTTTTTTTTTTTTTTTGCAGTACGCGGGCCTCTCACTGTTGTGGCCTCTCCCGTTGCAGAGCACAGGCTCCAGACACGCAGGCTCAGTGGCCATGGCTCACAGGCCCAGCCGCTCCACGGCATGTGGGATCTTCCTGGACTGGGGCACGAACCCGTGTCCCCTGCATCGGCAGGCGGACTCTCAACCACTGCACCACCAGGGAAGCCCCCATTTACTTTTTATAGTGAAAGACTTTTCTCTTGAAACCATCCATCCTTTCACTCTAGTCTGGACCAATAGTTATATAGGCTTCCCTTTGACTTTGGAATTTTCTTCATATATCTCTAATGTTTGACTTTAATTTCCCAGGACTCATGTTTTCTTCTTCTTTGTTTAATCACACATTTTAGATTTTTGTTTTTGTTTTTTCTTGGACATGCTGTGTGGCATGCAGGATCTTACTTTCTTAGCTCCCCAACCAGGGATTGAACCCATGCCCCCTGCCATGGAAGCACGGAGTCCTAACTGCCAGGGAATTCGATCATACATTTTAGAACAGAAATTTTTCTAATAGCTTCCTGAAAAAACATAAAAGAGAAATATATTTTTTGAATTTTTTAGTATTTGAAAAAGTCTTTATTTTTGCCTTACATTTGATTAATATTTTGGTTGCCTATAGAATTTAGGATTAAAAATCATTTTCAAAGAATTCTGAAGGCATAGCTTTGTCTTTTAGCATCTAGTGTTATAGAAGAGTAACCCATTCCCAGTCCTTTCATGTAATTTTATTTTAAAAAAATTTAGAAGCTGTTAGGATCTTCTTTTCAACTTCTTCTTCTTTTTTTCTTTAGATTTTATAATAAAATGCACTGTTATAAGTCCCCCTGCTCATCTTTAATTTTATTGAACAGTCAGTTGGTCCTTTTTATATAGAGATTATTTTATTTCATTCTGGGAAATATTTCTCTCTTTGATTTAGGGGGGGAATAATTTTCTCCACACTCTCTTTTTTTTAGTTATTTTCGGGATAGGTACTTGTTGAGTGTGGGCATCTTGGATCAATTTTCCAGTTTTCTTCTTTTGCTTTTCTATCTACCATTATGTTTGTTTTTTGTTATTTTTATAAGGATTTTTAAATTATTATTATTTTTTATAAAACAGGTTCTTATTAGTCATCAATTTTACACACATCAGTGTATACATGTCAATCCCAATTGCCCAATTCATCACACCCCCACCCCCACCATCCCACGGCTTTCCCCCTTTGGTGTCCATACATTTTTCTCTACATCTGTGTCTCAGTTTATGCCCTGCAAATCAGTTCATCTGTACCATTTTTCTAGGTTCCACATATATGCATTAATATACGATATTTGTTTATCTTTTTCTGACTTACTTCACTTTGTATGACAGTCTCAAAATCCATCCACGTCTAACAAATGACCCAATGTCGTTCCTTTTTATGGCTGAGTAACATTCCATTGTATATATGTACCACAACTTCTTTATCCATTCATCTGTAGATGGGCATTTAGGTTGCTTCCATGGCCTGGCTATTGTAAATAGTGCTGCAATGGCCATTGGGGTGTATGTGTCTTTTTGAATTGTGGTTTTCTCTGGGTATATGCCCAGTAGTAGGATTGCTGGATCATATGTTAATTCTATTTTTAGTTTTTTAAGAAACTTCCATACTGTTCTCCATAGTGGCTGTATCAATTTACATTCCCACCAACAGTGCAAGAGGGTTCCCTTTTCTCCACACCCTCTTCAGCATTTATTGTTTGTAGATTTTCTGATGATGCCCATTCTAACTGGTGTGAGGTGATACCTCATTGTAGTTTTGCTTTGCATTTCTCTAATAATTAGTGATATTGAGCAGCTTTCCCTGTGCTTCTTGGCCATCTGTATGCCTTCTTTGGAGAAATGCCTATTTAGGTCTTCTGCCTATTTTTGGATTGGGTTGTTTGTTTTTTTAATATTGAGCTGCATGAGTTGTTTATATATTTCAGAGATTAATCCTTTGTAAGTTGATTCATTTGCAAATATTTTCTCCTATTCTGAGGGTTGTCTTTTCATCTTGTTTATGGTTTCCTATGCTGTCCAAAAGCTCTTAGGTTTCATTAGGTCCCATTTGTTTATTTTTGTTTTTATTTCCATAGTTCTAAGAGGTGGATCAAAAAAGATCTTGCTGTGATTTCAAAGAGTGTTCTTCCTATGTTTTCCTCTAAGAGTTTTATAGTGTTCGGTCCTACATTTAGGTGTCGAATCCATTTTGAGTTTATTTTTGTGTAAGGTGTTAGGGAGTGTTCTAATTTCATTCTTTTACATGTAGCTGTCCAGTTTTCCCAGCACCACTTATTGAAGATACTGTCTTTTCTCCATTGTATATCCTTGCCTCCTTTGTCATAGATTAGCTAACCATAGATGCATGGGTTTATCTCTGGGCTTTCTATCTTGTTCCATTGATCTGTTTCTTTTTTTGTGCCAGTACCATATTGTCTTGATTACTGTAGCTTTGTAGTATAGTCTGAAGTCAGGGAGTCTGATTCCTCCAGCTCCGTTTATTTCCCTCAAGACTGCTTTGGCTATTCAGGGTCTTTTCTGTCTCCAAATAACTTTTAAGATATTTTGTTCTAGTTCCATAAAAAATGCCGTTGGTAATTTGACAGGGATTGCATTGAATCTGTAGATTGCTTTGGGTAGTATAGTCATTTTCACAATATTGATTCTTCCAATCCAAGAACATGGTATATCTTTCCATCTGTTGGTATCATCTTTAATTTCTTTCATCAGTGTCTTATAGTTTTCTGTATACAGGTCTTTTGTCTCCCTAGGTAGGTTTATTCCTAGGTATTTTATTCTTTTTGTTGCAATGGTAAATGGGAGCGTTTCCTTAATTTCTCTTTCTGATTTTTCATCATTAGTATATAGGAATGCAAGAGATTTCTGTGCATTAATTTTGTATCCTGCAACTTTACCAAATTCATTGATTAGCTCTAGTAGTTTTCTGGTGGCATCTTTAGGATTCTCTATGTGTAGTATCATGTCATCTGCAAACAGTGACAGCTTTACTTCTTCTTTTCCAATTTGTATTCATTTATTTCTTTTTCTCCTTTGATTGCCGTGGCTAGGACTTCCAAAATTATGTTGAATAATAATGGTGAGGGTGGACATCCTTGTCTTGTTCCTGATCTTAGAGGAAATGCTTTAAGTTTTTCTCCATTGAGAATGATGTTTGCTGTCCGTTTGTTGTATATGGCCTTTATTATGTTACTATGCCCACTTTCTGGAGAGTTTTTATCATAAATATGTGTTGAATTTTGTCAAAAGCTTTTTCTGCATCTGTTTAGATGATCATATGGTTTTTCTTCTTCAGTTTGTTAATATGGTGTATAACATTGATTGATTTGCGTATATTTAAGAATCCTTGCATCCCTGGGATAAATCTCACTTGATCATGGTGTATGATCCTTTTAATGTGTTGTTGGACTCTGTTTGCTAGTATTTTGTTGAGGATTTTTGCATCTATATTCATCAGTGATATTGGTCTGTAATTTTCTTTTTTGTAGTACCTTTTTCTGGTTTTGGTATCAGGGTGATGGTGGCCTCATAGAATGAGTTTGGGAGTGTTCCTTCCTCCACAATTTTTTGGAAGAGTTTGAGAAGGATGGGTGTTAGCTCTAAATGTTTGATAGAATTTACCTGTGAAGCCATCTGGTCCTGGACTTTTGTTTGTTGGAAGATTTTTAATCACAGTTTCAATTTAATTATCTGTGATTGGTCTGTTCATATTTTTCTATTTCTTCCTGGTTCAGTCTTGGAAGGTTATACCTTTCTAAGAATTTGTCCATTTCTTCCAGGTTGTCCATTTTATTGGCATAGAGTTGCTTGTACTCGTTTCTTAGGATGCTTTGTATTTCTGTGGTGTCTGCTGTAACCTCTCCGTTTTCATTTCTAATTTTATTGATTTGAGTCCTCTCCCTCTTTTTCTTGATGAGTCTGGCTAATGGTTTACCAATTTTGTTTATCTTCTCAAATAACCAGCTTGTAGTTTTATTGATCTTTGCTATTGTTTTCTTTGTTTCTATTTCATTTATTTCTGCCCTGATCTTTATGAATTCTTTCCTTCTTCTAACTTTGGGTTTTGTTTGTTCTTCTTTCTCTATTTCCTTTAGGTGTAAGGTTAGATTATTTATTTGAGATTTTTATTGTTTCTTGAGTTATGCTTGTATAGCTATAAACTTCCCTTTTAGAACAGCTTTTGCTGCATCCCATAGGTTTTGGATCATCGTTTTTTCATTGTCATTTGTCTCTAGGTATTTTTTGATTTCCTCTTTGATTTCTTCAGTGATCTCTTGGTTATTTAGTAATGTATTGTTTAGCCTCCAGATGTTCGTTTTTTTTACATTTTTTCCCCTGTAATTGATTTCTAATCTCATAGCATTGTGGTCAGAAAATATGCTTGATATTATTTCAATTTTATTAAATTTACTGAAGCTTGATTTGTGACCCAAGATGTGACCTATCCTGGAGAATATTCCATGTGCACTTGAGAAGAAAGTGTAATCTGCTGCTTTTGGATGGAATGTCCTATAAATATCAATTAAATCTATCTGGTCTATTGTGTCATTTAAAGCTTCTGTTTCCTTATTAATTTTCTGTTTGGATGATCTGTCCATTGGTGTAAGTGAGGTTTTAAAATCCTCCACTATTATTGTGTTATTGTTGATTTCCTCTTTTATAGCTGTTAGCATTTGCCTTTTGTATCGAGGTGCTCCTATGTTGGGTGCATATATATTTATAATTGTTATATCTTCTTCTTGGATTGATCCCTTGATCATTGTGTAGTGTCCTTCCTTATCTTTTGTGACATTCTTTATTTTAAAGTCTATTTTATCTGATATGAGTATTGCTACTCCAGCTTTCTTTTGATACCATTTGCATGGAATATCTTTTTCCATCCCCTCACTTTCAGTCTCTATTTGTCTCTAGGTCTGAATTGGGTCTCTTGTAGACAGCATATATATGGGTCTTGTTTTTGTATCCATTCAGCAAGCCTGTGTCTTTTGGTTGGAGCATTTAACCCATTCACATTTAAGGTAATTATTGATATGTATGTTCCTCTGATGATTTTATTAATTGTTTTGGGTTTGTTTTTGTAGACCCTTTTCTTCTCTTGTGTTTCTCACTTAGAAAAGTTCCTTTAGCATTTGTTGTAGAGCTGGTTAGGTGGTGCTGAATTCTCTTAGCTTGTGCTTGTCAGTAAACCTTTTGATTTCTCCATTGAATCTGAATGAGATCTTTGCAGGGTAGAGTAATCTTGGTTGTAGGTTCTTCCCTTTCGTCACTTTAAGTATATCATGCCACTCCCTTCTGGCTTGCAGAGTTTCTACTGAGAAATCAGCTGTTAACCTTATGGGAGTTCCCTTGTATGTTATTTGTCATTTTTCCCTTGCTGCTTTCAGTAATTTTTCTTTGTCTCTAATTTTTGCCAATTTGATTAGTATGTGTCTTTGCATGTTTCTCCCTGGGTTTATCCTGTATGGTACTCTCTGCTTCCTGGACTTAGATGGCTATTTCCTTTCCCATGTTAGGGAAGTTTTCAACTATAATCTCTTCAAATATTTTCTCTGGTCTTTTCTCTCTCTCTTCTCATTCTGGGACACCTATAATGCAAATGTTGTTGTGTTTAATGTTGTCCCAGAGGTCTCTTAGGCTGTCTTCCTTTCTTTTCATTCTTTTTTCTGTTCTGCAGCAGTGAATTCCACCATTCTGTCCTCCAGGTTACTTGTCTGTTCTTCTGCCTCAGTTATTCTGCTATTGATTCCTTCTAGTGTAGTTTTCTTTTCAGTTTTTGTATTGTTCATCTCTGTTTGTTTGTTCTTTAATTCTTCTACATCTTTGTTAAACGTTTCTTGTGTCTTCTCAATCTTTGCCTCCATTCTTTTTCCGAGGTCCTGGATCATCTTCACTATCATTATTCTGAATTCTCTTTCTGGAAAGTTGCCCATCTACACTTCATTTAGTTGTTTTTCTGCAGTTTTATCTTGTTCCTTCATCTGGTACATAGCCCTCTGCCTTTTCGTCTTGTGTATCTTTCTGTGAATGTGGTTTTTGTTCTACAGGCTGCAGGATTGTAGTGCTTCTTGCTTGTGCTGTCTGTCCTCTCGTTTTTGGTTTGTAATTCTATTTTTTCTAGGAGATTTTCTTGACTTTGCTCTAACTTATTTATTGACTATTTATTTGGGTATCATTTTTAATGTCCAAGACCACTTTTTTTGTTGTTTTATTATTATTCCTATTTTCGTGGAATACTAATCTTCTTTCACAAAAGTAAAACAACTCATCTTTTGAGAATATTAATATAGTTTCTTCAAAATTTTCTCCTTTCATTTCCTAAATCATTTTAGCTTTCTCTGTAGTAAACTTCACAGTTAGTTTTGGTATTGTCTTTTGTGTTTCAGATTGTCTTTTAACATTCTCTGATAATCAATAAATATTCAAGAGTGAAGCACCAATTGAGGGCTTAGAAGCTCTTTGTGTTGGGACAGATTTGTCATTTGGACTGATGGACCTATGGGATTTTTTTTTTTTTTTTTTTTTTTTTTTTTGTGAGACCAATTTTCCCAAATAGCTGTACATGGTTGAAATGGCAGATGGGGGTTTTTTTTGCAGTACGCGGGCCTCTCACTGTTGTGGCCTCTCTCGTTGCGGAGCACAGGCTCTGGATGCGCAGGCTCAGCGGCCATGGCTCACGAGCCCAGCCACTCCGCGGCATGTGGGATCTTCCCGCACCGGGGCACGAACCCGTGTCCCCTGCGTCGGCAGGCTGACTCTCAACCACTGCGCCACCAGGGAAGCCCCCTATGGGATTTTTATAGGCTGTGTTTAGTGTTTCCAGGGAAACATTCTCCAGAATCCTTCTCTGAGGTTGTAAATCTGACAGCCAGCATTTGGGTGCGGGGTAGGGCCTAGAGCTGTTTAGCTCACAGTAAAGTATGTAGAGCTTTACTAAATTCCATCTTACCTTATCAATATCTTACTCCAAAATTGCTTTGGGTTTTGTTTTCCAACTTTGAAACGATTCAGATTCAATTTCCCTTAGGGGAGAAAAAAAAATTCATTTCCTGCAGTGTGCCTACGGGGTAATTACTTAATAGCACAGAGAGGAGGTAAATGGAGTCTTATTGCTCTTTTTAAAGTTTCATAGATATTTCTGTCGTCTTCAATCCCTGACATGCCTACCTTTAGAAATACCTGAAACCTCTAATTATTGAGACTTTGGAGGTATCTGAATAAAAACTGCATCAGGATTGCATCAGGATTCTTTGTCCTCAGCACTTGGCTTTGAACTCTCTCCTTGCTGCTAAGGCATATTCCATTTCTTTATCTGCTTTCTAAGTTTATAACCTATTGTGGATGGGATTACAGATGTCTCCTGTCTCCTACTTATATGAAAGAGAGAATTTGTGCTTCTGTTTCTTTTCATTTTTTGCGTTTTGGAGGGTATTTTTTTTTTTTTTTTTTTTTTCCTTGCGTTATGCGGGCCTCTCACTGTTGTGGCCTCTCCCATTTGCGGAGCACAGGCTCCGGACGCGCAGGCTCAGTGGCCATGGCTCACGGGCCCAGCCGCTCCGCGGCATGTGGGATCTTCCCGAAACGGGGCACGAACCCGCGTCTCCTGCATCGGCAGGCGGACTCTCAAGCACTGCGCCACCAGGGAAGCCCTTGGAGGGTATTTTTAAGACAAGAAATAAGAGGAGTTTACTTAACCACCCAATTTTATTTATTTATTTATGTATTTTTTATAAATGTATTTTTTTGGCTGTGTTTGGTTTTCATTGCTGTGCATGGTCTTTCTCTAGCTGTGACGAGCAGGGGCTACTCTGTTTTGGTGCTCGGGCTTTTTTTTTTTTTTTTGTATGGCAGGCACAGAGTTTACTAGAAGACAGTATGTGTGGGAGAGCACACAAAGAAGCAGATTATTTAGGGTGGAAGTGAAAGTTACGCACTCGGAGAAGAAGAGTGTGGGTGTCTTTGTGAGGAAGGGGTGTCTGCTTGGGCTTCTCATTGCTATGGCTTCTCTTGTTGCTAAGCATGGGCTCTAGGCACGTGGGTTTCACTAGTTGTGTCATGTGGGCTCAGTAATTGTGGCTTGTGGTCTCTAGAGCGCAGGCTCAGTAGTTGTTGTGCACGGGCTTAGTTTCTCTGTAGCATGTGGGATCTTCCCAGACCAGGGATTGTACCCATGTCCCCTGCATTGGAATGTAGATTCTTAACCACTGCACCACCAGGGAAGTCCTAACCACCCAATTTTAAATGCTTACTTTCTTCTTCACCTTTGTTTTCAAATTCTCTCTTTATGTCATCTTTTTCTCAGTCTTCTCTTTTTTCTTACCATAAAGGATACATTACTTTTAAGTATATCACCTGTTTGTTGACTAAATAATTATTGTCTCCATATATGGTTATTGCTCACTGCTAAGTAAATGCTTTTTTCAAAGAGGGGTGGTCTTAACTTGATTTTCACTTTCTCCTGGAAACTTTGCTCAAAACTTTAAAACTAGGATAGATTCTGTTTTTATGTAACTTTAATATCATCATAACATTTACTATATTATATTGAAATTACCTGTTTTCTTGTCTTTCTGAATCTTCACTAAGTGTAGGGACTGCAACTTGTTCATTACTGTATCCCCAAAGCTAAGCTCAATTACTTCAAATATAGTAGGCATTTGGAAGATATTTGTTGAATTAATGAATGTTAAAATGCATAGATAACTTGTATTAGTGTAAGGCAGTTAAACATTTTAGTTCATAGACTTACTATTATTTTTATTTAGATCATTATAGAAAACGGTGAAAACTAAAAATTTTAAAGATCAACTCTTGTACTAATAATCTTTTTACTCTTTTACTGTAATTAGTGAAAATGAAACTTCTTGAATGTTTCAAGGAATGCCTTTAAACAATTTCATTAATACTTCTTTATAGCTTTCATTGCAGTTCTGTTAGCCCAACTTGTTTTAACTTCTATAACTTTGCTTTTCAGCTCTTAATTCTAGTGTGTGTTTAGAATTTCGATATATTGCATGCTTTTCTCCTCTCTGGGAAGAATTTCATGAGAGAAAGGAGGCAGGCATTGTAGTATATACTTCATACTGGGATAAAAAGAACAAAAAAAACTGAGTGGTAAGATTTAAATGCATGAAGTATTTATGGTAGAATGAAAAATCCTTCACACTATCACATATAATTATGATTATCTCTCCCAGATTATTTCTTGGCTTACAAAACAAAATGCTTTCCCAGGCTAAACTTCAAAGCAGGTAGTGACTTCAAAGACATAGAAATTTAGCACAGACAAAAAAAAAAAAAAAAAAAAAAAAAAAAAAAAAAGAAAAGAATAAAACAAAGCAAAACAAAAAGAGAGGAAGAAAGATGGTTCAGAGGTAAGAGAAATAACAAAAATTGTGGTTATCCTAAAACTAGCTTTTACAAGTTTTACTAAGAAAACTTTGAAAGTCAATTAAAATAATGTAACTTAATAATACATTGGAAAGGAGCATCAGATAATAATCACTCATGTTATATTAATACTTTGTGATTTTCTCAAGAAAATACTTTGTGATTTTTCTCAAGCTAGCTTTATGTTCTTTTAATTTAACAGTATGTAGAATTTAATGTTTACTTGGATTCTGAAATGGAGATGAAAGCATAATACAGTGCACCACACTTAATAAACAACTATAAACATGGCCCAGATAAAGTAGTTTTGTATTGTCACTGGTAGAAATATCTTTTGAGATGTCCAAAAGGATTTTTAAATGCATTAATTTAAGCAACTGAAATATTCATTTTTGTTGTTAGCACTGTGAGCAGGTTGTCTCTTAAACATGCTTGACTAAAAAACAGTTTGGCTTAGCTCAGTGTTTTGCTCATCAAAGGGATAAAGCATTACTGGAGAGTTTCATGAAAAATCTTTTTAAATACCAAGAATACAGTTAACTATGTCCCTAAAGTAATGTTTCCCAGTTCCCTTTATACTTATGTGCATATACAATAACAGTAAAGTAAAAGGAAGCCTGGGATATATTTAGATTTAGAATACAATAAAAGGAAAGGGGACAGGATACATTTTACAAAATTAACCCCTAAAGATTATCTTTATTTTACATGAATACATGCTCATTAAGGAACGTTTATCAAAAATAAACAAACAGGTCTTCCCTGGTGGCACAGTGGTTAAGAATCAGCCTGCCAGTGCAGGGGACACAGGTTCAATCCCTGGTCCAGGAAGATCCCACATGCTACGGGGCAACTAAGCCCATGCACCACAACTACAGAAGCCAGCTCACCTAGAGCCCACGCTCTGCAACAAGAGAAGTCACCGCAATGAGAAGCCTGTGCACTGCGACAAAAAATAACGCCTGCTCACCACAACTAGAGAAATCCCGTGCACAGCAACAAAGACCCAACACGGCCAAAATAAAAATAAATAAAAAAATAAAATAAACAAACAAGAAGGAAAAAAACTCAAAATGCTCAGAGTTGCCATTTATATCCACACAACTACTGTTAACATTTTAGCAGATTTTCTTCAAACCATTCTTTTGTATACATTTATTGTTGATGTTATTTATTTTAAACTTCTGTTGTTGGTTATAAATAACAATCTTTTAACTAAGATAAAGAACAGCAAGAGAAGAAAAAATAGAGGAAGAAATCATGAAGAAATGGGTCTAGAAAGGGAAGAGAAAAATTTGCTTCAGGTGCTTTCTAAATAATGAACATTGCTTTCTAACAACAGTCTGAAAAATGTACAATCAATGTACAGAAGCTGTGAAACTACTGAACAATCAAGTCTGCAGAATTTAAGTGCAGCACAATGTTATTTGAGCTTCTTTTCCATAGGAATAAAATAAAATAAAATAAATTAAATTAAATTAAATGTGCCTCTTAAAATAAAATACACATCTGAAAAACAATCGACTAATTCTACCTTATGTACAAGATGTCATACAGACATCATTTCAAAGTCCATAAATATTTATTAGTCCACACAGCCTGGCCCAAAGTAGACTCTAAAAATATTTTTTTTGAGGAAATGAATAATATTTTTAACTGCAATAGATTGTGAAAATAATATAATAGTTGATCTGTATTCAAAAAGACCTTATAATATTGTTGGGAAGATAAGTCAACACATGAAAATGTGAAATGTGAAAATGAGAATATAGAGTAGTTCAGAGAAGGTAATGGCCACCAAGGCATGGAGATGTAAGAAACAACTCATGGAGAAAGAAGGGTTAAGAAGGATTAAGAGAGACTTAAAGACTTATTTATATTTTTTAGCTTCCTGACTTGAAGAGGTAGAGACATCAGTATGGGAACAATAGCAGGAGCAAAATTTGAGAGACGATATGGGACATGATGTGTCTACAAAATAGTATGAAATTAGAAGAAATTAGAAGACTAATGTAGGAATGATGTGCTGAATGCTTAGGTCAAGGGATAGAGCTACAAGACAGCTCTCATGAGATAAGCAGACATCAAATAAATACTTATAATGGTGATGAAATTTACAAAGCTGAACTTGTGTGCCAGGTTTCTAGGAGTGCAATTGGCACATTGAGCACACAGGACAAATGCATGTACAGGCAATGTACCTTTAGGTTGTCTCCCATTACCCCTTTAATGTGGTGGAAAGTGATCTTCTCCTGTTCGTATGAAAACACTGGTAGTGTCATTTTTCTCTTATGGTCACTTTATTTATTTATTTGTTTTTCATTTAATTAATTAATTTATTTATTTTTGGGTGCATTGGGTCTTTGCTGCTGCGCGCAGGCCTTCTCTAGCTGCGGCGAGTGGGTGTCACTCTTCGCTGTGGTGCGCAGGCTTCTCATTGCAGTGGCTTCTCTTGTTGTAGAGCATGGGTTCTATGAGCATGGGCCTCAGCAGTTGTGGCATGCGGGCTCAGTAGTTGCAGCCCGTGGACTCTCGAGAGCAGGCTCAGCAGTTGTGGCGCACGGGCTCAGTTGCTCTGCGGCATGCGGTATCTTCCCAGACCAGAGATCGAACCCATGACTCCTGCATTGGCAGGCGGACTCTCAACCACTGTGCCACCAGAGAAGCCTTATGGTCACTTTAAATTGCAAACACTTTCCAAATCAGAGGGCTTGTCCCTTGTAATAATCAAGGTTTCCAAGTCCATTCAATGTACAAGCTATTCCCCTCCCGCATTTAGAATCTCTGCAGGGGGAGCAGCGTCTTTGTTTTCTTTTCTCTTTGTCATTCAACTCCTTACCCTTTTACTCATTCTTGCTTCTGACTCTTCTGAGGAAAGAAGGAGAGGGCAGCGGAACAGAAAAATTCTTATTTGACTGAGACTATCCTAACCTGACTTCTTGGTTTCTGGGTCTGGCCCATCTCTAAAGCTGATTCCATAGAGGATGTTTTTGTGTGCTCTTTGTAGGGTCTCTCACTGGTGCTTTCCTTGCATGAGATGATATATTCTCCTCTTGCAGGTTGCATACACCTTCCTCACACCCTAAGTATGTCAGGATTCCTTTAGCTTCTCTCTGCTGAGGCCTTCTATCTGACCCCTGCCTCTAGATGACCTTGTGAGACAAGACCTAAGTCAACTCCACATCTATTTTCTGTTGTGCATGTCTCACAGCTGATCTTGAGGGCCTTTACACAGGCTTTGCCTTTATAGATTCTGGGAGTGCAGGCTGCCACCAAAGCAGCCTCTTCTCCTTCATCTCATCTCTTAGCATATAGACCATCTCTTATCCCCTTTGTACTTTCTAGACAGCATGTAAGACACCAGTCTTCTATGTCTCCTTAACTGTAGGCGACAAATAGTGAGTCATTTAAAAGGTCTCCTTGAAGCCTCTCACACTAGGTTTGAGATTGATGGAGAGACCTTCCCCATTGATGGACACTGGTCTCACTGCCCAGCTATTCCCAAGAAGTCATCTTCAAAAATTCTTTCTCTTAATATGAGTGAGAGCCTGAAGAATCACAAAACAGATTTTGATATTTTTTTTTCTAAAAGTTTCCATCTTGACTTGGCACCTCACTCTGGTATATTTTTAGGGATTTGGCTAAAACTTCCATGTTAAATCCTCTTCCAGAAGCATATAACAGGGGACCTAACATAGTCTGTGGGACCAGGCAGAATTCTCCTGCGGAAATGAAAAGAGCAATTTCATAGAATTCAATAAAAGAGCATTTCAAGAACAGAAGATTACTCCACAGTGCTAGAGGCTTCCAGGAAGGTAAATGAAAGAAGCACTGAAAAGTACCCATTTTCTCTGGTAGTAAAAGTGTTCCTGTGAAGAAATGGAGGGAAAAATCTAATTCTATGAGGTTGAAAAAAGGGGGGGGGGTAAGGAAATGGAGACCACAAAATTTGAAACTTCAGAAATCTTGAAGTGAAGAGAGGAAAGAGTTGGGAATTCTTTGTAAATGGGAGAAGCAGAAGACATTTAAGTGCTGTGAGAAGGAGTCAATAAATAAAAAAGATACCAGAGAGAGAAGTGATCATCTAAAGAAAGACGGCTGAATGGGCTAAAATCTAGAGTTGAGGTAATGATTAGCCTTGGGCAGAAGAAATGCCTCTTAAGCAAGTACCAGGAGGAAAGACTCAATGCAGATTTAGGGCAAATTTGAAGATTTGGCGTTTGAAAGCTGAAGGATTTATTGCATGATGGCTTCTACTTTCTCTGCTTAATAACCAAGTCATGGAATAGAGGACTTTTGGGGGGAATTGAGAAAAATAAAGAGAACTTGAACAACAGAAGATCTTAAATATACTTTTATATCTGGATTTCACATTGTAGGAGAGACACGATTCAGAGGAAAATGATAAAACATAGAAATATGAGGTTATTTTGATTAATAATTTTAATTAGTGCTTACTCTGCACAAGAATCTGTGCTAAGCACTTTACCAACATACATCCAATTTCCATCACTACTCCTAGACTACAGCTGGCTTGCCATCCACTTTTGCTCCTATAAATTATTCTCTATACAACAGCCAAGATGGGGCTTTTCAAAATACAAACCATGTCATGCCCCACTTAGGACCTAGCATGGCTTCTACGTGCCTAAAGAAAAGTCCTGCATTTTCTAGATCCTTCCCCACCTTCAACCTCACCTTTTCCTTTGTTGTGTGTGACATTGATTTGAAATTACTGTAATAGATCTATTTTCATTTCATTGAAGTTTTCTAACAGGCTTTTTACAGGAATATGAAAAAGCTATTGATTTTTATTTTAGACAGTCTACAAGTAGGTAATATTTCAAAACATCACTTAGGTTAAAAATTTTTTTGCAATACTCGTGTAGAAGGAATGAACCAAAGCAAACCAACTCTCCTTCAAACCCTGAATTCCTTTGTCATATAGCTTGAAATTTTATTTTGGTTTCAGTAAGAAAAAGAAACTTTATAGAGTGTGATATTCTCCCTTCTACATAGGAATAGAAGAAACCGATACATGGCAATGAGAATTATGGGAAAATGCCAACATCTAGTTTTCCATTTTCCTAATCATTCAAATTTCTCCTTAAGGTTCTATTTTGCTTTTATGCAGCTCTCAACCTGAGTGAATAAATATTGGTCATAACATCAAGATACATTTTCTGTTATTTGTCTAGTGGTGCTTTTTGTACCACTATACTTAACCTTATTCCATATTTAAATGAACCCATAAATTTGGGGTAACTTTACTAAGCCATTAACATTTTCTGTGAGGATAAAGCATGGCTCCTGAGGTTTCAGCATGGAAAAATTTTTTTCCTTTCTTTTCTTTCTTTTTCTTTAAACTCAGTTAAAAATAATTTGTCTGGACATTTTAAAGTCTTAAGATTACCAAAAACAAATAAAGAAGATAATAGAGACATTGGTTTGATGTCAGCAGTTATCTGTATTCTAGCAATTCAAAAATAAATAAGTAAAACTGAAAATAATTCCTACTTAAAAGTTCTGGGAGAAGACTATTAGAAGATGTTTATTAATTTAGTGTGATCTGTATGAACTGACACCTTTGGCTATTTTGAAAGTTTTGTGATGGGTCAAAAGATTTTCAATTCACATGTCTTAAAGGGAGTATTAGAAAATATGAGGATATTTCAGTAACAAAAGTATCTCAAATTAATCTGTTTGAGACACTCTATGTACAATTTTTTTATGATTTATGAGCTGCTACTCATTTTTATGAGTTTTAAAGAACTTTCTCTCACTAGCACTCCCTTAAAATATCCCAATAGTTTGTATAACTTTAGCAAATAATACTTCTATAGTAATTGGCCAGGAAATAAATATTACTCGCAAGGGCCAGAAGATAAATCTTAATTCAACACAGTTAATAGCTTTCTTCTTTTAGTATATATACAGAGATTGATTTTGGCTTTGTTTTGGGACATCTGGATCCAAGCATATAATTTGTTCTAACCAATCATTTTCTTACTCTGTCTTAATAGTTTTCATGACCTCTACTCACTCAGTAGACTATAACAGCAGTTACACTTGTCTTACTGATTTTATATTTGCTTTAAGGGAGACATAAAGGAATAGGAAGAACCAATAAAGATGGTTTAACCAAATGCTAACAGAGCAGATCTGATACATGATGGATGTAGGGCTACTAGTTTAGACAATCATTCATCTTCAGGAAGCTACTCTTTGGTTTACTCAGAATGCCAGAAGAGATAGGCACCTTTACGCCCCTCTCATACTCTCCAGGTGTGATTCCATGGTTTAGAACAGCGGTTCTTAAAGTGTAGATGGGGACCAGCAGCATCAGCATCACCTGGGAACTTGTTAAAAGTGCAAATTCATGGGCACCCTCCCAGATTTGCTGATTCAAAACCCCAAAGGGTAGGTCCCAGTAACTTGTATTTTAACAGGGCCTCCAGGCACTTCTGTCCAGTATGCTGCACATAGCTCTAGCACAGTTACTAGCGGAGAGATTACAGCTCCATGTAGAAAGACATGATGGATTTATTACATGTGGATGTATTCTGCCTCTTTCTTAGTGAGCCATGCCCTTCCTCTGGGTAGCATACGTGGAGGACATATGCATACAGCCTTAGATGGGAGAAAAGAGAATAGCCCCCCATCTTCTCTACGTGATCTATACAGTTAAGGATTTTTTGTTACATGAGACAGAAATTCCATCACAAACTGGCTCAAGTGAAAAAGAATATTTATGCACTCAATCACTGACCATCTAGGGATTAATGATAGTCATAGGTAGCATTTATTGAACACTGAGTATGTGTCAGGCACTGGTCTAATTGTTTTGCATGAATTAATTCATTAATACTCACAAAGACTCTTTGAAGATAGTAGCATATCTCCATTTTAGAGTTGCAGAAACTGAAGCACAGTGAAAGACTGAGATTCAAACCAAGACAGTGGAGCTGGCTTAGGGCTGGCTTGATCAGAGGTCAAGTCTTGACCCTGGAAATCTTTCTGCTCCCAAAGTTGAGCAGAAGTCCTGAGTCTGACTCACATCAGCTAAGAGTCATAGGCTTCTCTCTGAGCCAATCTTAAATATGGCCAAAGGAATGAGAAGTACTGATTAGCTAGGAACAATCAGGGGCCATCCCCAGAGCTGAGAGTGGAGTGAGAAAATCAACTCTCATCACAGGGTACTGTTTTAAGTGAAGAGGGGAAATGGGTACTACAAAGGAGCAGAGGAGATCACCAGAGGCACTGCTTTATTACTCAAGACCTCTTTGGGTTCAAGTGGCATTAGCCTCAGGCAAACCAGCTTTGACAAAGAAGCATTTATTGTGTCATATTGTTGAACCATGGGAAGGAGAAAGTTGCATGAGGACTTGAGGGACAACCACCAGTGATTTGTTGCCACGACTCCCCCTCTTCACCTTTCCAGTTGGATTTTTCTTTTTTATGGACACTATCTATAATATCAAGCAATTTCATTCTCTGGTTCTGAGTTCAAAGATCCTAGAGAGGAGCTCATATTATCTAAGCTTCAATGAAGGGTCCAGCCTTGAGTGACTTAGCAGTGGCTGGACAGCTGAAATAAAAAGAATAAGGGCTATCTTAAGGTGAGGCCATTGGATGCCTACTCAACAGCCATTCTCTTTTTTTCTCCTTTCAAGTCGAACTCTAATTTTGTTTAGATATCTACCTTCCTTTGCACAGTCCTATCCTTGAGGAGTGGTGGCTCCAAGCTCCAGCTCCAAATGTTGAATCACAATTGATAGAAGATAATCCATTGCAGATATTGTTTTAGGAATGAACATATAATCCAGTTATGGCCAAAGAGATGCAAGGGGACTCTGCTGATGGGTTTCTTAGATTGGTTTTCCTTGCTGATAAAAAGAAATTTATGGGGTCTTAAAAATAAAACACACACACATACAAACTTCTCTAGTTAGCATAAAAGACAACAGCTAAAAACAGAATAAAGGTACTTCCTGAAGTGAACTTGTTCACTGGCTTTTGCTGGCTTTTGCTTTTAATTTGATGACAATTTGTTTATGTCTCTGTTTCATAAACGGTTAGTCATTTCTTCACCTTTATCTTGAAGTACCCACACATCACATGTGTTTCATTTTAAACTTGTATGAGAAAAATGAAATGACAGCTCTGTATGGTTGGCATTATTCATGTCTCCCTGACTCCACCCTCAACTTTCATTTTAGTAGAGTCTGGTACTGGTTGTGTGTTTCCCATAGGCAAATGCTGGATAGTTTCATTTTTGGTTTTTATAGAAGGTTGTGACCTATGAATAGCTGTCTTCTAAGAATTAATAATTTGGACAAACTGATTCAAGTGATCATTATAGCTGGACCATTCTAATGTGTTCCTATTTCACTTTTGCATAAAATAGCTCCACTGTGTTTCTTCATGATTGATATAAAGGAAGCTAATTGAGAATGAGTGTGATGATATCAAAGAATACTTTTTCAAGAACATGGGTATTATACAAATAAAGAGTAAATATGTGTCAAAGATTTATTTATTTCCTCAATTAAGGAAGCAGGATGGTAAACTGCTACAAAAGGCATTTGAGGAACTGAGCATTGCTATGCACTGAATAAAAAATGTTGGATTTCTCGGTTAAATACAAACTTGGATAACATCTTAAAGAGCAATAAAACCATATCCTTTGGTTATAATTTCAACCAGACATAAATTATTTGCATCTCTAGCAGACAAAATCCAAGGTAAAATGTAACATTATAGAGTCTGGACTCTGATTGATAATAAAGAGTATGTGAAAGAAAAGTTCATTGCTCTAGAGATTTCAATAATTCTTAGGTGACTCTATTAAACAATGCTCCAGTGTGACATTGAAAGCACATGTAATCATCCTTCTACCTTATTTCCAAGATGAAAGCACATGTAATCATCCTTCTACCTTATTTCCAAGATTTTCATATAGTTTAACAGCAATGATGCTACAGTGTTGTTGTGAAGATTAAATAAAATAATATACATGAAAATGCTTTATACCATAAAGCCTTATAAAATGTAAAGTGAGTTTTTTGTAGGTTATTACTATAGCTATACAATATTCCAAAGGCAAGCTTGACACTTGACATAAAGGAGTCAAGTTAGAGTTCGACTGTCAGGGTTTTTTTGGTTTTTTTTTTTAGATCCTAAAACAGAGACATCATTGGTGTCTCCAATGGCAGGATGAGAATGAATTTATGTCAACTTGGACATGATATGCAGAAAAGATTAGAGGAATCACATATGTTTTTACTACCCCAAGGAGAAACATTGCAAAATAAAATTGTGTTCATTTTGTTGCCCCAACTTGAAGATAATGTTCAGAAAAAACTACAAATGTCCTGCTTTATTAATTCAAGTACTGTGTTGAGCACTAACAAGGTGCCCTGTGTGTCTTACTGTGGGGAGACTAAAGGGAATAAGATATTCTTTCTCCATAAGAATCCAGATTTAACAGCAGAAACTACACAAAAATAACCAGTTGGAACCAAGAGGGAGGGATAATTATTGTGTTTCGAATAATGGCAACATGAAGCTCTGATTAACTTAACTACTGTTTATTTAATCATTTGTAAGTTGGAAGCAAGATTTCTTGTCTTTTACTGGTTACTATTCACACTGAACTGCATATGAAACTCTTTATTTCTCTGTCTTCATATTTTATATTTCATTTCATTTTTTTCTCTTTGTTCCCATAGCTTCAAATATAAAGTAACTGAAGAAAAATAGTAATTGAAAGAGATTCTCTGTAAAATTTTTGATTTTTTAAAATGAGTTTAATAAGTCTAATAAAAATGTTAATTTGTCTAATGTCCAGTATTAAAAAGAAGAATACAGACCTGTGTTTGAAGAACCAAATGGAAATAATTTTATATCTCTAGATTTTTCCAGTGACTCTATAAAATTTCATGAGTTTAATAGTTAAAAATTTTAGAAAAATAGTAATTTTTTTTACTACCAACCAGTAAGTTATTATTAACCTAGTTAAGCTAAACCAGAGATATAGCCTATAAAAGAAAAGCAGGACTATTTCACTGAAAACGATAAGAAGAAAGAAGACGACTTCTGAACTGCAGTGATTACTAAAATTAAAAAGTTACCCTATCTGTTTCCTTTGTGTTTGTAAAATCCCCCTAAATATGCCTTTCCAATTTTTTTGTAGAAAATTATTTAGATTAATAATTACTTGATATTTCATCATAATTCATTCCAGTTTTTCAAGTACAATTTTGGAAAGGCCAAGAGCTGCCTGGAGGATGGAATACATCTGTGATATTACTAAGCTCCATAAGCTTAATGAAAGGAAAATTCAAATACTGTATATAGTTTGCTACTGTTTGTTCCAGACAGATGTTTGTGTATTATCACTTTTTATACAGAAAAATCGTTATAGCAAACATGTGGTTTTATCTTTAGAATTAGGTTCAATCTAATAGCATTCCAAATAGTTCTGTTAAAAGACCTAGCTATCTGTTAAAAGCCCAGCTATCTGGGCTGGAATGGTAAAACCTAGAATTCCCATTCATCAATACAATAATTTAGTTCCATATGCTAACCAGAGATGGTTGCCAAGAAATATTATCAAATGAGCAAATAAACTGTGGCAGTCATATATATAGCCTGGTTCCATTCATAGCCAAACTGTAACAGAAGAACTTACATGTATGTACTGGTGTGGAATGGAAACCAATGTATTCTTTTCTCATTATGCATCTGAGTGGAAGCATATTTTTCTCTTTTCAGTGTTTGAATTCACAGCACTGGAAACAAACAAATAAATAATATAATATATATAAATACATATTATTTTTCATGTGTGTATGTAAATGGATAAAAGGATAAGGGGTTGATAGATGAAAGGGGATTTTGACTTTGCTTTATATACATTTGTGTGTTGTTTGATTTTTTATAGTGAACATATATAATCGCTTTTAAAATAAAGTAGAAAATCAAGACAAATAATTTTAAAAAGAAGAGATGAGTTATAAGTACTGACATGGAAATACATATATATTATATATATTAAAAATATATTTTACACGATAAAAGCAAGTTACAGAATAACACGGTATTATCCTACTTATGTTAGAAAAAGAAAAGCAAACTGTTGAGAGTGATGTTGAAGAGAGACTTTCACTTTTTCCTCTACATATTTCTGTGTTGAACTTTATTTAGTAAGTATATATTTATACATTATTTGTGTTATTTATGAAAAAACAATTTTCTTTTGCTGAGAATCATCCGTTTGTTTTCTTTCTGCTAAAGAATGAGTCCTAAAGAAAGGCTTGAGGAACTTTTTAATATGTAGTCAATGATCAAATCGGAAAAAATCTCTTTCTTTTTGTTTAAGAGTCTCATTAATAAGAAGAGTCACTTGCAAACTTTTCAGAAATAATTTTTGGTATTTTTTCTCAATCTCCCTAAGAAATTAAGTTCTTTATTTCAATATTAATTTTTTCCTGCTTAATAGCTCTAGTGAAATCTTTTAAACTGTTTGACATTTAAAATATTCTCTCTTTATTCTTGATAGGGATATTTTGTGTATTTTAATCTGGTCCAGTAATTTTGCTTTCTCGTGGATAGGTTGACTCTTTCATAGAGCTTGCACTTGTACTCCTCAGATGTCTGTTTCTTTTTTCCTTTGTGCTTATATTAGTGGAACTGCCATCTTTCTTGCTGGTGATGTGTACCTGAAGGGAGAGATGACAACTCATATCCGAGCTGATACACCTCTTGGTAAAGGTAATGTGTGTTGGAGGGTGACCACAAAAGGAGAA